>NC_056731.1:18694341-18906841 GCF_019279795.1 Protopterus annectens
GCCTCAAGCTAAATGCCAAAAAGTGTATAGTCATCCACTTTGGCAAAAACAAAGTGCCCCCAAATTACCACATAGGTGGTAATCCATTAAGTACAGAAGAAGTAATTAGGGACCTGGGGACCCAAGTTGATAGCAATCTCTCATTTGACAACCACGTGGCCAAAGTGGTTAGAAAAACATTTTATATAGCCCACCTAATCATGAAGGGATTCACATCTAGATCAGGGGAGGTCATTGTGCCTCTTTACTCATCCCTCATCAGGCCCATAATTGAGTACAATGCCCCTTTTGGGATGTACCTTACCAGACACCTGCAGCAACTGGAAAGACCCCAAAAGTACCTCACCAAGAGGATCAAAGGGCTCAAACAGATGCCATATGCTGCCCGGTTAAAGAAACTCCAGCTGTACTCAGTGGCATACCGCCTGCTCACAGGCGATCTGTGCCTGACGTATAAAGCCATGTCCAACCCGGAATTAATGGACATTCTGCACCTCAGAAAATCCAAATCCCATCAAGCTACGCGTTCGAGAGACTTGAACCTCAGCACTGAAATAAATAGGACATGCTGGAGGGACAGATTCATACCCCAGAGGCTCCTTTCACTCTGGAATAAAATCCCAGTCCAGGTTAGGCAGAGTCCCTCACTGACTCTCTTGAAGAGGAATCTTGATGAGTGGATGGGAGATCGTAGATTTACCCCGGGTATCACTTCTGTGTCACTGTTAGACAGAGGCACAGTATACTAACCTCGAAAAAGGGCATAGCAAAATTAATTTAAAATGGGTGGCGAAAGCCAAACACACTCTGGCTAGGCTTATAAATGCCCTAGGGCAGATAGCCTAGTATGAACCTATGAACCTATAAAGATTGTCCTTGTGTTTGGCCTTTTGTCTCCCTGTTAGTTATAGCTTTGTCTGGATTTATTGCTGTAAGAGGTTGAGAGGTAAACCTCTTAACTGCTGCCAGGGGATTGCTCACTCGCTCTCACTCTTCACTCTCTCTAATACACATTCTCTTCTTCATTCATACATGCATTCACTCACACACGCAGACAGAAACATAAACACACATACACACGCACGCAGAATTTTTTTCAGTTTTATTCATTTTTTACACTCACTAAACAGCTGCCTAGCAAGTGTAAAATAATAACACAATAAATCTCTCTCTCTCTCTCAGTTTCATACACGCATACACTCTCACATACTCACCATCCTGATGCTACAATTTAGAATTTCAAGCACACTTTTTAACAGTGGGCTAAGTCAATGTTAAATCCAGAGTGGTCTGCACAATCCAGAGCAACTGGCTGCTCAGGGGGTCTCCTGTAGATAATTGATTTTATTTTTTCCAGCAATTTGCTGTCTGAAAAAGGCAGTCTCTCCATTTTCCAGACAGTGTTCCTTAATTCCAGACAGTCTGGAAGAATTCCAGACAGTTGGCAACCCTATTTGTGCTTTGAAGGGCCACTGTTATTTGTGAGAGTGTGTCTATGTGTGTCTGTATGTGCGTTGCAATACAGCTCAGCAGCTGTTGCAGTACTGTGGCTTGTTCTTACAGACAGTTCCAAGGCATACATGGAAGTTGTGGCACTGCACTCCCATATCCTAGGTCACTCACATCCATGATGGTCATCATCACTAGAGTCAGAAGTGCAGTGGCTACATGGCACAGGCACATACCTGCCATACACCCTGGGAGCACAGGAGGTCCTGCATTGGACCAGCATATGATGAAATAGATCCTGAATGTGACACATGCAGGACTTGCACCCTTGTTAAACATTATGCACACCCTGATGTACATGTATCATCTCTACAAAAACTGTCTGTCCTATGTTTCCTTAACTGCCATGCACCTTTGCTGGGTTGCAGACATTAACACAGATAGTTCTGAGGTGGGTATCCCCCATGCCATCTATGGGCATCAGTATGCACCCCCACATAGTCATCCCCAGACACTGAGGACTGTGCCACCAAAGGTGACATATCTCCTAGACTGTATGTACCCATGCCAACCTGTTCTTTATATGGGGTCTGTGCATCTTGGATGGTGTCCATAGGCATAGATGCTCTGTCCATTGCATGGGAAGGGGACCTTGTTTACACACTACATGTGTCCAGTACAAACACTGTACTTCCTGACACCCCAGCTGTTCACTGCCATCATACTCAGAGCCAGACTTCAACATCAGGCAGTAGAATATCCACAGTGGTGGAGCCAAATAGAACATCATCTATGAAGACACTATAGCATAATGCCCAGTATAAGAATAATCTATTGCCTCCACTTTATTCTCAATGCAGAAGTAACAGGCATGGTGAATAGTGACATTAATAAAATAAAAATGTGTTCATGACCTTGTAGCATGCAGCTTTGACGTACCATCATTACAGGAAACACACACAGACTCATTGTTATGAGTAAGACTAAAGAGATCAGACAAAATGATTTGTGTCTTACTATAACAATTGCAAAACATAGCTGGAGCATCCTCAGTGTATACTCTAGGAGTATAAAGCATCTCAACCGCAAGGCCCAACAGATCACCATCGGAAAAGCAGAACGTCCAATCCCCCCATGCACAGTAGACAGAAACTCGTCCATCTCCATCAACAGGAGATTGACTGAAGATCCATCTTATTTTTCCCTACCTTCCCATGCAAGGAGGACAACACAGTTTTCTACATTATGAATGATGCATCATGAATCATGTTGGCAGCTATGCTTCTGATCTGCTCATAGGCAGAGCCAGATCCAGCACTAGGCAAACTTGGCAATTGTCTAGGGCACAATGGCTGGAGCTGCTAGAAAAACTTACATTTCTTCTTTAAGAATGCACTCTGCATGCTTTACATTTTCTTCCTTAAGGACATACACAGAGTGCTTCCTTAGTACTGTCTTTGTACAACGTATGCACATTTAAACTGAAATGGAGAGCACATTTTTAAGAAACACACTATGTTTCCCAACAAATGTAAAAAATGGGTTATTCCTGAAATTATGGGTTAGTTATGTGTGCGTAATGCCCCAATTAGTGATGGTAGGTAAATTAATTAATTCAGGCTGAAACCCCGTACCTTCAAAATAGGACCCTAGAGCTTGAATCCTCTACAACAACTGCTAAATTGCCATTTCAGTGTATTTTCAAACAATAATGAGCTTCTGTGCATTTTCAAGGACTGTTGAGCTTCATTTCATTTTCAAGAAATGTTGACTTTCTTTGCATTTTCAAAGAATTTTGAGTTTCAAGAGAAAATAAGTTTACTGTTACTCATGCTAAGTCTGTTTTCAATGTGTAATTGTTTTGTTTAGCAAATGGCCCTCAACAGTGTTTGTGCTATAATATTTAAAAGCAGTGTTAGTAGCACAACAGAAAGCATGATAGCCTGTGAGGGTGCTGCAGTCCTGAGTGTGTCCTACTTTGGATGAGATGTCTTGTAACTATGACCCTGCTGCTGATTTGACAACCACTACCAGCTTACCAATTATTCCTGTTTTTTTTTTTAATGCAACATGGGCAGTTTATTCTTCAAGAGCAGCAAGCACTGAATTTGTACATGAAACACTGAAATGCTAAGTTGTTTGCCAGCAACAGCCTCTTCATTAATTAAATATATCTTTAATGTGGAATTATTCAGATGACTTTTACTTATAATGAGAGAAGTCTGAGTGGCCTTTTGTGGTTGAAATGTTCTGTTATGGATAGTTTTGTCCTTATTGGTTCATGTGTTTTATTTCATTGCTTACTGGTAAAATGCTCAAATCTAGAAATTTGAAACACACTCTAACAAGTGGTGCTGTATTATAAAAGGAATATAAAAAGTTAAAAAAACAATTAGGATGGTACACCAAAGAACGCGTGTGTATTCATGGTCCAAGAAATGTGTGCAAGGGGCCTATGGTTTGAAAACAAACCAAAGGTAAACTTAATCTGTCACTGGCCAGTTTCATTTTCTTTGAATGTGGATTTCAATGTCATTTCAAATGAATGAGATATTTTAAGGGCAGAGAAGTTTACTGTTAATGCTAAGTCTGTTTTCATTGTGTGACTGTATTGTTTTGTTTTGCAAATGGTTATCAGTGTTTGTGTTATAAAATTTCAAATATAAGTTTAAGGCAACAACCCAGTTCAAACATTGGCAGCAGTCCCCCAATGCATAATCACCCCATCCAGTGCTCATCTCTCCTGTTGGGTGTCTCCAAAAGAAAGACCACCAGCCAGAATGAGCCCTTCAATAAGGCAACAGCATAGGTGAAAGCATAATTAAAGCTGCCCCACTAACTGTAGGCAGTCTGCCTATGTAATGTTTCTGCTGACTCTGGTAAAAGCAGTTACAGGATCGCACAGTCACAAGCTAACTCACTGCCATAAAATAAAACACCCATTTCCATCACATTCCACTCCTGACCCCTTCCCTAAATTAGTCTGTATACAACTAGGTAGCAGCAAATTCCCAGATATCTCACTCCTTCAACTGATACTGGTAGAATGGTGTAGCTGTTCCTTCTGCCTACCTGCTATCTATCCCACCTGTTGAGCTCCTGATGAGAACTTGAAGGGACAATCAGTGCAGGGTGTCCTTTCTCATCAGTTAAACCATGCTTTTAAATCCCCTACCCCTCACTAGCACAGCACACCGCCAAAATCAGTCAGTATCTCAGTCCTCAGACCCTTGGTGCAGATAAGGCAGATTTATTTAACAGCCCGAATAGTCATACTTCATTAATTGTTTTTTTGGCACCAATTCTGTGTTCCTGGTAGGTCTGGTCCATGCAAACTCAACCTGGATGGAACTGACTGAGTCTTCAGCAGTGGTGTCATGCCTCCCTCGGCTGAATCAATAAAGGATACCTACCCCCTTGCCACCATCTTTAAACCCCTCCTGCTCTCCTGCTCCATGGATCATACCTTCTTTCTCCCCTTGTGAGTGTGCCATCCAGTAAGTGCTTCTCTCTACAACTCTGTACTGTATTGCTTTCTTGCAGCATAGTCCTGTTGCTTGTTTCTGTCAATGATAACCATGTCCACATGATAAACCGCTCACTATGGCAAGATCTTGTTTATTTTCTTACTGCCCTACCTGCATTTGACACAGCATAGACCTGTATCTGTTTCTGTTGACATAAACTCTGTTAGTGTGGTAAACCTCCCAGTGTAGAAAGGTTTTTGTTTCTTGTTTAATGTGTGTACATGTAGTTGTCTCTGTATAGCCTGTGATTGTTCTCTTAATGAAAACCACTAAAGTGGATTAAATTGTGCAATGTGGAAAGATTTTTTTTCTTACATGCTTACTAGTTTTTCCCACAGTGTCACAGCATATGCCTGTGTATGTTTCTGTTAACATAAATCACGTTAGTGTGGTAAACTGCTCACTGTTGAAAGATTTGTTTGTTGCTTAATGCTGCTACTCGTAGTTGACGCTCCATAGACCTGTGTTTGCTAACTTAATGAAAACTCCTGAATTGCAGTAAACTGGTCACTGTGGAATGTTTTCTGTTTATTTGGCTACTGGGTCTTCCAGTAGATGCGGCATTGACCTGTGTCTGTTACTATGAAGGGAAATCACATATGGGTTGTAAACTGCTCATTGTGGACAAACCTTATTTTTTTTACTACTGCCTCTACACACTGTTGATGTGACTTTGACTTGTGTTCATTCTGCTAATGTAAATAAATAAAAGTGAGGCATAACTGCTGGAGTCAAGGTACGGTGCATGCTTCACATTACTGTTTTGCTGATTTATTATCATTTAACGTTACTAACAAAGCATTGCACATCAAGCATCCCCTTGTGTTATTCAAGGTATCTTGTTTGTGTGGCTGTTAGAATAGAAAGACTATTTCTCAATCTAGCAGGAACTGTTGCTAGTTACAAAGTTAGATCCTTGCATCAGCCCACTAGTTGTTCCCCAGGATCCTCGGCTATCTGTTACCTACTTCAATAGCATGACTTTTTTTCTGTCTTCTTGCTGTTGAATTGTTGGGGTATACCTATTGTTATTATGTTAAACAGAAACACTTTGTGTTTTTTATTTTTATTTTTTAATTGGCTTCAAACCCATCATTACTGAATTACTCACTAAATCCTCCCCTTTTTTACAGCCAGTTCAAACATTGGCAGCGGTCCCCGAATGCATAATCACCCCATCCAACGCTCATCTCTCCTGACGGGTGCCTCCAAAAGAAAGACCTCCAGCCAGAACAAGCCCTTCAATAAGGCAACAATGTAGGTGAAAACCTATTTAAAGCTACCCCACTAACTGTTGGCAGTCTACCTATGTAACATTTCTGCTGACTGCTGTAAAGCAGATACAGGATCACACACTCGCAAGCTAACTCACTGGCCTAACGTAAAACACCCATTTCCATCCCATTTCACTCAATACCCCTTCTGTAAATTAGTCTGTATACCTCTAGGTGGCAGCAAATTCCCAGGTGTCTCACTCCTTCAACTAATACTGGTAGAATGGTGTAGCCATTCCTTCTGCTTACCTGCTGTCTTTCTCACTTGTTGAGCTCCTAGCTGAGAACTTAAAGGGAAGGTCAGTGCAGGGTGTCCTCTCTCATCGGTTAAACCATACTCTTAACCCCCCTACCCCTCACTAGCACAGTGCACCACCAAAATCAGTCAGTATCTCAGTCCTCAGACCCTTGGTACACATAAGGCAGACTTACTTAACAGGCCAAATATTCATACTTCATTGATTTTGTTTTGGCGCTAATTCTGCTTTCCTGGTAGGTCCAGTCCATGCAAACTCACACCACCAAAATCAGTCATTATCTCAATCCTCAGACCCTTGGTGCAGATAAGGCAGACATACTTACTTACTTGGCTGAACACTCATACCTCATTCATTGTTTTTTGGCACCAATTCTGCATTCCTGGTGTAGTCCCGATCCACTCTGGCTCACTTGGCTCCCCTATCCTGCACAGTTTCCCACCCACTCTGATTACTTCTAGATATATCCATTCTCCAAGTCAGCTGACCCTCTGAGCCACACCAACCAGACAATAATAGCTATCCATCCATTACATATTCTCTAAAGAATGTCCCATCCCCAAATACCTAAACACCTCCCACACTCTCCACCTTTCTGCCCTGGTCCCTCCTATTCCAACACCTTCATCAACCTGCTCCCCTCACATCCAAGCTATGCCCCCATCTAATCCAGTAATTTCCCTCCTCTATCCATTACTACTCCAATATGCCTCTTTACCCACTCCCATCAACATACCACTGTTCTGTTACTAGCCTCCCTACTCACATGTCTTACCATAGCCACCATCAGCATGACTTACCACCTCCCAATTATCCACTATAACAACCCAAGTCCCCCACTCTACCCCACAGCAATATCAACCCCTAGTCTTACTAGCATACTCCCAACAACTGACTACCAAACTCCCATCCATCTTACTCCCCTAAGCATTTTCTCACTCCATCCAAAAAACAACTACATTTTCAGTACCACTCCTTAATAATACAGTATCTCAGAACTATTACATCCATAACTACCCAGCTATTACTAGGTGGTGATATTCACCCTAACCCAGGCCCTGCAACCTCCACCAATAATAACTGTAATTCCCACCTTCCATCCACACAAAACCCCAATGATTTACTAATTCTAAACTGGAATATCCGCAGTATTATGAATAAAATAGAGGAGCTTCATTCCACCATCTCTTTATATAACCCCGACATCAAAGTCATTATTGAAACGTGGCTTAAACCACATATCAGGGGGAATTCCATAACCCCACCTGGTTATAATATTGTCAGGTCTGACTGGGTGCATAAAAGAGGCAGTAGAACAGCCTACTTCACATAACTAACTTAAAAATTCAATTCTTACATAAAGATTCTCCAGACTTCAAAAACTCTGAAAACTTATTTGCAAAACTCTTATTAAACCAACACAAACATCTTAACTTAATTGGCATCTATATACCCCCAGGCAAGAACCTATCCATCCTACAATCTATACTCCACTGGGCATTCCACTCCCTTCCCCAGGAAACCATCATATTAGGTGATGTTAACATCGACTGGAGCTGTATCCACACTCCCATTCCCACTTGCCATATCAATCTACATGACTTCACCCAACTCATTCAGTCCCCCATGCATATAGACAAGGCCACAAAAAGAGAATTCACATTAGAATGGATCCTTAGACTGGATCCTTACCAACAAACCCAATACTGTCCACCAGTGTGGCACACTGGCCAACACTTTCAGTGACCGCAATGCCACCTTTATCCTTAGACATAAGCTTAAATCCAACAACTCCTCCCTCTCCTACATACCCACTCCTGCAATAAATTCCCCAGAGAGGGCTTCCAGAAAGCCTTAAAATATTGTAACTGGTCCCCCATCAAAACCCTTCTACTAGACAGAGTGGTTGAATACTTCAATACTTCAACTCCACATTTTTAAACTTCCTCAACCACCTAGCCCCCATCAAAACAATTAGGGTACACAGAAATAACACCCCCTGACTAAAAAAAAACCACAAGGACCTTACTCCAAAATAGGGACAAAGCCTGGAAAAGCTGGCGCTATTATAAAACACCCACAACTAGGCAAGCCTTTCTTGAACTTCTGAATAAGACTAAAAAGCAGGTATAGGTGGACAAGCAAAATTACTATACCTACCTACAAAAGAAACATAATACTAACCCTCAAAAATTCTAGGTGACAGTAAATAGTATCCTTCAGCCTGGCAAATCCATCATACCACCCCCCAATACAACTGGCATAGATTTAGACATAGTCTGCAGCTTTAACAACTATTTCACCTCCTCCATACTCAAACTCATAAATGATTCTACTCCCACCAACATCCTTCAACCCCCTAAGACCCAACAAAACATCATCCCCTTCTCACTCAAGCCAGTACAAATATCCACTATACAAAAATTCTTAACTAAACTCAAACATACCACCCTCGCCACTGACAACCTCCCCACGGAATACCTCCAACTTGCATCCACAGTCATAGCCTACCCTATTTCGTTACTAATTAACAGATCCATTACCGAAAACGCAGTGCTAACTTTATGGAAAACCTCATTCATTCCACAAAGGTGGCTCCTCTACTGACCTCTCTAACTATTGCCCAATAGCAATTCTTTCACCCCTCTCAAATATTCTAGAGAGGTGCATTCATCACCAAATCCTCTCCCACCTCCTCTCCAGTAACCTTCTCTTCAGCCCAACATGGCTTCCACCCATCCCACAGCACTTCCACAGCCCTACTCAGATTCACCAACACTATAAACATCCACAGGAGCCAAGGTAAACTAGTCTCAGCTACCTTTCTTGACTTATCCAAAGCATTTGACAAGATATCTCACAAGAAACTTCTAACCTGCCAATTCGACCTCAACCTTAACACTCCCACTTTGCTCTGGTTCAAAAGCTACCTGGGCAACCACCACCAGTCTGTCAAATGGATCAATTCCCTATCTTCCCCACTCCCAGGTGGGTTTCTATCATGTAGTCAAACTTTTACAAGTTCAAACCTCATATAGTCAAGACCATAAGTTTGAATTTGTAAATGTTTGAGCTTTTCACTGGAAATCTCCATAAGCGCAGGTTTCCATTTTGTTCAAGGGAGTGCGATCTCAGAGTTGGTATATTTAAGTGGCGGGTGGTGTTGGGGGGTGCAAGGGGACTTGCCCCCCTGCTTAAAACAGTTTATTTTGTTTTCTGTTGTTTTTTTTTTTATTCATAGTTGAAGTTTTGTAACTTCAAACATAATGGTTCGAACATTATATGTTCGAAGTTATAATATTTCATCTATGTGATATAGACCCTCCCAGTCACCCTAGGCATACCCAAGTTTCAATTCTCGGCCCACTTTTTTTAATATCTTCACCAGCCAATTCCACTTAGCTACTACAAAAACTGTTATAGTCCAATACGCTGAAGACACAACCCTCATATGTTCCGCACCCAACATCCAACTGCTACAACAAAAAGCCCAAATAGCCTTCACTGAAATTGAGAACTGGCTCAGTAACTCACAACTGATATTAACCCCCCCCCTCAAAAAAAAAAACAACTCATGCTGTTCCAGCCAATCAAATCCAACAACTTCTCCTTTTCTATATTCTCTGCCAGTAAGACCCAAATCACCCCTGTCTCAGAGCTAAAACTCCTAGGGATTACCATTGACCAACAGCTCAAATTTAACAAGCACATATCAACAACCATGTCTAAATCCAGAAAAAATTAGGCTCACTTTACAGATGCAAAAGGTATCTAACCTCAGAATCTCATATTGTCATAGCCAGAACTCACCACCTATCTACACTTCAATATGCTTCATCCACACTAATAAATCTAAATAAAGCCGATTTGAATAAACTTTCTACCTGCTATAACAAAATCGCTAGATTTGCCACAAATGCGAAATCACGTTCCCGCCCCCTACATTGGCTAGAATTCCCCAACCTACTAAAGTATCACCAACTCAACTTAGCCCACCAAATATTGTACTATCCCAAAAAAAACCTGCTCTGATCACCTTCTCATCTTCTACAATTCTAATAGACAACTATGCTCTAGCAACAAAGCCTTAATTGAAACCATGTCATGCAAAAACAACTCTGGGGAATCTCTCCTTGCCCATGAAATTGCTAAGACCAGGAACAACCTCCCTCCTGACCTTAGACTTCTAAAATGTACATCCTCTTTTAAGAGCCTCCTTAATTCATATCTCTACACCAACCATTTATGCAACTGCAACGAACCTCCATAAAGCCACATACAACTATAGGGATATCTATGAATGACTCAAGTGCATGCTCTGTCAGGGTTGCTATATAAACATATTATATACTGTTCATGCTATATACCACTTGTCTGACTGCCTCTAAGTTGCTCAATATAAATAGTGCAAATATTGTACAAAATGTTATCTGTTTATTCATCGCAGGAATGGGCAATTCTGCAAAATGATATTTTTGTTAAGTTGCACACTGCATATTTTATACAAAATATCATCTGTTCATCCAACACAGGAATAAGCAATGCTGGTAACTCATATTTTTTTTACTGTAACATCCACCTGTAAACTTTATGTCTATGCACTGTCATATTCTTTCTCATCTCTATTGCATTTTTGTAATTGTTGTAACTTCCTGTTCATGTAATTGACATGTTTTTTCTTCTTCTTCTTCTTTTTTATGGAGCTTTTCTCCCTAGTACTCCACTGAAAACTGACACTTGCTGTCCAGATGGACAAACCTGGATAACAAATGTTAAATAAATAAATAAAAATAAGTTTAAAATATTTTTAATCTGTGTAGAAGTAAAGGAGAAAATAGTACACACACTGACAAGTCTGAACAGTGTGTATGGTATTTAGGGAGAAATAGTCAAGTAATGGAACACTGGAATGGCTGGAGGGGCAGCTGTGGGGGGGGGGGGCTGATCCATTACCCTGCCTAGGGCCCCACTTGATCATGATCCAGCCCTGCTCATAGCTGTGGCCCAGGTCCCTGAGAGCCTTACTACTACTACTACTACTACTACTACATCCTTCCATGGAAGGTTATGATAGAATCTTCCTGTCTGAGTAGCTGTCAGCCATTGAGTTGGAGGACCTACAGGAAGACTTCATTCTCTTTCTCTGCATGGGGCAACTTACTTTTTTTTTGTTTTTCCATTTTCCAAACACAACCTCGTGTGGCGACAGAATACATAATGTAAGTGTGCCACTAAGTAGTGCTTATCAAATGAGACTAGCTGTACTGCACCATCCAGCCTGTGGCTTTGTCGTGCTAATGTGTACACATAAAAAGTTTGTTTTAAAAGCCATATACCACAGACATAGGTCATCTCTCCACTAGCTCAACAATAACCACCCCCCATGCAGCTTATCCACAACTTTACAGTGTAACAGCAGCAATCATGCAAGTAGCTTTCAGTGGTATACCAACTATGCTACGCATCTGAAGATTCACATCTGTGGCAGTAAACTGGCTACTGGTAGGCAAGAAGAGCTGATGTGCTGTGTATGTTATCCTGTATAATGACAGCTGACTTATCGTCCCCGTCTTCACAACTGTGAATCCATTATAGAACCATCTAGTATACAAGGCTAAAAAACACATCTGGTGTGTTGACATTTGATGACTGTAGTGGTTAAGCATTTCCTCTCGGAATGCTCTGCAGTGTTCTGTATGTTGGACGGCAGTCAGAATACAACAGCAAACTACATATATGATACACTGGCAATTTACTATAAACACTTCTATATTCAAGCATATTCCAGCCTGCATTAGTCTGCCACTTTTAAATTCTGCCTTAAAGCATTCCTATAGGATGTGCTTCTCCTCACATTAAAAACAGTATTATAAAACTGCCCTGCTTTCCCTTAGTGAGCCTTATTTTACCTGTAAAATTAGTTGTACAAAACCTTCCTGCTTCCTCATGTACTTTATCCTTGTGACAAAATGTATCAACCACCAAAAACAGAATATTATTGTTACTAGAGAGAATAACAATTTACCACTGCAGCAAAAGACCAGTAAAAAGAATGTGGCAGTTGCCTTAATCTGGTAGTGGTGCTACATTTCTCCCTTCCAGTTACCTTCACACAGGTGTACATAGGGTGGCTCTACCATAGCAGGATGAGCCAGTGAGAAGCTGCCAGCATTTATATCAGGCAGTTTTGGACCTATGAGTCTGATGATTATGCATATGAGGGCATGACTCATGAATGTCCTTGAATCATTCATTCAGTGCATTACATCTGGAGGCAGAGCCTCATACAGAAGCTTAAACGGTGTCATGCACCAGTCAGAGCACCTATGAGGTACACTGAATATGGGTGGATGGCTCTACATCAGAAATAGGTTTGCTGCATTTCATGTTGTAAGCCTGTGGAATGTAAACACACTAAAACTTTCACAACATGGTAGAAAGCACAAAACTTTCTACAATATACTTTACCTTTCATTTACACTTACCATGATGTATTCATAATAGTATAAACCATTTTGCACCCTGCCACATGGTGTGCTACTGAGCTGTCCAGTGATGTGCAACAATCTGTAGAACGTGGCAATGAATGTGATATGAGATGCCAGTCATGAGTCTCTGGTATGAGACCTGCAGTTTGGATATGGCTTCTAATGGTACCATTTATGGCAGGGAACCCTACTGGTGGTCTAATGAGTCCATAATCTTCCTTTATTTCTTACATAGAAACTACATGGAGCTCCTGTTTGGGGACTTCAATACTAGTCCTGAGTATAAGGTACTGATTCAACAGGGCAGTTACTAATACTACAGGCACCACTACAGTAACCTGCGCAAGTGTCATCCAGAGTTTCTTAGCTGATGATAAGATGAAGTTAAAGTGATGCACCTCTTGGGTTAATAATTTTCTGTTAATATTTTTCAGCATCCTACCAGTGTGTACAGTAATTAATACTCTCTTTTTGTCCACAGCCCAGGAGGCATAGCTCTCAACATCTTTAGTGCAAATATTCTGGACAAAGCCAAAAATAATGGGGGGGGGGGGGCAAAGGCCCCAAATCAGAGATATATGATAAATATTTTAAGTATTTCTCTAATAAATTCTGAAAGTTGCCAGAATAACAGGTTTTGTGTTAACTTGCATTTTAATAAAATCAGAAAGATTCTAGAATAACAGGCTTGGCATTAACATACATTTTCTGAAAAATATGAAGTCTGAAACTGAGATATCTGTCATTATGCAGTGGTTTCACTCCTCAATCACTGTGTATGACTATTGCTGTTGCATCATTCATCCCTGTGCTGGATGCTTCTTCTGATACTTCCATATAACCCATGATGCAGAACTCAGAAACTTGACCCATGTTACATGGAGAGATGCCCAATATTTATATCACACATTCTCTAATGCCTTGCATGTAATAACTGGTGGGGTTAGACTTTTGTGCCTGGTTGGTAGGGTGCAAAGTGTGTAGCTCTGATGCTTAACGTGGATGTCTTGTGTCATGTAGTCATGCATTTTGAGTGACATAATGGATGCTTAGCAAGGCCACGGAGACATCACTCATTTGTGTGAGTTTGATGATGCATTTTGTAGCTCTTCTCCTGAGGTTAGTGGCAGTGTGCTTTCTCTGGACTTTGGCACATTATCTGCATAGTGCCTACATAGTAATTGTGCTTATTACATTCTGTACTCTGGGTTCATAGGAACCTTATATCTGGGTGTGGTATGCAGAATTTCTTGGGCTTCCCCATCAATCACATGTACAAGTTTAGATACACACATTCCTGTGCAGATTGACATTTTGAACCACGCTGTTTAGACCCAATGCCCTGCTTTTTCCTTCCTTTTACACAGTCTTTGTTTTGCACTAGGTTTTAGAATCTGAAGGATCATTTCTGTAATCTGTATTATTCATCTGTGTTAAATTTGTGTCATACATGTATTGATGCATTTGACTTTTTTCTGTTTGTCTATGGTTCCTGTTAAAATTAAAATGGGTCGTTTTTTAAACCAGTCTACTTTTCTTGTTAACAAATGCATAAATGCACACATGTATACATATGTATATACACATAAAAAACTTCTCTGCATTATTTTGTGAATACACACAGTGATGTACAAAGAAGATACACAGAAAAACAACCATGCATAATCTTTTACTGTTGACATCAAAAGGAGTCAATAAGTTCTTCATAATTTCTGTGAAAATGTGATAGACTACTTAAAAGTATTTAAAATGCATGATGGTTTAAAAGAAATAATAGTGATAATGTATATTTCTGTTAGAGTACATGTAGTTATTTCAGCTATGAGGATATATACTTGAAAGAATATGTAAATGAATGTGAGCATTCATGGCTGCAAATACCATAAATTATACTTGCTTATTGCATGCAAAAATGCTTATGTTTAAGCACCGTTCATTAAATTTAGATAATATTTATCTTAATGAATGTTTAAAACTGGGAATGTTGCCTAAGGATCTTAGGCTTTGGAAATTTCCCAACAATGTTGTTGATGGTTCGATTTTTCACCAAAATTTGTTACACATTTTTGATAGAGCTGGTTTTGAGGTGATGCAAGCCATCATTAAGAACAATCAGTCTATTTAAAGAGATTTTTTTAAGCAGATAAAAATTGTTAATAGAAAACTTACAGAATATTTATTATTTAAAGTAGATGAATATTGGAAGCAATACATGGATATTAGGATTACTGTTGATCAAAAATTTAATGAGATTTTTGAGAGAAAAAATAGGAAAATTGATAGGGATTTGACTGAGTATAAAGAAAAAAGGAGTTGCTCTAAACTTAGGGGGTGTTGTGGACTCACTTTCTAATAGACTGAAGTTTAGTGACAAAGGGGACACTAGCCCTAGGGATGACTGGGGTGAACAAGAAACCGAATTGTTTCAAGTTGAGTCTAGTTTAAACTATCAGGACCCTGTGGAATACCCACCTCTCAGGAGGTCTGAGAGGCTCCAGAACAAGTATTCCAACAGTTATTACTGGCGGGGAAGGGGCAACAACAGGGGCAAAAACAACAGGGGCAATAACAAGGGTTGTGCCAGGGGGAAAGGCAGCAGGAACTATTAAACGAAACATTACCCTTAAACCTTCAGTCTTTTTCTCAGGAGGGGCCTATATTTACATATAGGGGCTACAACATATTTAATTATAGTAGCCTAGACATTAATGATACTTGTTTTTCATTATTTTCCAAGGGATTACATTTTGTCCCTAAGCGGAAATCGGACATTAGTAGAGCAATTACTTATCTTAAAATGTTTCTGTGGAAGAAAAATTTTGAAATAATGGTGGGTGGAACAAAACATAGGTCGGTCCACGTAGGTCTTAAGAGAAAAATAATTTTTAACCCCTCCCCTCCACCCTCAGTTGAAAAATGTTGAGTTGATGGTGGAGAAAGAACTTATGAAAGCTATACTGAACAACAGGTTTCCACCCAACCTTAATACTGAGGAGTACAACCTATCGAATGACATTAGGCATAATAAATATGTAAGGGTCATAACACCAGATAAGGGAGGGGGTACGGTCTTCATGGACACTACTATTGACAATGCAAAAATGTTAGATATTCTTGGAGAACCAGGAAAATATACCAGGGTATCCAAGAACAAATCAGCATTGCCCACTAGCAGATCCATCTAGTTTAAATGACTTAATGCTTGAAGGTTTGTTTGATATAAATACTCCAGACTTTTTGACTTATGAAATACCCCAGGTTCGCTCTATATTTGGGATACCCAAAGTACATAAGGACATAAATGATCCCCCACTTAGGCCAATAGTGGTGGCTAAAGCATCTAGCACTGCCACCTTAGCAAAATACCTTGATGTAAAGTTGAAACATATCCCCCAACGAGACCAGTTTGTTTTAAGGGACTCATGGGACATGTTAAGCTGTATTAAGTCTGGATTTTTACATCTACAATTGTTGTTTGTCACCACTGATGTAGTCAATCTTTTTGGATTTATTCCACACAAAATTGGCCTGGCTTAGTTTGAGGAGGTAATTAATGAATTTGGTGGTTTAAAGTAATATAAATTTTGGACAGTAATACTTAGAGTAACAAGATTTATGGTACAATTTTACACATGTTTTTAAATGAGAATACATGACTTTTTACCTCAGTGTTATTAGCATGGAACTGTATATGGTTTTATTTGTTCTGTCTCTTTAAATGTTTCTTAAGTTGTTAATGGGTTTTGAGTTTACTAATTACTCAATTTAATAGTAGGTATAAATAGGGAAGGGATTTTTATTTCTGGTGTTCATTTCTGATGAAGTGTTTTGATGAAAACGTACATAATAAACTAGTGACGTTAAATATTCAAAGTGCCTGCATTCTGTTCTTTTGGGAATACCTGTGGAATAATTGTGGCTCTGTACCTGCTGGAGTTGTTTCAATCCTCAGTCTTTAAAGTGTCATAAATTATACTTTTCCCTTTGGCAGATGTCAGATATTTTAAAACATTTCAATGCATAAGAAATAATAAGGATTTTGTCATTGTCACACGTAGCTTTAGGTACAATACCTTCTTTTCTCAATAACTCCCATTTCCTGATGGTGATCCACAAGTTCCATCAGTTTCTTTTGAAGATCCTGCTCCTTTTCTTTAATTTCACTGACAAAGGGATGGAGCAAAAGCTCAGAAACTGCTGGGCGATGCTCAAAATCTTTTGTAAGGCACCTATTAGAAAACATACAATTGGAGAACACATTCATTAAGACAGTTTTTAGTGACCATATAAATGTAATTAATGTAATAGTGTAATGGTTAATTTGAGCAGAATTTTTATTGTGTTGCATACTACATTTGACTGCTTAACATTATATGAACAACAGTACTTCATAAAAAAAAGTTCCCTGGTGTCTGAATCAGCAAGGTTATAGTTTCAGACTTGTGATGTAATATAAATATGAAAGCATGCCCAGGTTCTACATATTACCTGTCCTGAAAGCACAACATTGTAGTTAGTGGAACTGAACCAGTCCATCATTGTTTAGCAAACCTAAAAGATATTGTAGATTTTAATATAGACATTAGAGAATGACATTATGTGTATCACACAACCTAGCCCCTTTCTGGTAAAAAAATGTTTTCTTCTTTCCATGCAGTAACCATAAACTGCACATTCTGAGGCATAAAAGGACACATATATTAAACTTTCTTCTTTCATCTGAATCTCCCTTAGTACATGCAAGTACATATTATCACAAAAAAATCTTGTAAAATATATGATGTCCTAAATATCAAATGCATTATCAGTCAAACAGAAATGCAATGTGTAGCCAAGGAGATACTTACTCAGATAATGGCATCAACAAATGCAAATTAGTTTTATCCATTACTTCAGAATGCACTTTGCAAGACAGCAGAAACTTTATAAGGTAGATGTATCTATACCAACTTAGGCCAAACTAGTACAGCCATGACAGTGTTTAGGGTGTGGGTAACTTGCTGGAAGTCATGTACTGAAGACATTTCATAAAAGAGATGTCCTGAGAAATAATACCTATCGAAAAACCATACACGTTTCCAAGTCTAACCCTGTACTCCAAATTCAGCTTTAAGTCCACACAATGCAAAATTATCTCCTTTTTAGTTAAAAAGAAGAACTTAACTGTTATTTATTTTGCTGTTTCACACAAAGTGCAAGATAAAGTTAGTAGTTAGGTAACACTTAACATACACAGAGCATATAATGTTAAACAAGACTGAAATGCCCATACCCCAGTGATTCTGATCTAAGCAAGATGCTTCCATACCTGAATTATGATTTGGTCAGGCAGTCCACCATTCCATTAAATTACATGTAGAGCCAGTTAAGAGAAAGAAAAATCAAAATGTCAGTAAATTAAAGATAGGCTTTGACTATGGATATTAAATGTAATTGATTTTCACAGCATCTGCCCTACGGCAGTTATAAACTTCTTTCATGTAAGGTCTGACAAGTCACACTCAGCTCACTGATGAACAAGACAGCAGACATTCAAGTAATAACAGCAGCGGAGGCTTATGACATCAAAGCAAGGGGGGCTACAGGAAGCAAGCAGGAGGTAATGGAATAGGGATTAGGCTTTATTATGACATGCCAATAACCAATACCTATGATCAAACAACAAATGGGGTTAGTCACTTTCCTCCACAGACTGCCTCAGTACCCACTCATTATACCCAGTTCATTGAAAAAAAAAAAATAAAAAAAATATATATATATATATATATATATGTATAGATAGAGAGCGGGAGAGAGAGACCTCACAATCTAAAATCAGCAAGGCCAGCCTTAAATGAAATGGAGCCGTAGACAGAGGACTCCATGGGCCCCCATTACACACTGTTCCCCCTGCACCTCACTAGTCCCCTTTTCCCTATCTTAGCCCCACACCATCCAGAATAATTATTTCTTTCTTATTGTTTCAGTTTATCTTCCTTTTTATCATTTTCTTATATGCTTTTAACACATCTTAACCCACCAAGGCTCCATTGTAATAAGTGTGGGAGAGTGGAGGAAATAGCTGAATTAAGCTGGGGGCCTGGGGTCTGCTAGCCACTCAGAAGTCATAGAGCTCTAGATGATCTGATATGCTTAAGAGCTTTTTTATAACCTTTTCATCCAGTGATGGCTTGAGTACAAATCATAAGGAAGGAAACAAATTCAGTCATATTTGTTTTTTCTTCTAAGGACAAAATAAGTTGTGCGTCTAAATTGTAATGTTCAAAGCTAACAAAATGGTAGTTCCCATAAACTAAGCTGGCAAATGCTTACAAGGATATATGAATCATATGTGGGAATCCAAACCCCTCCCCCCATAAAAGATAGTTAGCTACTATATGCCCTTTCTGGTGTTAAATTGGGGTGAGAGTAAAATCACAACTGGCCACAGGCATACATTATACTCCTGAGGATCTGGAGGTAAAAACAAAGGGTCTATATTAGAAAGTAGACCACTTACTTACCCAAACGCCTAAACGTCGACCCATCTTCATCGAACCGTGAAAACATCGATCATCCAGAAGAGCGGAAATGACGAATCATCATGGTTGGCCTTCTGGGGTACAGCTCCGTAAGGTAAGTGTGCGATAGTTACGGACCTTAGGGTTAGGGTGTGGGTTAAGGTAAGTGCATAGATGGTAATGTATGTTAGACTTAGTGTAGGGTTTTGCTAAGTGTATGTGTATGGATTTTGTATTTTGTTTGGGTTTAGCTTTTTAAGGTAAGTGTGCAATAGTTACGGACCTTAGGGTTATGGTGCGGGTTAAGTTACGTGCATACATGGTGGTATATGTAAGATTTAGTGTAGGGTTAGAAGTAGGGTTTAGTTTAGGGTTAGAGGTAGAATTTTGGTTAGTGTATGTATGTGGTTTATTTAGTTTGTTTGTGAAGGTAGTATGTAGCGGGCGGTGGGGTGGGACAAGTATGAGAGTTCGACTTTTTAAATTTTGCAGTTTTGAGCGTTCGGTGTTTATGCACTTTGATGATGGCAGGTCGACGTTTAGGTATTCGATGAAGTAAGCGATCGACTTTATAATATAGACCCAAAAACAAAGAACCTGGATAAAACTTATACAGAGACAGTGAGTATATAGAGATGACACAGAAGGAATAACAGCCAATCACAGCCAAATCCTCAACCAGAGAATGAAGTGCTGTGAGACGATAATGCTGTACCAGTGTGCCAGTGATCAGTTGCTATGCCAACATCTTGGTTTGACTTTCACAGCCCAATGAACAGTCTCCATACCCAGCAAGTAAAGCCACATTTAATGACTGTGAACACTTCTGATATCAGAGGGTAACAAAATAAAAATTGTCCACAATAATTTTGTTAACAAACACACATACAGTGATCAATTACAGCCATTTGTATGACTATGACTATATAACACAGAAATTTGATTAAAATCAAATGAATAAATGAATAAATGAATACATAAATAACTGCCACTAAAGAATATATATTTTCAGCTCACTGCTGGCAGAGTACAGTAAATAAGTATACAACTCACTACAAACTCCCCAACACAAACACCCACGCACACACGCATGCACGCACGTGCACACACACACACACACACACACACACACACACACACACACACACACACACACGTCTTAACCTCTTATTTAGCTCAAGAATCATAAAGAAAGATACAAAATAATGGGGGACAAGGACCAAAATCAAGGAAAACTATTGTCCTTATATGCTTAGAACTTTGCTAGAATGCCAAGATTTGCCCCTAAGGGTTGTTAAGTTTGAAACTGAAATGTCTGTCACTATTTGTGGTCCGGGATGCATCCATACAGAAAAAAAAAAGAATAAAATATGCAGCAAACAATAAGGGATTTTCTGTGAGATCAAGAGCAGATGACAATATCTCTACCCCACCACACACACTATACTTGGCACTTACTAGTCCATATATTAAGTATAATGCCCCTTTGGATATGTCTGTGTCCAAACACTTGTCATAACTGGAATGGCTACAATGTTTTCTCACTAACAACCATCAAGGTCCTAAGTAATAAAAAATTTGCAGACCATCTCAGAGCTTTGTTTTTTCTTCAGTATCAAGCAGGCTATTGAGACATGACCTCTGCCTCACATACAGAGCTTCAGTAGACCCATATCTGACTGATCTATTATACGTTCATAAGTCCAGTGGGTATTGTAAACACCCACTCAAGGGATCTCAATATGTTTTGCAAAATAAACAGAGCATGTCAGAGGGATAGGTATGCATTACAGAGAATATCAATTCTATAGGAATGTTTTCCACTCCACGCAAAACAGTATTTATCTTACTATACTCAAAGGTAATATGGATGACTTGATGGTTAACAGCCAATTCACCTCCCAGATTCCTACCCTTGCCCTTCATGATAGGAGCAACATGCAAATGTCGCAAAATATCCTTGTTCTGTCCACTTCTGGTTTATTTGTTTGCAAAATATAAGGGTGAAAAACTACCATGGGAATATAAGGATAGGTTTGTTAAGATCCTCACAGATCAATAGCCTACTAAGTAGCTATGAACCGTAGAACCTATAATAAATGAGATGCAGTGTTTTTCTTGTCCTCAAACTGTAGTCTTTTGATTGCAGTTAAAATACAGCTGGGCACTGCGCAGTGACTGCATGTTAGGCATGCAGTCACTGCACGGTATATTCATGTATACATTTATTATTTGATAACTAGGATAATGGACTCATTCTAGCCACTGCCCAGGATTTAGATAACCAAAAATGTACTGGATATGCATATAGATTTTACAACTGGCTTATTTACATCAAAAGGTACAAAAAGACAATAAGATATAATGGCCTAAATATATAACATGCACTCTTTTAAATAATATGGGGGTAATAACGGCATCAGACTCTAAGGGAAACTAGATTTCTATAAGCAGTCTTCTAAGCTACCACAGCTCTCAAGACAGGTGGGTACAATTCTTATGCAGAAAGGTATAGTCTAGGATATCAGAAAGGCAAAGTGCTAAACATGTTATCATTAATTGCAAACACTCAGCAAACTGTACTCATCCTGTCACTATTGTAACATTTAACTGTCACAGCCTGGGATGCATCCATAAAGAAATACTTTTCACGTTACTACATTGCTGTACAAAAGTACACTGTAGACTTTTTTCATGATGTTGCACACTCTTGTCTGTGCACTTATGCAAGTGAGTCCTAAGAATGTGTACATTTCATCAACTCATTCCACTGCCTTTGAAACTGTATTTGGTTTATGTTATATTTACTTCTCTTTTCAAATCATTACTTTCAGTTTTGTAAAAAATATTATAAAGTAATAGAAACTGCATATAAATTTACTGGGTATTTTAAAGTAATATATAACTGCTGCTAGTTACCTGCAATGAACTGATATGAATTTAGAGATTGCTTTTAATACATAATTTGACCAGCTCTGAATATCACAAAGACAGAAGTCTTGAAACGTTTTCTAAAATAGGTTTGCCAGTGAAACATATTACCTTTATCCGTTTGTAATGTTTACCTACCAATGAAGAGATAATTACTTTTACGGTAATCGCTTTTGTACGGGAATCAGTTCATGAATGATCCTCTTATACAGACAATAGATGGCACTCTGAAACATTGTGTGCCATGGATCCTCATATGCAGACTATAGATGGCACTCTGAAACATTGTGTGCCATGGATCCTCATATACAGACTATAGATGGCACTCTGAAACATTGTGTGCCATGGATCCTCATATACAGACTATAGATGGCACTCTGAAACATTGTGTGCTACGGATCCTCATATACAGACTATAGATGGCACTCTGAAACATTGTGTGCCATGGATCCTCATATGCAGACTATAGATGGCACTCTGAAACATTGTGTGCTACGGATCCCCATATACAGACTATAGATGGCACTCTGAAACATTGTGTGCTACGGATCCTCATATACAGACTATACATGGCACTCTGAAGCATTGTGTGCCACAGATCCTCATATACAGACTATAGATGGCACTCTGAAACATTGTGTGCTACGGATCCTCATATACAGACTATAGATGGCACTCTGAAACATTGGGTGCCACAGATCCTCATATACAGACTATAGATGGCACTCTGAAACATTGTGTGCTACGGATCCCCATATACAGACTATAGGTGGGACTCCAAAACATGTGCCTCGGAGCAAGGAAGGCGCACGACAAAATGACATATCAAATTCTTCTATGATTCATAAAACCTGATACACAATGGGGTATGACAATGATTGCAGTCTGATCTCATTGTGTGGCCTAGGTATGCTTTGTATGAAGCATAAAATGCCAGAGATGCCCCCCCAATCATATTTGATTCGTAGAGAGAACACTACTGGTATATTGGTAGAACCGAACAGAGTAGCTTATGGCATCCAAACAGTAAAATCTAGGGCAGTGTTTTGCTCAGCAGCATAGCAGTCCCACTTCACTGCTGATCTGTGGTGCAAGGAAATAGGCTGCCACAACCATACTTGTCCCATCCCACCCAGTGATACTGGCAAGCTCCTGCTAATAGGAACCCACACAGTATCAGATGCCCTCATTCCCATTTTATGGTAATATGATAAGAAGTAAAGAAGAGATGTTGGAGTTTGTATATATTGTGAATATGCAATATAGCCATTGCATGACCCCTTTAAGACTGCGTGTCTCCCATAATACACTGTATTTAGAGATTAGTGCCACTGTGCTCTCAGAGAATCAACTGTTAGTGTCATACTTACTAAGATGCCATTTTGTAAAAAATACAATCTACATCTTTTGTTAAAATGCTGATACATCCTGATGTCAATGACACTGTTATTCAACACTACTGTGTAACCAAGGATACATATCATGACATAGTGTCAAATGTGAGATTTTCATTAATTAAATATGAAAATTCCACTTTTATTAGAAAACTATGCCAGTGAATGAAATACTACCTACACGCTCAGTGTAAGCTGTTTCACTGACAATAAGTTGTTTTAGCCCATATAGTGGTCATTCTACTGATATTAAGCCATTCAGCCCTAGAAAGCAATTTTTTGACAGAAAAGATAAAACATAACCCACACGAGCCATTGGCCTGCCTGGAGACAGACGTTTGCATGTTTTAGAATAATGACACAAAGTTACATAAAGAATCATAAGAAATTTTGGTAAATACTATAAGGAGTCGAGGTCATATACAGTTTCTTTTCTGACACAGAAGGTCACAGTGTTACATATGAGTCAATAATTAATAAGTTTAATGAACATTTTCTGACAGAAAAGGCATGTTTTCACGAACAAAATATGAACAGCTCAGATACAGGATTGTTATTGGAGTGAGTAATGTAGAAGTGACTCTAAAGTTGCAGCTTGAATTGTACCTTATTTTAAAAAGAACATTGCAAGTAAACATTACAGGCAGAATGAAAATGCTCATTTAAGTACAGTAAGTGATGTTTGCGTGGTACAACACAGAGATAATGGCAGTTTAAAAAGAAATATAATACTGATTCAAGAAAGCAAGTACATCAGAAGCAGAGTGAGTGCAAGCTTGGCAAATGTCTGAGGTTTAATCGTTATGTTGAATCAGAGCAGTGTGCAGCATGAGTCAGAAAGAGCTATAAAAGTTTATGACATGGTATGTCATTCCACAGCTAAAATTGATTATAGGAAAAATGCCTGAGGGGAAAAAAACAGAAAATAATGCTCTGAAGGTGTTTTTCCTGGGTATATTGCAAGGGCGCCCGCAGGCAGGTGCAAGGGGGTGCACTTGCACCCCCCTGGAATCGGCTGACTAGATAATTTAAATTTTTTTTTTTTTTTTTTTTTTTACGTGCGTTCTTCTTTAAGAAGAAAGAAGTCCGTGTGTGCTAACAGTCCAGTCGCAGGCGTGACATCATCGCTCTCACGAATATTTAGAAGTTTGTGAGCGGGAGCTCACACGGATGGCTTTGCAAGCGGGATGATTCGAGCGGGAATGGAAGATGGGACCTGACCTGAAACGGAATAGCAAGCGGGAGTAAACAGACGGAAGATGAGACACTTCAGGTAGAGTTGTGTGTGTGTGTGTGCGCGCAGTGTACTATTGGCTTATATAAAAATGTGAGCAGAAATTGTGTTTGCTGTCTTTGATGCTTAATGAAGGAAAAATCGTTACTCGTTACTGATAGCTTTGGATATGCTTAGCATCACAGTACAAAAATCATTTATTTTTCCAATAACTGCTTTATGCTATTCAGGGTTACTGAACTAAATGGACACAGAGTTTTAGATGAAAAGTACAGTTGTTCTGTTGTTAAGATCTAGGAAAGAAACCAAATTTCTGACGATAATTGGAGGCAAAGGTCAATGTTTTTCTGTTTTGCTATAGCTTGTGATTTAAGCACCTCTGCAGCAGGTATGGAATAAACTATATTATGGCTAATAGCTGTGCAAGACAACTTCATGCTTACATCTTCCTTGTAGCTGTCAGTTCCAATATCCACTCAAGTAAAACATCTCTTACAAATTTCATTTGCTGCCATGCTGGTAGATGTTTCTACAAGCAATTAGTTTTTATTTTCAATGTTTGTACAAGATCCTGAACTACTGGAAAATATCTGTATAAATGGAGAAAGGTTACTGTTCCCAAGAGCTCTTTTATTAGATGTGGGCATAATGTGTCAATACTGTTTAGTCAGTATAGCGTTCAGTAAAGCATCAGAAAACAGGTGAGAAATATGTATATATCTGATATCACTCTTAGAAATAGAGCTGCATTTAGTGGTTTCTTCTCATTCCTGCTTGGTCTGTTTCAGAAAGTGTTTCAACTCTTTAGTATTCTTAAGGACAGAAGTCACATAAAATGCTAGCTGTGTATCAAATTCATGTTCACTAATACAGCTTTGATGTGTTGAATTAAAAATATGCAGTATTCTATGTAAATGTTGCACATTAAAAGATTCCATTTCATTTGAGGAAGTTCTGTACATGGATGTGTAAGAATGGAAAGGACATCATGGCAGCCAGAGTCAAATATTGTATGTATTACCACATTTGTAGCTATAATTTCACATGGTTAGTGTGTGTGTGTGAAATGCCTCAGGTGTACATGCTGGTGGGTAGAGAATAAGGCTTGAACTCTGTACCTTGGGCCCAAGTGGCAAGAGCCTGAATTCCCTACCCACCACCATTTGTAAAAATGTTGCAGGATTTTCCCTCATACTTTTTCTGTTCCTCATAAAATCTGTGGTTTCTGCATTTGTGTCCTTGTTGCCTGACAGCTACATGTTCTCTGGTTTTATTCTTGGCTGTCTGGAGTGTTTCTCCCTGGGCCTCTGCTAAAAATTAGATTTTTTTTTTCAAAGTCAGACTTTCCTGGTTAACAAATGTTAAAAATGGACACATTTCAATATCAGACTTCATAGTCTTCAGAAAGTGCATGGTAACAAAAGCTTTTATTCTAGCAATTTTCTAAGTGTACAAGATGGATATTTGAAATGTATCCCTGTGTTTGGGACTGTATTCCCCCCCATTATTGGCTTCATCCAGGTTTTGTACTAGGGTTGAGAGTTATGGTAAGAACTGAATTCACTGAATACGTTTGGGGGCTGTATTCACCCAGTATTGGCTTTGTTCAGGTATTTATTGGCTTCATCCAGTTTTTTTGCTAATGTTGAGAGCTATGGTAAGAACTGATTTCATTGAATATGTTTGGGGGCTATATTCTCCCATTACTGGCTTTGTCTGGGTGTTATTTGCTAAGAGGTTGAGAGCTATGGTGAGAACTGAATTCACTGAATGTTTGGTGGTTGTAGTCACCCGTTATTGGCTTTGTTCAGGTATTTTGTGCCAAGAGGTTGACAGCTGTGCTATGGTGAGAACTGAATTCACTAAATGGTAGCTATTTAAGTTTCAGTCTTCCTCTTTCACAAAACAGCTGATTTGGCATAGTCGTATGTTGCTCTGACTGTTTTTCACGGGGTCCCCTGGGTTCAAGACGTGGCAGTGAAATGTATGGTGGTAACGCAGCATTTTATTCTAGCAACTTTCAAACATTATACAAGCAATGTTTAAAATGTGTCCCTGGTTTTTGGCCTTCTGTCCCCCTCCCCCCCAATAAATTTTGGCTTTTTCCAGATTTCTTGTGATGCAAAGTTCAGAGATATAGCTGAGTGTCGAGTAGACTTTACAAGGAGCTGAGAGCTGCAGGGGAGCAAAAGTTTAGTGCTGCTTATGTTTAGTCTGCTTCCATTGTTAATAGCACAACAGATAGTGTACTTACTTTAGATGCTGAAGGCTGTGGGTTCTACTCTCACAGTAGGTAAATGCATTGCTGATGCTGTATTGTGTTGTAAAGGGGGTGGATGCTGCAGTCCTTTTGGCAAAGATACCTAGTAACTATGAAACTGTTAACAGTTTGCTATCCATTCCCTATTGCGGTATTACTAGCTTTTCATTTTTTTTATTGCATGCAACAAAGGCAAGTTATTCTTCAAGGGTAACAGGCACTTTATTTGTAGATTAAACAATGACATATAAAGTGTTTGCTAGCAGCAACCTCTTTATTAGTTACAAATTTCTTCAATGTGGATTTTACTACTTCAGAGATTGTGTATATTTTTTACTGATACTGGTGGACTTGAGTAGACTTTATGATGGAAATGTTCTGAATTGGGCAGTTTTGTCATTGGTGGATGCTTTTTGTTAAATTGTTTACTGGAAAAATGTTCAAAACAATAAATTTAAAATGCCCTCTAACAACTGTACTGTATTGTACAAGGAATATAATGTAAAACAGTCAGAAAGGTGTATCAAAGAGCATGTGTATGTTATGTTCGAGGGGCCTATGATTTTGAAGACAGCCCAGAGTTAATATTTGCCATTGGCAAAATGTATTTTCTGTGAAAGTGGTTTTCAGTGCTGTTTCAATGCATGTGAGTTTAAAGGGCAGAGAAGTTTTAATGTTAATCTATTTTCATTGTGAAACTGCATTGCTTTAATAGATATATATTAGGGTTTGTGCTGTAAAATGCAAAATAAAACTTTCAAATGAAATCCTAAGTCATCGCAGAAGTAAAGCAGTATGCACATTAGTGTTTATGGTAAATGGGGCAACATAACCAAGGAATGGGACATTGGAATGGCTGCAGGGGGAGGCTCCATTTGACCATGATTTTGTGAGGGGGGGTAGCAAACTCATACAGCCCCGGTTGCACTATACCTCTCAGTTGTCCATATCTTTGCAGAATGAATAGATATTTGCTGCTTATTTTTGGTTTGTTCCTCATAAAATTTGTGATTTTCTAGCAAATCATTTAGGAATGAAGCCATTAAATGACAGACATTGAGTTTCAGATGTCATAACCTTCAGAAAATACATGCTAATGCAAGACTGTCTTTAAGTTTTATACAAGAGCAATTTTTAGTAGTGTTTGTATGTTCCCCAATATATTTGGCCTTGTTCAGATTTCCTGCATTAAGAGGTTGAGAGGTACGTGCAAATCACTTTGTAGATTAGGAATATCCAAACATCTCAATTGTCCCCAATTCTGGCTCAAAATGTTGCTCTCCCCTAATAATCCCTCCTCCAAAATGACAATTTTGGAAGAAAATGTGGAGGGTTTACAATTATATATAACTGTAATGATCAGTTATAGATTACCTTTATTTCAGAAATGCATGTGGATGCTCTTATTTTGTTAGCTGCTCAAGTTAACTGTTAATATTAAAAAGGTGTCCCTTTTTGACAGGTATTTTTGCATCACATTTTGGTCTGTTTTTCATAAAATTGTAGTTTTCTGGCAAATTAGTGGCAAGTCATTAAAGACTTGAAGTTAGAAAATAATGGCAGACATTTGAGTTTCATATTTTATACCCTTCAGAAAATTTGTACTAATGCAAGATCTACCTGTTGTTCTATTTAAGTTAATAAGAGCAATATTTAAAAATTGGCCTTATTTTTGGGACTGTGTCACACTTCTAGTTCTATGTATGGCTTTGTCCAGATTTCTTGCTCTGAAGTTGAGAGGGATGAGTGTCAGAGCCATCACTGTCAGCCAGAGACATTTCAAATTATGACATACTTATTGCACCCCATCCCCCATTGTAGTGGCTCTGGATGTGTCCAAGGAAGGCAAGGAGCAGTTATGCAGTGTAATTGTGCAGAGTATTCCCCCATCCAAGGTAGATCACAAATACGACCATGGCTTTTCATCTGTCCTTTATTTTGCAAAATGTTCTGTTTTTTTATCAGATTTTTATACTGTTGATTTATGCTTCTTATTATTCAGGAACTGCATGCTGTCACAGTGCCCTGTTGCTCTGTTTAAGTAGCCATGGTTTAATGAACATCAGGTAAGCTTGTCGGAGATTGTAAGATGAAAGTAAGCTTTAGTAAGCTTGTCGGACATTGTAAGATGCAAGTAAACTTTAGTAAGCATATTGTTAAAGAATTACCAGCATTGAAAGCCTTTTCGTTGTTGCCATGCAGAGAATATTTACATGACTAGATAATGTATAAGCCTTGGGTATTGAAATGCATATGACAGTATTTGTAATAAAAGGACAGGATTACAGTATTTTCAAAAGCTCATTACATTTTATTGGAGACCCGTGTCTTATAGCAGTGTCTGTGTGTTAGTACACTTGTAGTTGGGTGGCTTTAATGGTATATGGTAAATAAGCATTGCTACCTTACTTAAAAGCCAAGCCCTGCAACAACTAGCTCCACACTGAAGTCAAAACACAATAGCTGTGGTGGGTAAATGTACTCTGTAGTAATCAAAAAAGGCAAATGTTTGAAATAACTACAGCTTATGTGCAAACACAATAGGTAGTGATGAAACAATGCTCTGCTAAAAATGCTTTAATGCTCCACATTGCTGAGCTGCAGATCAGTTATCACTGGCTACCAGGATTTCACCCACTTCAGATCAAGCACGGTGCCGTTCAGTGCAACCTTCCCAGAACTAATTCAAGTCTGGCCAGAATTATTTGGTGTGTGTATAAGAGGGAGGTAGCATACCCCTCAGCTGTCCAGATTTTTGCCCCATATTCCTCCTAAAAAGGATTGAAGTTGCTAAATGAGACATTTCAGTTTTAGATGTCATGTCATTTAGAAAATGCATACTAACACAAATCCTGCTACTCTTGAAATTTTCTAAGTTTCTGAGAGCCATATTTATAATCTGTCCCTATTTATTTTAGGCTTTGTCAAGATTTCTTGCACCAAGGTTGAGGCCTTGAGGGGTGTAGTATGTTTGTGAGAGAGAGAAAGTGAAATGCCCAAGTTAGAGTTAGCAGGTAGAATTTTCAAGTGCATTTTCAAGGAACTGTGAGTTTTAAGGGAAGCTAAGTTCACTGCTGCTCATGCCAAGTCTATTTACAATGTGCAACTGTTTTGTTTAGCAATTGGTATCTCTATTGTGGTATAAAGCTTTAAAGCTATGTTAGTAGCACCACAAGTAGAATACTTGCATCTTAATGCAGTGGCTTGAGGTTCTATTCCTACAGCATATACATTTGTATGCTGATGTCCTCCTTTGGATGAGATGCCTAATAACTATGAACCTGTTTTTCAGCTTGTCATCCATTTTCTATTGCAATATACCAGCTTACCATTTTTTTAATTTAACATAGGCAATTTATTCTTTGACGGCAGCAGGCACTGAATTTGTAGATGAAACACTGAAATATACAGTTTTCTAGCAACATCTTCATTAGTTTCAGATATCTTTAATGTGAAATTATTCAGATTACTTTTACTTTGGCAGAGACACTCAAACAAGTGTTGCTGTATAATACAAGAGATATAATTCAATTATATATTATAATTAATACAATCAGGTAAATCAAATAACTTTTGCATGACCCTAACGGTGTGCAAAGGACCTATTGCTTGAAAACAGTTCAAAGGTAAATAACCTGCCACTGGCCAGATGCATTTTCTTTGAATGTGGGTTTCAATGCTGTTTCATTGACTGTGAGTTTCAAAAGTAGAGAAACTCTAATGCCAAGTCTGTTTTCATTGTAAGACTATTGCTTTGTTTAGGTTTAGTAAATGTCTCAGTGTTTGGGCTATAATGTTTGAAATAAAAGTTGTAAATTAAATCCAACTGCCTGTAATCATTGTAGAACTAAAGCATAAAACAGTATGCACACAGATTTGAACAGTGTCTACAGTAAATGGGGAGAAATAGCCAAGTAATGGGACACTGGAATGGCGGTGTGGGCGGGGCTTGGGGGTGGGTGGACTTGGGCGGGGCTGTGTTGGCAGGGGGCGGGGTGAGCAATGTGGGTGGGGCTCTGGGTTTGCACCCCCCTGCAAAAAATCCTGCGGGCTCCCCTGGTATATTGACCACATTGTCAGATACTGAAACAGACTGCCAAGTGAAAGTTCTTATTTGATACAGGGGCCAATGTTACTGTGATTTCACATTACCTATAGAAGTTTCCCAAAGTGTCTGCTGTTGCATGAAGAAGATACAGAAACTGTAATCCCTTCAGGCAACAGAACTGGACTGGTAAATGTCTTACCATGTCTGAGTGAAAGAAGCAAGCACAAGACTACATTTCAAGATTATGTGCTAGATAGTCTGTACTTAAAAAAATGGTCAGCAGAGCTGTGGTTTGTAGCTTGAGCTTACTTGCCAAGATAAAGAACGTCAGTGTGATTGTTTTTAGTGAAGCTGGCCTACATAACTGTAGTCCTGTAAAGATTAAACTAAAACCAAATACTATTCCATGCACCTTTACAACATCCAGGAGAGTTCCATTTCCCATGGTGCCTGAAGTAGGGGGAGAAGAATGCAAGCCTTGGTGCAACAGAAAGGATAACTGAACCAACTGAGTGGTGTCTACCCATGGTCCCAGTAATAATGGAAAATGGGAATGAACAAATACCTGCTGATTTATAAAGGATTAATGAAGCAGTGATGTGAGGAAGGCCCATTCTAACCACTCTAGAAGACATATAGCACTGAAACTAGTTAATGTCAAAGTGTTTTCCACATTAGATGATTCATTTGTGTTTTGTCAAATATCCTTGAAGGAAGATAACCAAATGCTGATGATCTTCATTCCTGTAATGGAAAACTTCTGTTTCAAGAGGCTACTATTTGCTGCTTGGATTCTCAATAATTGAAAACTTTTAGTGTGAAATGACTGACTTGCTCAATGGTGATAATGGTATTGCCATTGTTATGGATGACATCTTGGAATTTTATCCTGATAAAGAGACACATCTCCAAGTTAAAGACAGTACCCCAAACTATCAAAACTTCTTAGTTAAAGCTAAAGGATGAGCATCATTATTTTGGTCACAGCATAAATCCTAACGGATTCAGCCCAGATAAAAATAAAGTCATAGAAAACCTACAATAAACACTCCATCTTGTGTGAGTCAGATAAGAAAAGTCCTAGGTAGGATTAACTTTTTTTGGTCAAATTCACACCAGATAAATGAACTCTGCTATGTCCACTGTCAGACCTGTTAAAATAAGATGTGTCCTGGTTGTGGAGGACATGATTTCAGCCAAGTAAAACAAAATGCAACAATGGATCCAGTGCTAAAATAGCAGTGGAAGATGATAATAGGGTTGAAACAGGTGGTTGCTCAGATCCCACACATTTGCGGGGGGGTATAACCCCCCCCCAACAAAGCATTTCAGATTTTAAATGACTTAGTATACCTATAGCTTGACCTGCACAACAAAACTGAAAGTCTCTCTCTTACAGCCAGGCAAGCAGAAGAAGCACAGGTTCACCCCCCACCCCCCATATCAGACCTCCACAAGAAGCATGAGAAAGATTGATGTGAAGTATAGGAATCCAACAGCTTTTTTAGACAGTAGGAATTGCTGTTTGAATAATAGGTTCATAGGTTCATAGGTTCATACTAGGCTATCTGCCCTGGGGCAATTATAAGCCTAGCCCGATTCTGTATGGCTTACGCCACCCCTTGATTTGAGTATACTGTGCCCTTTTTAAGGTTTAGTTTATTGTGCCTCTGTCTAATAGTGACACGGGAGTAATCCCTGGGACAAACCTATGATCCCCCATCCACTTATCGAGATTCTTCTTGAAGAGATTCAGTGAGGTGCTCTGCCTCACATGAACTGGAATTCTATTCCAGAGCGAAGGGAGCCACTGGGTTATGAACCTGTCCCTCCAGCAAGTTCTATTTATTTCTGTGCTGAGGTTCAAGTCCCTTGAGCGTGTGGCTCTAAGGGATTTAGATTTACTGAGGTGGAGCATGTCCATTAATTCTGGATTTGACATAGCTTTGTATGTCAGGCATAAATCGCCTCGAAGTAGGCGGTATGCAACTGAGTAGAGCTGGAGTTTTTTTAACCGAGCAGCATATGGCATCTGTTTGAGACCCTTGATCCTCTTGGTGAGATACTTTTGGGGTCTTTCTAATTGCTGCAGGTGTCGGGTAAGGTACATCCCAAAAGGGGCATTGTATTCTATGATGGGCCTGATGAGGGATGAATAAAGGGGCACGATTACCTCGCTTGATCTAGATGTGAAACCCTTCGTAATGAGGTGGGCTATGTAGAAGGTCTTTCTAACCACTTTGGCAATGTGGTTTTCAAAGGAGAGATTGCTATCAACTTGGGTCCCCAGGTCCCTAATAACTTTCTCTGTACTTAATGGGTTTCCGCCTATGTGGTAATTTGTGGGCACATTGTTTTTGCCAAAGGGTATGACTATACATTTTTTGGCATTTAGCTTTAAACCATGGGGCTGGCACCAGTTATCTGTCTCTGTGAGACCTTTTTGAAGGATGTTTGTGTCAGCTGGAGAGTTGATTATGGTGCCCAGTTTGCAGTCGTCTGCGAACTTGGTGAGCCATAGTCCTCCCACGTTTGCCTGTACCTCGGAAAAGTATATACCGAACAAGAGTGGTCCCAGGACAGAACCCTGTGGGACGCCACTTGTGACCAGTTTCAAGTCTGACATGGCTCCAGCAACTCTCACTCTGTGGGTTCTGTCTTTGAGCCAGTTTGCAACCCATCTTGTGACATAGGGGTTTATATTTAAGCTGGATAGCTTATCTATGATGCCTGAGTGGGGTATTGTGTCAAATGCCTTTGCAAGGTCCAGATAGGCTGTGTGGACTACCTTCCCTTCATCTATGGCTTTGGTGACTGTTTCAAAGAAGTCAACCAGGTTCAAAAGGCAGGATCTGCCCTTGACAAAGCCGAACTGGGTAGGATCTAGTGTCTGTAGGTCCCCAATGTCTTTGTTTATGAGCTCCATGATGATCCTCTCCATAGCCTTGCAGACTAAGCTAGTCAGGCTTATGGGGCGATAGTTTCCAGGGTCTGTAGAGGCTCCACCTTTGTGGAGTGGGACCACTGTTGCTGTACGCCATTCTGTGGGCACATATCCTGTCGTGAGGCTGAGATTGTATAGCTGTTTTATTTGAGGGATTAGTTCCTCTTGTAGTTCATGTAGGACACAACCTGGGATGCCATCTGGTCCCATGGAAGCAGTGTTTTTTGCTTTGGAGAGGGCAGCCTTCACCTGAGCAGCTGAGATGTTTGGGAGGCAGCCCTCTGCCGGGATAGATACTTGCTCTTTTGGGGGGGGGGTGGAGAAGTTTGCACTGAACCTGTCTGCCAGGATATTGGCGATGTCTGTGGGTTCAGTGTATTTTTTGTCGTTTAGAATCAACTCAGAACAAGTCTGGGAGTTGCATCCCAGGTTTCTAACATAACTGAAAAAGCCTTATGATTGTCTTTGATGTCCTGTGCAATTTTTCTCTCTAAGCTGGCCTTGGAGGATTTTATGAGGGATCATAATTTTTTGCTAGTACTGATCAGAGATGCCTTCCCTATTAGGGATTTTGCTCTATCATGTAGTAGCTTCCTCCTTCTGTTGTACAGTTTATTTATGGCAGGGGTCCACCAGACTGGACGCCTGCCTTTGGATGATTGGGTCTTGGTTTTGTTTGGGATAGCATGATCCATGCATTCCTGGAGATGTCCGTAGAATGCATTTATATAGGATTCTGCAGTTTGGGCTGTAGTTTCCACTGGCCCTGGGGCCTTGAAGGATTCCACTTCGGTTTTGAGAAGTGAGAAGTTCGCTTTTGAAAGTTTTTCACTGTGGTTTTCTGGGCTGGGGGTGGGGTCGGGATGTGGACATCCAGTGAAATTAATTTATGGTCTGATCTTACCAATGAGGGATATACTTCTGGTGTGGAGCATAGAGTCCCCATGTTGGTAATGATCAGGTCTAGTATGTTGTCCCCTCTTGTGGGAGTGGTGACTAGTTGTTCCATAGCATTTGAGTTTATAATTTCCAGGAATCTTTGGGCTAAGGTGCTGGGGCTTGAGTAGTGCTCCCAGTCAATGTTTGGGTAGTTGAAGTCACCCAATATAATGGTGTTCGGAGAGATCTTCATGTTCTCCAATGTTTTCAGGAAAGCCGAATGGGATTCCTGACTTTGAGAGGGTGGTCTGTAGGATGCTATAAACTGAAAAGCAGTCTTGCCCACTGTTAGTTGCACATGGATGGTCTCCGATACTTCGTGCAATGCCACTAACCTGGAGGTGGGGATATCCTTGATAAATATGGAAACTCCCCCTCCTTTTGTGGTTCGGTCTGGGTTTTGGGGCCAAAAAGCATGATACAAGGTATAGCCTGGTAGTGCTGGGGTGCTCTCTGGAGCCTTGAACCAGGTTTCTGTCACTGCACAGATATCGATGTTCTCCATACTGAGGAGAGCTTCGAGTGCATGCATCTTGAGGTTAAGACTTCTGGCGTTTAGCAGCATTACCCTTAGTTTCTTGTTCCTTGTGCTGTCTATGGGGGTGGGTTTACTTTTGAGCCTTGCCTAAAAAAGGCACTATGGGAGTGGCAAGAGCCTTTGCCAATATCCGAAAGTCCAGTGGTGACAGGTGCAAGCCGTCCCTAGCGAAGCAACGTGGCTTGTCGAGCATGTCATCCCAGGCTGACAGACACTGGATCCCCTTTGAATGACACCAACATTTTAGCCAATTGTTAAAATCGATCATTTTGTCTTTGTACTGTGGCATCATTCTAGGTGAGGGTAAGATGCTGCTCATGGTCAGGGTCATACCAGCCTGGGCTACATGATCAAATGTAGTAATTACAGCTGACCTCTCTGCTGTTTAGAGAGGACTCCATGAACATAGGACTGAGGATAAGTGCTTTGACAACAGAATCCTTCTGCTGCTGAGATACTGAGAACACACACATGCTGTCAGTCTACAACACTGCTATTATTATCTGGTTACTATTTATTTACTTTATATTACTATATATACTATATGGGTCCACTTTGTTTCATGGAATCTCATTTCACTGAATTTCATTTCACCCCGACCACATCGATGAAAACACAAATTACTGAAAACTCATTTCACTGAATCTTATTTCACTGAACTGAACTTAATATATCTGGCACTGTGTAGATTACTGTAAGGCAAGTAAAAGGTGTATACCCTTTTCCCCACTGTAGTGGAATCCTAGAGTTAGTATATATATATATATATATATATATATATATATATATATATACATATATATATATATATATATATATATATATATATATATATATATATGTATATATATATATATGTATATATATATATATATATATATATATATATATGTATATATATATATATATATATATATATATAGTTAGGGGAGGTGTGGGATGTAGCCCTCCCGCCTTGTTTGTTTTATATTCTATTTTACCAAAAACTTCAAAACAATACATTTTAAACAATAGACATGCATAGTTACAACACCAATGACTAACTCTCTAGAAGACAATATGTATTCAAACCAATGTGGGGGGCTGTGCCCCCCTAACTATATATACTGTCTCCAGGATCGCACAACAATGGGGAAACGGGCATATACCTTTTACTTGCCTTACAGTACTCTACACAGTGCCATATACACTAACTGCAGTTCAGTAAAATGCGATTCAGTGAAATAAGTTTTCAGTAATTTGAGTCTTCAGCGAAGTAGTAGGGGTGAAATGAAATTCAGTCAAATGAGATTCCATGAAACAAAGTAGACCCATACTATATATATTATATATAGTACTATTTATTTACTATTCTGGTCACGCTACTTCACTTGATTAAAGCTGTTTTTGGTCTGCATGCATTACTGAAATATCTTTATACCTTTTTCGTGACTCAAGCAAGTGTGTGTATATGTGCTTGTGTTAGGAGGCACTGATTGGTTAAGTGACTTCAGAGTCACACATTAGCTAGACAGAATCAAACCCTGTACCTTTGCTTTATAAGGCAGGGCCCTTCATCCTCCATTCCAACTGAAAGACATCCACAAACTTTTGTTTTTTGTTTTCCTTGGTAAATCACTGAGGATTACAGTTAGTCAATGCTAGTTATTAGAGTTTCATAGTTTCTGAGATTCACAAAAAGCATGTTGTTGCAAAAACTGTTTTTCTGTTAACTTTTTAAGTGATTTAGAGTGTTCTGCTCTTATCTGTCTCAATTTGTAGAACATCTCTGATTTTGCCTCATACTACTGCTCTTTTTTGAACAAGTCACATAAACAGACAGTGCTTTGCAATGTCTGGAAATTTGGTTTGGATTCTTAGTGGTGCCCTGGACTGCAGGCCTAGTAACTACCTACAAACCAGAGTAGTTATGACATAAAGGAAGAAACTGATTGTAGTAAACAGGAGCATCATTATATGAGGTATGTTCTTTGGATGTGATCTTGGGATTCCTTATGTTAACTGTTGATGGTGTGTTTATAATTTAGCTGTGAATTAATTAGCATGAGCTCTATGAGTTTAATGCATAGTAACTATGAATATTTTTTCAATTAGCATATTTTTTGAAGGCACACAGGTGTGAAATGCAGTGTGTTTGGGCTAAAACAGTTTGTCTAGCACTTATTGCAGATGATTAAGGCTATAAGCTGTTAAAGAACTGTTTGCTGTATTACAGGATTTTATTTCTTCACTTGTCGTCTATGTAACTCTGACCAAGTTACTTCAACAGACAGGATTCCTGGCCTGATCCTGCAAAGGGACAGTTGTGTCCATTGTGTTGTCCCAGGCTATTAAGATCACCAGCATATCTATTTTTAGTGCAGCACAGACAATTTAATTTCAAAGACAGCAGGCACAGCATTTGTAGATGAAGCAATGAACTACAAAGCTGTTTACCAGCAGCATCCTCTGCATTAATAATAGCTTTCGTTAACGAGAAATTATTCAGATGATGTTTGTTTCTACAGAGGTTTTGCATATTGACAGTATACATTATCACGTGGTTAATATTTCTTATGCTCTCATAAATGCTCTATTTAAACTGTACGACAAAAATATGGGTCTTATGGTATCTTCTTGTTTCGGCTTTTCCCGGTTAGGGGTCGCCACAGTGGATCACCTGTCCACTCATGATTGACAGTGGAGTTTTACAGTGTCTAGTTGCCAGCCTGGTGCCCAACCTTCCACAGAAGGCACATACACACACACACTCATGCCTAGGGCCAATTTAGAGTGTCCAATCCACCTACAGCATGTCTTTGGGATGTGGGAGGAAACTGGAGCACCCAGAGGAAACCCACGTGACCACAGGGAGGACATGCAGACTCCGCACAAAAGGCACCCCAGCCAAGGATCGAACCGGAGAACCTCTTGCTGTGAGACAGCAATGCTAACCGCTGCTCCACAGCGGCTGCCCTATGGGACTTATGGTATAATGCTAGTGATCTTTGTACAGGTTCACGTACTTCATCCAAAACTACCAATAAAGTACTTGTAATTTATTTCTTCATAACATTAAGGGGTATACACAGTCAACAAAATGACTATAGCTGCTGTTGGAATTGGGGGGCTATCTGTGAATGAAAGTAACTCATGCTTTGTTTTAAAAATGTGTGCAGTGCAGGGGTCCATGGTTTGAAAACAAACCCAGGGGCCAAGGTGTACTTAATATGCCTCTGTAGGATAGTATAATGTTCTTAAACCTGCTGATGCTAGTAGCTATGGCTGGGTGCAGCATTAATTCATATGGATGAGCAAGTGCCATGTCCAGTTGCCAATTCTTCCAGAATGCTAATCAATGCTGAACAGAGTTATTCCCAAATTAAGAAAGGGCACTTTGCAAATGTGGGCAAATGAGAGATTCCCAAGATACCTCTTAGACCATAAAAGTTTCCAAATTCAGACTGACTTAAAGCTACTGGTACCACTGATTAATCTTTACAGTCTAGACAAAATGCTGCCCAGATGTCAAAGACTGTTAATGAGACTGAAAATGAGACTGCGAAGGTTTAGTGTCAGAGCAGTTCATAAGCCTAGAAAATATGTTTTTAGCAAACATGTTATGCAGAATTCCTATATATGACCAACCACTGTCAGAAACTGAAGGCGCCATTGGGCCAGATACATGAAGGGCTAATTTCCACACTGCTATTGCGTGTGTGGTGCCACAACGTGCATGCAATAGTATGCTATTGTGTATTGTAGAGCCACCAAACACAGGTAAACTGCACAGTATGCTAATGAAAGCCTAAGCACCTAAATTACAAGCAAATGAACTAATTCAATATGGCAGAGCCATTCAGAAAGCTACAAAATAACCATATAAAGTTGGTGTAGCCCTTTGCTATGAACTCAAAAGCCTACTGTAATACAGCCAACTTCACACTTAGAAAAAATAGCAATGTTAGAGGCTGCTGCTACTCTCTTGCATGTATATGTGCAACAGGTTCAAACCTATGCTGCTGATGCTATTGATAGACATCGTCTGAGGAGAAGAAGGGTGTTCAGACCCAATTAACTTATGATGAACTGTGTGATATTGAAATCATTGAGCAATGCAGGGCTGATAGAAAACACTACAGGAACTCTGCATCCTGTGCCACCAACAACTCAGACCCAGAGGAATCAAGCAGAATGTATAACAGTGGAAACTAAGGTATGTGTAGCCACAACCTGCTGTGAGGGAAATGTTAGCTTGCTTTTGCTTTCTTGTATTTTCTATTACCTTTTTTTTATTTGTGTTCTGCTTTTAATTGCATATTAAAACTTGGAAAGAGACCACAGCTATGTCTCTTGTGAGTCACACAGAATTTAAAAAAAAAATGTTCCCACCCTCCTACCTTGTTGCTGTTGTGGTCTTAAACACAACTGTCTTTCTAGTTGTCTGACCCTTATGTTAATTTGACCACACATCTCCTTCCCTCTCCCCTTTCACTGGCTGTTGTGAGTAAGCACAAAATTATCATTTTGTGAAATCACTCCCCTTCAACTATTTAAATTTATTGGTCATCCCACTGTTTTCCATAGAACCAGAATACAAAGGTGCCCACCCTCTTTCAAGCTATCTTTCCATTTTAAAATCAGTAGCTCTATACTTAGACAGCTAAAGCTTAAGTTACCCCTTCTTTCATAACTAATTGCTTAGTGTATACTGCAGTGCTTAGGATGTTAACTCATGTTTTCCATCTTACTTTTAAAAATCTGCAACATCTATTGGAAGACCACAAATTACTGGAGAGCCCACATTCTGCCTCACATTAGTCATCTTGGGATTAGTGCTTCTCTTCTCTCCTGGTGAGAGAAGGAGTACAGTGACATTATTTCCTAGAGATTGCTGATCAACAGAAAGCCAAATAACTGCTTCACAGGTGACAGCTTGGAATTTGTGTTGATATTCTACTCCTGGTGAGAAAAGGAGCAGAGTGCATTGATTCCTGACAGTTTCTGATTGGGCAGTTAGTGTCTGTGCTTGATGTTCTTGATTGGTCTGGTTGCTATTCAAGGCATTTACCAGGAAAAGGCTACAACAAGCCTACAGACCCTTGCATCATCTGGGGCAAGACTGTGGATCACCAAACAGGCTGTGACCTGCCTCTCATCTTGGGACTGATGCTATTTTTTTCTTCTGGTGACAGAAGAAGCAAATAACATTGTATAACAGCACAGTAAAGCTGTGGTGAGACCAGTGCTAGTAGTAGCCAGGCAGTAGCCATTCATGAGACTCCCCTCTTTTCATCATTCTTGGTAAGCTAATTCTTTGTTTTCAGTAAGTACTGCGTGATTTGTTTCTAACTTCAGAATATCTGCCTAAATACTTCATCCTTAGATTTTCAGTGTCTATGTATTGGTTTCCCCCTCAAGTGTTTAGCAGTGCCCTGTACAGACACACACCTTGAGTGACATTTTTCCTGTAAAAGCATGACTGAAATTTCACCAATACCTAGCTGCACACAGAACAACTATTTGCAGTGACAAGCACTGTCCCCAGAGTTGCAAACCAGATACTCCTGACTAATTTATATTCTCACTCCAACTGTCTAATCAATAAAAAATGGTATGTTGCCATGGAGATGAACTTTCCCGCTATCTGTTACCAGCTTGGTGGATATGGTCACAGTGTAGAAACTGCCTCATGTTTACTGACAGCCAGTTAATTCTCAAAGAAGCTGATATGATATGTGAGAGATGTATTTACACAATGTCACTGGAGGCAAATCTGTCACATAAAAGTATTCCTAATGTCAATAAGGTTGTCAGTAGTAGATATGCTGTGTTCATCACATACAATTCAAAGCAGACATATAGACCCACATATATTGAGGCACTTAAATGTAACCTTCTTAAATTCCAAAGTCCTCCTAGATGAAGTACACATAACAAATACCCTCAGCAGACTCAAATGTACTCTTTCAAAACAGCACCCACATCTACACATACAGACACATCTCATGCAGCCTCTATTTCAGCCCATAAAATAAGCCACCATACAATCCACACTGAGGTAATTGGAGACACCATTGTGAGACATGCTGATGTCCCTCTCACCATGGTGATTAAGGAGAAAGTCAAATTAAATTGCTTATCAGGGGCTAGCATCTGCCACATTATGCATGCAACTCAGGTCATTGGACCAGAAGTACCAGTAGGACTCAGTCATAGTCCATGTCAAAGTAAATGACCTGAGATATGCCTCCTTAGACTATATGATGAGAGACATCATGGAGCTCTCGGAATATGTGTCTTAGGCTGGTATGAGCCTAGCACTGAGCAGCATTTTACCTTCTCTAAGGATGATGCCACATTACGAACAAAAGATGACTGACTTTAACAATTGGCATAGTTTCTGGTGTCATTCTAAGGGGGGTGCAATATTTGCCAGCATGGAAAGAGATGGTCATAGGCTTTTGAATATTACCTAAAACACTGTGTTCCCCCATAGTGCCTTTTTATGCAATGCCAAATGAAAGTACTTATGACATAACAAATCAAAACCAGGAAAATCTAAAGATATTACTGCTCAATGCTAGGAGTCTAAACAAAAAGACCTCCACTCCTTAGAGGCTCTCTTCACTCTAGAGAATGCTGACATCTGTATGGTCACTAAGACATGGTTTAAAGCCTCAGAGAGCACACCAGTAATGTAAGGTTATAATGCCTTCCACACATTTAGACCAGCTACTACACAGACAGGGACTTAAGGTGGAGGTATCTTGATTTACATCAAAAATAAATATATCTCAATGTTGGTCAAACAGTACAATGCACTGGAACTGCTCCATGTTCAAGTTACCATAGGCAAAATCCAATACCACTTCCTCACAAGCTATAGGTCCCCATCTGTGAAATAGGAAGCCCATACCATATTAATGGGTAACTTTAATTACCCCACTATTAACTGGGAATCCTAAATGACACAAAACATGCAGGCGCAGAGATTTCTGGATTCTGTAAACACAAACTCCTTGGACCACACTGTTAGTACACCAACCAGGGGTGCAACCATACTAAATCTGGTCCTCACTAATATTGGAGTGTGCTGCATACCCCATACTGTAATGTTGCCCCTGGTAAGGTCAGACAACAAAATGATCTCTTTTCAAGTAAAAATAAAACCTGTACCCCAACTAAACCTGGAATATTCAGGAACTACTCCAATGCTAACTTCCTGTTATTAAGTGATAACCTGGCAAACTGTCAAGCCCCAATAAACCATGAGAACACTGCTGCCTATGCAGAACTGTTCACAGAAACTCTGTACAAGCAAGTTGATAGCTGCATTGAGGCAGCTATACCCACCAGGAAAAAGTACAGAACTAACTCAAAAAACAGGCCACCCTGATGGAATCAGAAAATCAATAGGCTGTATAACAGAAGGAAGAAAATCATGGCAAAAAGTAGGAGGTGCAGTACCCAGGAGGATAGAAGCACTCTCATCAAACTAAACAAACAACAGAGAGGACAAATAAAGTCTACCAATGCCAAATTTGAGGTAAATTTGGTCACCAAGGCCAAGGACAACCACAAAGCATTCCTTAGCTATGTCCACAATCTCAAAGGCAATAAACAATTGTGTGCAGAGCTCATTGTACATGGACCCACTTATACTGAGCCAGATGATATAGCAAACCTACTGGCTGACAAATTCAGCTCCATCTTTACCCCTCTCTCCCCCTCAAACTTCCCTCAGGAAATACCATAAAATATAACTCGCCCTGCTATAACCAGGGAACAGGTCCTTAATGCTCTCTCTGTGGCCGAAAGCACTGCATCAATGGGCCCAAACAATATCCCATAGTGCCTTCCAAACAGCATGAAACATGACCTATCAGGATCTCTGGAAGTGCTATTTAACTGTAGCCTCCAAAAAGGCTTCATGAATGGAGAACAGCAACATTGATCCCTTTGCACAAAGGTGAGCCATCTATAGACCCTGGAAACTACAGACCCATAATTCTCACTAGTCTTGTATATAAAGCCATGGAAAGAATTATCATGGAGATGATTGGTAGTGATATAGTAAATCTCTAGACACTGGACATAACCCAGTTTGGTTTTGTCAAGGGAAGGTCATGCCTACTCAACCTGGTGGACTTCTTTGAGAAAGTCATCAAAGCAATGGATGAGGGCAAAATGATTGTCACTCCCTACCTTGACCTGGCCAAGACATTTGGCACAATACCCCACTCAGCCATTGATGACAAACTCAAGAGGTTAGATACAAACCTGTATGTCACCCGATGGATTGAAAACGAGCTGACAGACAGGACCTAGGAAGTTAGAATTAAGAAGTCGACTTCTACAAGGAGTCCAGTCACAATTGGAGTCCCTCAGGAATCAGTACTTGAACAGATCATTTTTGGCATTTACTTCTCTGAAGTTAAGGCCAATGTCAGGGGTCTCTGGCTGACTAAATCTGCAGATGATTGCAAATCAGGAGCTGTCATTGAAATCCCACACTGACACAAACGTTCTCCAGAAAGGGCCAACACAGACAAACAACTGGTGTCAGAGCCACAGACTAAAACTAAATGCCAAGAAATGCATAATAGTATCCTTTGGGAAGTCATCCACCCCTGGTAACTATCATACTGACAACACATCCCTTTAGAGTTGACTCAGTAGTCAGAGACTTGGGGCTACACATTGACAGTAATCTAGCCTTTGACCATCATGTGTCTATGGTACTGAGGAAATTATTCTATGTTGCACAACTTATAAACAAGTCCAAGGAAGTCATTGTTCAACTTTACTTGGCATTCATCAGATCTATCACTGAGTATAATGCCCCCTTTAGTATGTACCTAACCAGGCATATCCAACAATTGGAACATTCTCAGAGGTTCTTCATTAAAAGAATACAGGGCATAAGTAAAATGTCCTTTGCAGACCACCTCAAGGCCCTATCCCTGTATTCTGTCTCCTACAGAATTTTGAGGAGAGAACTATGCCTGGCATACACGACATTGTCAGACCACACTTTGATGGCCATTCTGCATATCCACAAAACAAACATCACCAGAATTACCCATTCTAAAGACTTAAACCTTGTATGTGATATAAAAGTTGAACTTTATTGTCATTTAGAACTGCACACATGTAGCCTAAATGAAATTTTGTGCATCAGCTCAATTCTTCAGATTACAAAGGAAAGTGAATCAAGACATACAAGAAGAGGAAGAAACATAACTAATAAATACAAGACTACTCCCATTACATGCAAGAAATAACAGAGACATTTATCAATAGTCCCAGTGCATGCAAGAAAGAGTAGAGACATTTACCAACACTCACATATGAAAGGAATACCCTTCCCTGAGTTAAAAAATATTAACTACCCTATTTAAAGTAATACAAAACACACTACAGATTGAAATGTCTATGTTATTTGTCTAATATTGCACTTGAGTGAATTAAATAATACTGACTATGGGTATAATAAATAAATATTGCACTTACATGGAATATGTATAAGTATATATTGTACAAATAAATAAAAAAATGGACTTATGTGTCCAGACCCCTGGGACTAGTGCCTGAGTTCTGAAGTCTAATCACTGCAGGGTAGAAACTGTTACGAATCTTGTAATCCTGCAGCTGATGCTGCGATATCTCTTGCCCGATGCCAGATGCTTAAACAGTCCATGCACATAATGCATGTTGTCCTGTATTATTTTGGTGGCCTTTCAGATGGTTCTTGCAGAATAAACATGTTGTATTGATGGAAGACTGGCACCTGTTACCTTCTCTGCAACCCTCACCACTCTTTGTAGCACCTTCCTTTCTGTAACTGTGCAGCTTCCAATCCACACTGTGAAGTTGCAGGTGAGGATGCTCTGTATTGCACCTCTATAGAAGGTGGAGAGAATATAAAGAGGAAGCTTAGCTTTTTTCAGCCTTGTTAAAAAGTGGAGGCATCGGTTTGCTTTCTTGACCAGATAGCTGGTGTTTCCTGACCATGAGAGATCCTCTGATATGTGCATACCCAGGAATTTCATACTCAAAACCCTCTCCAGATTCTCACCATTGATCCTAAGCACTGGGTGGTTTGTTCTCCTTTTCCTGAAGTCAGTGATAATCTCATGGTCTTGCTTACATTCAGGTCAAGGTTGTTCCCTTTGTACTAACTGATCAGAGATGCCACCTACTCTCTGTACACCCTTTCATCCTCCTTTGTGACAAGCCCCATGATTTTGGTGTTATCAGCAAACCTGATGATATGGTTGGACTTGTGCATAGCATAGCAGTTGTGAGTCTGGATGGTGAATAACAGTGAGCTGAGAACACATCCCTGTGAAAACCCGGTGTTGATCATGATGCACTTTGATGTGTTCTTACCTGAACACACCCTCTGTGGCCTCTCAATCAGGAAGTCCATGTTCCAGTTACAGAGATGTTTACTGATTCCTAAATGTGCCAGTTTTTCTATTAGCTGAAAAAATAGGACCTGATGGAGGGACAGGTAAGTATCCCAGAGACTATCTATACCATCTCTGGAACAGACTCCCTATCCATGTCAAGCAGAGTTCCTCCCTAACTCAATTTAAGTCCAGCTTGGACAATTGGATTTGGAACAGGGCATTCATCCATGGTTTGGCACCTAGGTCTGTAATGGAGACCTGTAACTGGTTCATCTCCCAGGCCCCTGCTTGTAAATGTTTCATCTCCCAAGCCCCTGCTTACACTTATCAACGGTATCAGAACTTGTCAGAGATTTGGGATGCATGGTTAGGCTTAAAAAGGTCCTTGTGGTTGTTAGCCTAGTAAAAACCTATGACACTATTAAGGACATTAGATACTGGTACATTCCAGAGACCCACAGGGGATATATTAGGGGTGTCAATATTTCACTAAAATCTTAATGCTATGCTATGACCTCAAGGAAGTACATCTATTTTCCATGCACATGAGTGGAGAGAGCAGGAAGAATGCAGGAATGTTATACTGTAGCACACTTCCCTGAAGTCATGGGGCCATAGACTGCACTCACATAGAAAGTAAAGCCCAACTGGTGAATAGGGAAGCACATGGATCAACAGAAAGGGTCTCCACTCAATCAACTTCCAGGTTATCTGTAATGTCCAAGGGATCATCCTTCTGGTCTGTGCAGCAACCCAAGCAGTTACCATTACTCACAAACAAGGCATGCCTAGTGGCTGTACACAAGGTTTGCTATGGGTGATGTTCCACAAAGCTATTTCCTGGGTGATACAGGCTATGCACTGGAACCATAGCTCACAACAACCATCAGAAATGCACAAACATCCACAGAGGACGGATACAATAATGCCCATGGTCAAACAACAAACATCGTACAGCATGTGTTTGGCATGATGAAGTCATAGTTCTATTGTGTAGACACATCAGGGTTTGCCCTGCAGTATGACCCAGGCACCTGTAAAGTAATTCTCATAGTCTGCACCATGTTGCGCAATATCATCTTGAGGAAACAGCTGCCACATTGATAACAAGAGCCAGGGCCACACATTCATGGACCATAGGCAGGGCCAGCACCTCTAGCACATACAGATGAGGATTCTGAGGGAGAGCCTCTACCTGCAGAGGTAGCCGGCAGTTGTATGCATGCACAATCAGCCCTTGCCCTGACTAAGTGGCAAAAGATAGTACATACACACCCACCTGCTAAGACTTGAAGTTTAGCACACACTCTCAGCAACTAAGAGGCAAATGATAGTACACACACTAACCAGCGAAGGAATGCACAAAACAACCTAAGCACATACAAATATTAAAAGTGATGCTATCCAATGTCCACAAACATTAATTACCCATATAATATCTGTGAACGGATAGCATCAGTCAGACAGCCCCAAAGCACATGACTCATAACTACAGTAATGTCAAGATAAGAATGGAAATGTAGTACATGAACAAATGTATTGGAAGATCACCTACCTGCATACTATCAGTCTCTTACCTATCCACCCTGTGCATCAGACAAACCCAAATGAACAAAGCCCATGGCACAGTCACCTTCATTCTCACAGGGTGGGGGCAATGCATTAGGCTAAGGGTGACACCAAAGACATGTGGATGCTGACCCTACTCCAGCAGATGCACCATCACAAACAATGCATTATCCAGTTTGGCACTCATCCTATCCAGTGAGTTACCTATATGGTTGCGGCAGTCATGTAATAGCAAATGATATCACAATATTCTGAAATAACCACATTAAGCTTGCATAGCACAGCAAGAACTGCCATATGTGCAGTATACCAGCAGTGACATTTTAAAACTGTATATATCGCAAAATTCTTTTTGCCATTGCATATTGAAATACAGTCAAGATATTGAACATCTAAGCACTGTGTGAAGAGGACAAACATAACTTATGAAATAGTGCAGTGATTTGTAGAACAATCTCCTCCAAGTTGTTGTTGTTGGTCATTCGGCTTTTCCCGGTTAGGGGTCGCCACAGCGGAACTCCGGTCTGCTAATGATTGGCAGTAGATTTTCAAAAATGCTGAGGTGTCATCTCGACATTTAATCTTCAACAAAGGCATGCCCATTTACGCATGTCTTTCGAATGCCCACCCAACTGCGGGGAGGACATGCAGACTACGAACAATCTCCTCCAAGTAACTAGCAGTAATACTCTGCCTGTATCCAATAAGTCTCCCCTCATATCACTTCCATAGCTACACCATTACCTTTATTACCTTTCCATGGTGTAGATTCAGCCTTCTAAGCACTGCAAAGATGCAAATGAGGTGTTATATCATTAGCATTCCCGAATACCAAAAAAAAAAACATTTGGTGTAGGGGGGATATAAACATGGTGTAGGTAGCTGCACAATTGCATGCACACTCCCTAGGACTGCAGGGAGGAGAAATCACAATTGTTAGCTGCTAATGGTTTGCAACTGATTCTGATTGCTCTGACTACAGCAACAAGCAATACTGAAGTGAGTTTTCTCTCTGAAGTCTGTGTATCATACAGAGTAGATGGAAAGTAAAAAAATGTAAGAACCCTGAGGGATATGAGAACAACCTTAACAACAGTGATATCCCTGTACTAAGAGCACACTATCTATTCTTTGCTTAAAATCTGTCTGAAATGCTGCTTAGCTATATTACACACTGAAACAAAGATGCAAAGAAATGGCCATGACATTGCATGTCTGTACTTAAGCTGAGAGGAAGGTAAGATACTTAGAATATAAAGAGAAGAAATATCTGGCAGTGTTGTTAACCTGACATTAATATGATGGGGCTATTATCATCATAAAGAATTTGTCAATATTCACTTGATCTAGACATGTTCAAACAAATGAGAAAGGAAGAATTTCTGCAAATGTCTTAATGGCAGAGGGATAAAAAAAAACTCAAAAGCCTATGTGCTGTTATTCCACTGAACTGAGGATTGGATTCCAGGCAGTGTGCTGTCTGACAGAGTAAACACATATTTTCTGAGCATATGATCAGGATGTAACACACCCAGATCAAGAAACTTTACAACCCTGCCTTTTCATTATTACTCAATGATATTTGTTAATATTGACATTTATTTTAGTTCCTCATTTGCACAGGTTTTGACAAAATGCACTACTGACTGGGAGCGTTTTGAAGCAGTGAATTAAAGTCCACTGCCGGAGGTACAACTGAGAAATTTAATTTGGCATGTCATCAGTAGTGCATCTTAGAGTGGGACAGATGAGTAATGAGTGAGTGATGCGCACATCTGTATACCTTTTTGTGAGGCAGAAGCTGTAAATGCAGTGACTTTAGCACCCTAAAAGACTTTCTCCTCTGAGGTTCAAATCCAGACAGTGTGAAGGGTATGTGGCAAGTATTATACCAGATGTATGATTTACTTTCATCAGAACATCATATATTTTTTCCTCTGTTTCTTGCTTTGAGAACTTGTTTGCTGATGAGTGGTGCACAATCAGCATTACCTGCTTAAGAAAAAAAGTAAAACATTTTATTTAGGCGGCCTTATGTAGCACAAATACACTTAGTAGCAATGCACAGACATCAGCACTCTGGAGTGTACTGAGTGGAGAACATCCAGCTGTTGTGTAATTGTCTCTGTGGCACAAGCTCTCTGTGGCACAAGCTATAAGTGCATTGACTTTAATGAAAGAACACAGGTGATCCAAGATTCAAATCTGGGTAGTGCCTATTTTTACAAAGGGTGTCAGAATGCAAGTTCTAACAACACGTTGATTAGGATTTAACATTACAAACAAATGGCTACCATAACTATGTTTATTTCAAGAGATGCCTCATTAATGCTTTGATAAATACATTTCTTTAAGTAGAATATCTCATTAATGATTTAGTTATAAAACACAATTGACCGTGTTTGTAATTGTTTAAATAGGATAATTATGCTAAAGGATTAAACATGCACTTGCATCTCTATGATGGGCTGAATACTTAAGAGAAAATCATCTTTTCTCCTCACAGAGCTCAACTGTGTGTTTAGGTTAGTATGAATCATGCCCAAACCTGCATTAATCAGCTCATGAAATTCCATCCATCTGACATACATTCACAAACAGTAATAATGACTCTTTCAGGGGAATGCATTTCAGAACACCTCCTGAAGTCACACACATAAGCATATGTTTTATATATATATATATATATATATATATATATATATATATATATATATATATATATATATATATATCTCCATTCATACCAAATGCAGTTTATCTATAATGGACATGTTTAAAAGGGAGTTCTGCTGTGGCACAACAAAATAAATACCTTGATTGAAGTCTATGCATTATTTCTTCCTCAAGTTTGATTCCCACATTGGTTAACTAACTTTTTAAAGAGTGTTATTCCAGAAAGTATGTGCCAAGTCATCTTATTTAACCTCCAAAACACCAAGGATAACAATTAAAGTGTTATTGCCTCTAAGCTTGTTTGTGCTGTTAAAGGCAAAGTAAATTAAAGTTTTCTCTTTTTCCTTTAGCACAAAACTCTGCTCACAGCCTAACATCACGCAAATGGGGAAGGCAAGAAGAACACTTCATTTCTGGACTGATCTTTGGATCTAACATGGAAAGGTACAATACAACACGAGGATCACATCTGAACACCACTAAACACTGGTGCTTCACAGTCCCAGTTCAACACATCAAAGTATAATCACGCTTGTACTAACACTTTGCCAACATCAGTGCAAATGTATTGCGCTTTAGGAACAGATTTGAAACAAAAATAAGTATTATTACTGGATTATATTACTTCATTACACAAAACATATTTAATGTACTCATGTGAAATAGAGTGAATTGTGTGATTAACTGACCACTTCATTCTGGACAGTTTGGTCTGCAATTCTCCCAGTATCGTCTTCTCCAGAACACAGTGCTGATATCATCCTCTATAAAGCATACTCACACACTGTAAAAGTTAAACTTCTGCAGTGGTACTTGCATTAAGTACTGTGTTCTCTAGATTGTGTAGTTACATTAGGAGCTGGATCTAATCTCATAATTATCAATTTGTGTGTGTGATGGTGGGACCACTGCATCATTGAAAGATTAATTCAACAGATGTGCTCACTTGACTCCCACTAATGAGAAACATTTACATGGTCAGACCAATCCTACATCCTTTTTTACTCCATCCACATATGCATACTGTCTGCAACATAGTGATGAGGTCATCATTTCAATAATGCACTCTCACACCACTAAAATCCAACCTTTCCTGTGGCACATGCATATAAGACACTTGTGTATAGATTGTGTCAGTTAACAGGTAGGGAATTTAAATACAGCAGTGAGACTCTCCTGGGTGTGTGTGTGTGTGTGTGTGTGTGTGTGTGTGTGTGTGTGTGTGTGTGTGTGTGTGTGTGTGTGTGTGTGTATGAACGCAGAAGTGTATTACACCTCTTAAGATCGACAGCATTTAGAAGTCCACATAGCTGTAGGAATCATTTTTGCACACACATCTCCTTTGTATGACACAGGTGATGCTATCCTTTCAAAGATGCCATGTGGCTCACATGCAATCAGACTTTTCCTGTGGTGCATGCATATAATGCACCTGTGTATTAGTTCTGTCCATTGATTGGTAGGGAGTTCAAATACAAGAATTATAATCATCTGTGATAGTGTGTCTTTCACTTATTCTGCAGAGCATGCTGCACAGGCATATAGGACGTATATCTATGCCATGTGCTTGTGCTGTGCAACCACTTTTTATTGGAAACATGAAGGTAATTCACAATGGTGATATCGTCCATTGAAATGTGAAATGTCATAGATGTCAAATAAATCTGTAGTTGCCTTTATAAGCCTGTGATGTTAGCCATATAGCTCAAATCCCAATGTCACTGCTTACGGTCATTGCATGTTAACAGTGTTGTCACCCACATGTGCAATGTTCATGTGTAGATGCTGCTTCCTTTTAAAAATGCTTATTATACATTTCCTTTTGAAAGGCTGCATTGAAGACTGATGCTGTCATTTTAATATATTGTCTTCCATCTGAGTTGTAGTCAAGCACCTCCTCAGGACTGAGGAAATGAGATGATGTAATGTCTGCTGTTGCCTAAGTAAGGCATGTGTTCTAATATGATTTTATATCCACATTGGACATAATTGTTCTACTGTCACAGAGACAACAGCAGGGGGCTACAGGTGTGGTTGGGTATACTTAACATCAGGCAATGCTGTCTGACATATAGCAAGATTCTTTCTGAGTAATTGCAGGGACACATATTCAATGATTCATACATATGATGTAATGCTTTCACATAACCACACGTATGATAATTGTCAGCTCACTTATACCATGACACATTTACTGATCCCATTATGGTACTAATTTTCTCAACACTTTGGCAAGTGTTGCAAACGAACACTGAGTGACAGTAAGTATTTGTGTTCTTACAATACATTTGCACTGATGTTGGCAAGAAAGACACCCCGTAATTATATTTTGTATGTATACTGTGGTAGAAACATCACTTATCAGTTTTAGATAACAACTACGGGCAAATACAGTACAGCTGATTGAATGACTTCACATATATAGATTTCAACAGCTTTGATAACAGTACCACTGTAGCTAATGTGATTAATAGCCATATTGTTATTGGTAGGAGTTGTACAGCTTGATGTTTGATTCTAACACAGGGTTTAATTTTGTGTGAATGTACTGAAGCCATCCTACAAACATCATATCACATTAGTCTTGTCCCTTGATATGTTGCACGAACGCATGTGAGCACAGCTTTGGATTTCATTGCAGTAGCATTTGTTCTGTCAGTATCGTGGTGAGAGTCCTACTTTAGCACATGCACTGAGTACTGTGGTGTACACCAGTGTGCTACAGTTCTTGGGTGGTGTATGTACAGATGTGCAGAGAAACCTTCTGTGGCCACAGAACATTGATATAGGACTGATCACAATTGCATGCACATGAGCATACTCAATGAATTGTCATCAGTCTGGCATGCTGATATGACATTCATTATCAAGTATCCTTTCTTGATTCACACATTCATTTAATTTGTTTGTGACAATAAAGATCATTACATATTGTGGCAGATACCAACAATACATAGCTCTGGGGAATACAATGCATCACAGTGTGGTAATCCTCCTCATACATGTGTTAGATCTATTTCTGGGGCACACATATTTAATATACTGGTCAGTCTTAACAATGATGGGATAAGTTCGATTCTTGCAAAAGGAGATTGTGGCTTTTCATGCATTACTATTTTCAAACATGTTATATTGATGAAATGCATGCTATGTAAGTACCCATAATGTATATACTGTCCTTGCAAACTGTCATATCAACTGAGCATGTCAATAACATTCATATGTCATATCACTTTCCTCTTTTACAATGTTAATTTGTGTAACTGTCACACCCTACAATATCATGTCTGCTATTATTTACCTATATTTGCTCAGGAAGTGTGACCAGCATTAATTAGTATGACATAAGTACTGCAAATTTTTCTTATTACAAATTTGTCTTTGTGACATATGCACTTCACATCAATTATCTTACTATAATTTGAACATTTACCCACCCCTCTTACATATTTCTGTATACATCTCTTTAATTTCTGTGCACATTGTCCTACAGTACACTTTTCCAGTCTGGAAACCCATGTATCGTAGTTACCCTTGAAGTTTCCCCTCCTCTCTTACTTATTTCGGTATACATCTCTTTGATTTCTGTGCACATTGTCCTCAGTTCACTTTTCTTGTCTTGACTTTTCTTGTCTGGTAACCCATGTATTGTAGTTACCCTTGACGTTTCCCCTCCTCTCTTACTTATTTCTGTATTTGTATGTATGATTTATGTGCACATTCTCGTCAGTTCAATTTTTCTGTCTTGTAACCCTTGCAGTGTAGTTAACAATGAAGCAAACTCATTCACAGTGTCTTTCTTGTATTGTAGTTACCCTTGATGCCCCCCCTTACTTATTTCTGTACTTGTATGTATGATTTATCTGCACATTGTCCTCACTTCACTTTTGCAGTCTGCTAACCCATGTATTGTAGTTACCCTTGACGTTTCCCCTCCTCTCTTACTTATTTCTGTATTCGTGTGTATGATTTCTGTGCACATTGTCCTCAGTTCACTTTTCCTGTCTGCTAACCCATGTATTGTAGTTACCCTTGACGTTTCCCCTCCTCTCTTACTTATTTCTGTATTCGTGTGTATGATTTCTGTGCACATTGTCCTCAGTTCACTTTTCCTGTCTGGTAACCCATGTATTGTAGTTACCCTTGACGTTTCCCCTCCTCTCTTACTTATTTCTGTATTCGTGTGTATGATTTCTGTGCACATTGTCCTCAGTTCACTTTTCCTGTCTGGTAACCCATGTATTGTAGTTAGCCTTGACGTTTCCTCTCCTCTCTTACTTATTTCTGTATTTATGTGTATGATTTCTGTGCACATTGTCCTCAGTTCAGTTTTCCTGTCCGGTAACCCATGTATTGTAGTTACCCTTGATGTTTCCCCTCCTCTCTTACTTATTTCTGTATTTGTGTGTATGATTTCTGTGCACATTGTCCTCAGTTCACTTTTCCTGTCTGGTAACCCATGTATTGTAGTTACCCTTGATGTTTCCTCTCCTCTCTTACTTATTTCTTTATTCGGGGTCTATATTATATCATCGAACACTTAAAAAAGCGAACGCTGATTGATCGACCTAATTTAAGCGAAAGCTTACAATCTAGAACTGTCAGATCAGCGATTTTTTTCCCAGGGAAAAAAATCACTGATCCAAAACACATACACACAACACAAGCACACCAAACAAACAGAAATCCACAAACATACACCTAAAGTCTGATACCTAACCCTACACTAAACTATGCACACACCACTAACTACCCACTTACCTTAACCCAAACCCTAATCCTAAGGTCCGTAACTATCGCACACTCACCTCACCCGCTCCCTAACCCTAACTCACTTAAATTCGCCCTAACCCTCATGTCCACTCAATTGCACACACACCTGACCTGAAAATACCGAAGCAACAGAAACGGACAACCAAATTCTTTCCCTAGGAAAAAATTCGAGTTTCTGCTTCTTCAATATTTTGCAGTTTCACGAAAATAAGTTTGATCAATCAGCGTTTGCTTTTTTAAGCGTTTGAGGATATAATATAGACCCCTTTGGTGATGTATGTATGATTTATGTGCACATTGTCCTCATTTCCCTTTTCCTGTCTGGTAACCCATGTATTGTAGTTACCCTTGACGTTTCCTCTCCTCTCTTACTTATTTCTGTATTTGTGTGTATGATTTATTTACACTGTATTTATGTACACAGTATTTATGTACACGGTACACTCAGGAAGCTTTCTCTGCTTGTATTATTTGCCTTATTTAGCTCTTCATGCTGTCCACATGAGCAGGGTTAACGGGTCTGCCCACAGAAAACCTTCTCTGTTTACTGTGGGTTTTTATGCTGCTCTGCATTGTTTCTTGGCTACCAACACTGCTGCTGGCCATGAAAACTTGTTTGTATTCCTGTACAAATGATGAGCAGCATGCGTATGTGATTAGTGCTGCTGTTCACCTGGCTAACACGAAAACATTGTGTAGGCTACACATGAAGCCTACGAGATTGTTCACAAATTGCTACGATTATCACCTATGAGAGGAGCAAAATAATTACTAGACAAAAACACAAGAAAACTCCTTCAAGATGCCAAAAGTTAACCTGAATTGCAAACTATTATCCAATATCTTTAAGACAGACAGGCAAATCATGGACACAAGCAAGGCATCAAATACATAAAATATTAGATGATCAGATTGCAAGAGAAATACCTTCATCACGGCATAGTGATGTGATATGTTAAATACATGAAGGCCGTTATAGTCTTAATGTTGGGAAAGAGCGAAGGTGTCACTATGTTACTCAAACATTAATCAGGATATTGTAAATTCTGTTTTGTCCAGAAACATTCTCAAAGAAGTGAGCCATAAGCACTAATACCCTTACCACAAAGTCCTTGACAAAAGGCAGGTGCTAAATTATGTGAGTTTGTGTAGGTTTGAAGACAAAAGCTACTTCATAGTTGTGGACTATTACTCTTATGATACAGAAATAATTAATGCACCCACCATCACAAGCTGACAAAAAATAGCCAAATTTCAAGATCATATTCAGAAGTTATGGAATACATATTGAATTGGTTCTAGACACTGGCAGACAGTTTGTAGATGACTACAGTTTTCTCATACTACATCAAGTCCTTTCTATCCTCAATCCTAATGGTAAAGCTGAAAGAGCAGATCAAACAGCCAAACAAAATACTGAGACAACATGATTCTCATAGATTGTTCATGTCATATTGAACTACGTCACATAGTGCTATAGATTTAAGTCCATCACGGCTAATGCTCATAAAGCAAATAAGGACTAATGCACCAATTGTAGAGTCAGATTATAACCTAAAACTATTCTATATGACTCAATAAAACAAAATTACCAATGTACTAAAGTTTCATGCAAAAAGTTCTACAACAGACTTTTCTCTGAACAACTTCTCTATATCCTTCACCCTGGTAAACGTGTGCCTCCCTAGAGGGGAAGAAGAAATGAGACACAAATGCTGCAGTACTTTTGTTTTTTTCAGCTGTTTATATGTTGTGTAAATAATAGTGTGTATATGCTTTGACAGGATCAGTCCAGATTGTAATATATGTATGCTTCAGCTGTGCACATCTGTCCTTTGCAATTAGAAACAGAAGTTTCTCTTTCCTTAGGGAAGGAAATGTGATGATAAGTAGAGTAGAACTGCTCAAATCTGTACATGCTGTGAATAAGTACTACATTCATTGCCTCTTTAAGACTATTGAAGGGAACAACTGCTAGACTCTGTATATATTATGAATATGTACTAGATTCACTACTTCTTTAAGACTACTAGAGGGCACAATTGCTAGAGTCTGTATATGCTGTGAATATGTACTAGATCCAGTGCCACTTTAAGACTGGATCTTAGACTGGGAGACTGGCTATCACAACTGTATATGCTGTATAGTGGCTACCAAAATGTTCCTGTGTGCTATTCAGCAACATTGGAGGTTTATTTTATGCCATCATTTACTACCATAATCCCTGTCCATGAATCATGATAGTTCACAGTCATATACTAACCATCATACATGAGATGCATTTAGACACACTTTATGGATAGCAAAGTACATCTGTATTCCCACTTTCTAAAAAAGTCATTTTATTTGTTGCTTTATCTGTCATATTCGATTCTCGGCTGGAGTGCCTTCTGTGTGGAGTCTGCATGTCCTCCCCGCAGTCGAGTGACCTCCGAAAGACATGCATGAATGGGCATGCCTTGCTGAAGGTTGGATGTCGGGCTGGCAATTCAGCACCATAAAAATCGACTGCCAATCATTAGTGGACTGGAGTTCTGCTGTGGCGGCCCCTAACCGGGAAAAGCCAAAAAGACATACAACAAACAACAATAAAGGTAAATGTAATCATCTAACATACTAATGAGCTCAAAAGGGTAAAGCACATGCACTGGTTCTCTCAAATGCTAAAATTGTATTGCAAAAGTATATCTTTTACTGTATTAGTTTAATGTGTTTGGCATAGGAAGATTAAAATTGTCATTAACAAAGGAAATAAACATATATTTCATAGTTCCCAAAATGACTATTTTGAAGAATGCAGTTACAAAGGCTGAGAAAGCAATACAAATGGAGTTACCACCTTAAATGGTGGGGCTTTATTTGAAATATTAACTATAAATGTTGTAGTATCTTAATTCTGAAGACATCACAAATTGCATTACTTTCCACCCAAAATTCACAGCAAGCATGAAGCTGTTTGCAGAAAAATCTTCTTTTAAGTGAATTCTGTTGCATTAATATTATTGAAATTTAGAATGAGAGCACCTTAATGACTGATATTTCCTGACATCTTGTCACTAACATAGTTTCATGTTCCATCTTGAAAATGTTACTGGATATCTTGTGCTGAACATAATGATTGGGAATATAACCTTTACAACTAACAGACGAATGGTTGCTGTTCAACATTTTACAATGGCTTTTCTCTGCCAGTAGTAATTTGTTTACTTCAAACCCGTTTTTTGTTTTGGAAAATCTTCAAGAGTTTACTGTTGCTTGTTTTATTTTTCTTAGAATGTTTTCCAGGATGAAAAATATTCATTGCTGTGATCCTAGGAATGCAGTTCTTTCCATGATGCTAAGACACTACTGTTTGTATCTTTCTGATGCTGTGGTTGATAGACTGCAGAATACAGCTTCTGTAACTTGATACAGGATAACTAGCACACTGTATGTTGCACATAAAATTCTGAAATGAAAAGTCAAGACTTTTACATGGATCATCTATCGCTGTACAGTCCTACATGAACACCTCAGTGAAAAAATGCATTCAGTATTTTGGGTTTCTGTGATTTCTACATGACATCGTACAGTTCTCCAGCTGTTGTTTACATCATTGTATAATATTTACTATCTCTGTCTGAAATTAATTATAGTTTGGTGATATGTAATTTAATGAAACATCTCAAAGTAGAACTATGAGTACTTTACTGCATGAAAGCTGGCAGATGACTAATTCTGACTCTCTTGTTATTTAAACTTTATAACTTGTTTTCCTCAAGTAGCTAACCTGATAAATCAGTATTACTTTACGATATCTGACAGCACAATAAGGAGGTCAATGGCTGCATCTCCAGCAGGGGCAGCTCATGGCATACCTCTCAACCTCTTTGAGCAGGAAATCTAGACAAAGCCATAAATAATGTGGGGGAACAAGGACCTCAAAATAGGGACACTTGAAATATCACTCTTACATACTTAGAAAGTTGATAGAATAATAGGTTTTGCATTGGCATGAATTTTTGGAAGTGTATGAGGTCTGAAACTGAAGTGTCTGGCATTATTTTTTAATTTAATCATCAATGATTTGCCAGTGACTTGCCAGAAAACCACAATTTTACGAGAAACAGACCAAAACTCTGAAGCAAAAATGTAGACATTCTGCAAAAAACTGGACAGTTGAGAGGTATTGTACTGGCCCTTTGGTTGCAGCATCCCCTAATGAAAGCAAAACAAAACAAAAATAAAAAAAAAATCTAATTTTATTTTATTGATTAATTTTTTTACACTTAAAAATAATAATCAACTTTCTCATTTCTGGAACACACAACCTTTCACAAACTACTGTGCAAGCATGTAGTTCTGACTTCTGATGAAAAAATAGTTCATTCAGCTTGCTGGTTGGTTCTCTAAGACACCTTAGCATTTAAAATAAGGCAGTTTTAACTTATTACAGATCCTCCTGCTGTTTTTAGAATAGCAGAAACATCTCTGAAAAAACTGACTGATTGGATTACTTATGAAGAAGTGAAGAACCCATTTCCTATGGGCTTGAGCGGCCTCAGATGCCTGTTTTGGTTATCTGTCCTTTCCTAAAGGTTACTCGATGTGTTTTATGGAATCTGTTGACTTTGATGGTCTGTTCTTCAATATACTGTAACTTGAGGCATATTGATCTTGATGATTCAGTACAGAATCTATTTTGGAGTCTCTGAGCCTATCCATAATCAAGTGACCTCGTCATGCTAATGAAACACAGCCTGAAATGTACAGGATTTATCTGCTGTCATTGCAGACCTGGGCTCCTGAGTAAAAGGATCCTCTTCTTTGATCTCCGTGTTGCAACCGTAGTCCTTCTGTATTACCACAATTAATCATCAAGGGCATCCCTACCAAAGCCAAGGAAGTTATTGTTCCTCTGTATTCTGCTCTGGTTAGACCTATTATAGAATATAATGTACTATTTGGCACGTATCCCATTAGACATATTAAAATACTTGAAAGACTATAGAAGTTGCTAACAAAAAAGAATTTCTAGTGTCAGGAAAGACTGGAATCATTCTCCTTGTTCTGAGTGTCATATTGTCTCCTGAGGGATGACCGGTGTCTTGCATTCCATGCAATCCCATTATATGAGATCTGCTTTTTCTCAATCTGTAAGGCAGTACAACTACTACTAGAACAGGATATCTGAATCTACATCAGGGAATAAATACAACTAATTGGAGAGATGGGTCGATCACCCAAAACTTCCCATTGCCCTGGAATAGACTCCCCTTGCATGTCAAGCTGTGCACTTCCTCATCTACCTATAAACATAGCTTAGACAATCAAATGGGTACCCAAAATTACAATCCTAGAATTACAGGCCTTACCTTCATTGACAAGATTGGTAGAGACTGAGTGTGGTTGTTGGCAAGGCAAACATAGATTTTGGTCTAATAGCCTTGTATTTCCTAAGATTCCTATGACTTCTATAACAATATGTGGATATGCATATATGCAACCAGGTATATATCACTTTGTCGACTGGCAGATCATCGAACTGCCATTCCGCAAACCCCTAATTATCAAAGTCACTAATCGCCAAATGGAATTTTCAGCAAAACATTTCCTAGGGCAAACCAATGAGAGGTCACCCTAGTGACCATAAACCAAATAATAAAATGTAAAACCTTTCCAGGTGGGGGCCTTCAACCCCCACACCCCCACTAACTAAATATACCAACTCTGAGATCATACTACAGTGGAGAAAAGAGTAAATTCTAGATTGTGGCCAACCTTTGTTTTGCCCTTGGAAAAGTTTCACTGAAAACTCTGTTAGGTGATTAGCGGCTTCGATAATTAGGGGTTTGACGAATGGCGGTTTGATGATCTACAACAAACAATTGTAAAAGCTGTTGTCATGAGGCTACAGTCACAGTATTGGATATATTTTATGTAAAATATGTTAATTTAGAATACCAATAAAATATTAAAACAAGGAATAAAAACCTTACTTGTTGATGAAGTCAAGAAAATCTGTTGACCATAAATCTGGATGCTGCACTGTTGGGGGAGGGTTTCTGTGGAAAAACATGATATTGAATTACAGCTTGAAACATATAAAACAAATAATACTGAATTACAGCTTTCAACATATTAGACATTGTGTCAGGAAATGTAAAATGAGAAGTTGTTGAAAGTATTCAGAACATATAAAAATAAGCTGTCTAAAGAGAGCATAATTTGATAAGGTCACTTGGAGGTGTGTGTGTGTGTGTGTGTGTGTGTGTGTGTGTGTGTGTGTGTGTGTGTGTGTGTTTTGAAATATGTGTATATATGTGCGTGTGTGTGTGTGTGTGTGTGTGTGTGTGTGTGTGTGTGTGTGTGTGTGTGTGTGTGTGTGTGTGATATATCTATAATTATTTATCCATATGTTTATCTATCTATCTAATCTATCTAAATACTTGCTATCTGTGTACTAAATCTGTTCTCTCACATAAAAAAAAATAGTACAAGCCGCACAGACATCACAGTCTGTCGCATATGTGTTCTAGTTCAAGTCCTTCAAAATGACACTGACTGTCATCACAAATAATGACCTGTAATGGAAGAAACAAATGCAGTCAACTTTCACAGAGCTTTAACAGAAAAAAAAAAGAACAAAAACATTCAAAACCAGTGAGAAATAGAGAATGAACCAAAATGCAAAAACTATTACTAGGGAAACAAGCTGGTAAGGCCTGAAGAACATTTCAAATGCATTATGTCATAATAAACAAATGCACATAATTCTGAAAAACTTAACACTTTCACCTCATATTTTCAACATATCTGCTGACCACAGAATCAGAAGTGTGGCATTGAATCTTTGCAACTCAGATACAAAATGTAGTAGGTAAAAATGGCATTGAAACAACATTTGTACATAAAACTAATAACAGCACACAACACATAAATAACAGTGCCCCTAAAATGATCTCCTTCAAAATATAGCTAAAATGTTATACTCTATATGTCAGTCAGTTAGTTAAAATTGGAAACATACCTTTTAACGTCCATTTCAAGAAATGCCTGCTGTTCTCCTAAAATTAAACAGGGTGGGTTAGCATTTTGGGCCTTATTCATAGTCGGTAGCACAAATGCATTAGAGAATTTGGGGATGAATGCAGAGAAGCACAGCTGAGCCTCGATTCAGAGACCAGTTATGCCAGTTTGTGGTGTGTCTAAATGTAGGTAAGCAAATGAGCAAATAATGAGATGGCAGTAAGAAGTGATGCAAATATTCTTATGCTAATTAAGGCTATTTTATGCCAACTGCAATTCATAGTCAGTTTTTCCTGTGCTTGTCACAGATGCGGTATAAAAAGGGAAGACTCACTAAAAGTATCAGAGTTGCAATAGGCAAAAATGCTATCTCTTGAGACAAACTTTGCTATTTATAAGTCAGATTGGCTTGTCTTGGTTGGGACAAAACCGCTTAAGCCCAGCAATGCTCACCCACCAAGCAGGCAGAAATATAGGCAAAGGATTACTAATTATAAATTTGATAATCAGGAAATCCTTGATAGGTTTAGAGTGGACAGGGGGCATTGTAAGGGTCTTAGAGGTCATGTTTGACCACCATGGGGCAGTGTGTGGACTTCTTATTCTTGTGGACACCAAAGTATGTATAGCCCTCACTATACATGTTACAGGGACCTTCCAGAGACAGTCTGGGGACACTTTGGGGATCTAACAGGCTTCTACTTTAAGGATACTGAAGGATTTTCTTGATGTAGTCTTGGCACATGTGGATCTGTGCATCTATTTCCTGGTGTCACCTTAGGACCAAGCTTGTACTAGGAATGCTTTTTATGGGATGGCACATTTTCCTGAGGTACTCGGTGTAATAGATGGCACCCAATTTGCAATCATGGCCCAATCCAGGATAACAGGGTGAGTGGTATCACAATAGGAAGCACTTCCATTCCATTAATTGCCACGTAGTGTGTGATGCATGGGGATGCATCACCAATGTGTCTACCCATCATCCTGGCAATGGACATGATTCACATATCTGGCAAACTACACACTCTACCAACTCTTCCTGCATGGTAGGATACCCAGTAGTCATCTTACTGGTAAGAGGAAAGGTTTTTTTAGTAAATAGTTATTAATGTTAAAGGTAACTGCTGTATATTAATGTGTATTTTCTTATTTTGTCTTCTGTCACCTTTCTCTCTCTCTTTTTTGTAAGGGGATGCTGAATATCCACTGAAGCTATGGCTCATGACTCCAGAAAGAAATCCATCTGGAGCTGTGGAGGAGAAATATAACACATTCCTGTCCCAAGCCTATATTGTGATTTAAAAAGTGTTTGGCCTCCAGAAGAGCCATTTCAGGTGCCTGGACAAGTCTGAAGGTGCCCTTCATTATGACCCAGTTAGTGTGTGTAGGATGTTCGCTGCGTGTTGCATTTCGTGTAATATGATTATGTACCAGTGTGATGGTGAAGTGACCCTTGCTATCACTGCAGCTCTCATTTGTAGTTCTCCTTTGACTAATGATGACCAGTATCAGGCCTGTGCAGGGCATACAGGTTAAGAGACAGCATTTAGTCCAGAACTATGGAGGACCAGGGCATTCAGGTTAGTGCTGCCTTTATTTATTTATTTATTTTTTTTAGAAAAACACATAATATAATTGATGCATACTGTAATATATGTGAGCTATGCTGTGTTGTGAATGGTCTACTGTCACTGTTCATCTGAAATTCTATCTCATGTAAAAATATATATTTTTTTTATTTCTGTGTATCTGAGTGCTCTCTGATTCCTGTGCAGTGATGCTGAAAGGCAGAAAATGAATAAAGTCAACAGTTGTACATGTTATATTTAATGACTGTTTTTTTAATGATTTATTTAGTATTTAATAGAAACTGGTACTTTCCCCAGTGAAAAATTTTAACTTTCATTTTCAATTTATCTGAAAAGAGTTATGTTGCACTGCACATCAGATTTCTTCCTTACTGTCATGTAAAATATTAATGAGGATGGAAGCTTTCTTCATTTGTGCAGTGATAAGTCTGTGTATGTACCTGATGCATGTACATAGACTTCCCTCCCCCCACAACACAACTGCATTTAAGCACAAATATACAAGACTGAAGTTTCAGATTACAGTGAAAGTAATAGCTGAAAAGGGAATAACTTCAAATATATGTCCACCCCAATCCCCCCACCAACTAAACTTTAGTTTCATTACAGAAACATACTTAGTTTAGTCACAGTAGCTCCAGATCAAAGGAGTCATACAAATATCCTATTGATAGGCCTGGTGATGGTGCAATAGATCTGGAGGATGGGCTACCATGACAACTGTAAGGTGAGTTAGTATGAAGGTGTGATCTACAGGAGGAAGTTGATCCTGCTGTCAGTGACCTGACAGTGTTTTGTAACCATGACCTTGACATGGAATGTGAGGTTCTCCTAGATACAGATGACCATTGACATGGCCTGTAATGAATGTGCTGTGATTGCTCACTGTGAGTGCTGACATTTCTGTCTAGACAGCCAGCGTCAGTATCATGTGATCTTCCCCCAAGTGATCGGATGGCCCCCATCCCTTTCCCCTGGTTAAACTGAGCCCAGCTTGACTCTTGTATGTCCAAACCAATGTACAAATGGAGGCTGCAACTGATGCCTGGTGAGCCACCATGCTACGTGTCAGTGAAACCATGGCATTATCCCTTCTTTCCGACAGTTCTAATTACTGTTTGAAATCATCATGCATAACCTGTAGGACCTTAACGTATTGTTCAGTAACTACATTTTATTTATTTATTTATTTTATTTATTTGACATTTGTTGACCGGGTTAGTCCAGCTGGGACAAAGCCCTTTTTCAGTGGAGACCCGGGGAGAAAAGCTCCATAGTAATTACATACAATATGTTGAATAAGTATTAAGTTAATAAAACAAGAAAAAAGATCATAGAACATAGAATAAGTAAAGCAGATTAAGCATGCATGGCTATTAGAATCAACATTATAGCACATGTAGGTACAATGCAGAGTTCATAAATACAAATGGTTATAATTGTAAGGAATACAAGATTGTTAAGAGTGTAGTTACAAATAAGTAAGAATTTCTAAGCTTAATATTTAACTGATAACAAGATATACAAAAACAGCAAAGACTGGCATAGCATATAAAGATAAAAGGTAAAAGTAGTGAAAAGAATTTTAAAAAGAGAACAGAGGCAAATACACAAAATAAAACAAAAATAAAAAGGATAGAATAGCCAAGAGAGGTGAGTCAGTCAGGCGGGAGACAGCCCTAACATAGTTTAGTTTTGTTTAAGTGATTTTTTACTGCCTTTCTGAATAGGGATTTGGATCTAGGAGTCGAATGTCTACTGGTAATTTATTCCAGTTTGCAGCAGGCAGATAGCAATAAAGGTTTTTTCCTAAGTTAATCATGGGTTTGTAAATGGACATGAGATGTTGTTCAGAGCTCCAGAGAGTTCTTACAGGGGTGTAGTGGGAGATTATAGAGGTGATGCTAGGGCAAAAAGTGGGCTGGTAAAGAATAGAATTAATTATTTGCAGCTGAGGATTGAGGAGGTTATGGGGAAATTCTAACCAGTTCAGTTTCCTGAGAGCGATGCAGTGATGAGATGAGTAAGGCATCTCAGCAGCAAATTTAGCTACCTTGTTGTAAGGGGATTCTAGTTTAAAAATAATCGTGGTCTGTAGATTGGTGAGAATTTGAGTGCCATAAAAAAGGGCAGGTAATAGATAGGCATGAGAAAGAGCTATTTTAGCTTTGCTTGAGAGAAAGTTTTTATTTCTATAAAGGAGACCAGGTTTTTGTTTGGTTTTCTAATGTTACTCAGAACATGTAGGTCAAACTGGCTGGTGCATCAAGGCAAATGTCTTCGGATCGGTCAGATGCTTCTGCACAAAGCAAGGGGCGAAACTGAAGGAACATGTGAAAGGGAAGAAGAAATTAAGCCCATTCACAGGACTGAGGAAGGACTTTAAAATTAATTCATGGACTTTGTATCAAAATGGTGCGTATCATGTTAACAGTGAAAACTGTTCTTTGTGCAGTGTAAATGATAGCCTAAATATAGCAAAATTGACTGATTTAGTTATCAGCAGTTGTTGCTATTCTTTCGGCTTTTCCTGGTTAGGGGTCACCACAGCGGAACTCCAGTCTGCTAATGATTGGTAGATTTTCACGGAGCCGAGATGCCAGCTTGAAGCCCAACCTTCAACAAAGGCACAAATGGCACCACGTTCATTCCAATACATTTTCCTACTTTAGTAGATATGCTATGGGATGTTAAAAGGTTTTGCAGAAAGTTGCACCTCAGAGCATTTTTTTCAGATAAAAATTCTGATAAAGTGGTTAATGTGGAGGAATTTGATGATTCATTGTTTCCATTTATGATAATCCATTTTTTGATATGTTGGATTTTCATGGTGAATTCGATGTGTCTTTTGAAGATGTTCCTGATGCTGAATTTGAATATGTAACAGAGTATGGGAAGTTAAGTGTGCCAAAGGTGCCATATGTTAGTACAATTTCACAGTCCAAGACTTCTGTTGTTATTAATATGTTTGAGACAATGCTATGCAAACAGGTGGAGGTAGAATTCACGAGGTTCTTGAAAAAGACTAAACAATTTAATTTAAATAAGAGTGAACAGGTTGCTCTTAAAGAGTTAAGTAAATTTAATGTGTAATACGTCTTCACACAGACTGACAAAGGGGGAAATTGGATGATCATGTCCAGGACAAATTATAACGAAATGCCTGGGACCTGTTATCTGACAAAGTATACCAGAGGCTTGAGTTTAATCCTATCACAGAGTATAATTCTCTGTTGTTAGATTTGTTGGAAATTGGTGAATGCTTAGGATTATTTTCAGCCTCAGATGTCAGGAGGTTGTATATTAAGGATCCCAGGAATGTTCAGTTTTTTGTTATTCTAAAAATTCATAAGTGCCTGGAAAAACCTCCTGGAAGACCTATAGTGTCAAGTGTGGGGGCAGTTTTGCAGAATGCTGGCATTTTTTTTGGGATTCTCAACTCAAAACAAATCTTTGCAGGGTATTATCACATATTAAAAACACCAGGGAATTATTGGATTGTGTAAAGAACAGCAGATGACAGAATGATTTTTATTGGGAGTGTGTAGATATTAAATCATTATATGCTAGCATAAAAATCAAACAGGGTTTGGAGATGTTTCAAAAATGTTTGGGGAAGGACCTCGCACTTCATTTATCATCCACTTGTTGGAATTTTGCCTTACTCATAATTATTTTGTTCTGATAAAGGATATTTCTTGCAAATAGAAGGTACTGCTATGGGTGCTTCCTTTGCCCCTTCTTATGCAATTCTCTTTATGGCACACTTTTAAAATTCATTTATGTATTTAAAAGAATTGTACTTAAGGAATGTTGTTTTGTATAAACGGTACATAGAGGATTTAACTTTTGTATGTAGGGGTGATTCTACAAATTTTGATACATTTATGGAAGATTTAGGTAAAAATACCTTTGGTTTAGAATTCATACACAGGACACGTAGGCACACAATACAATCCCTTGATGTGGAATTGTACGTGGATTCCAGTGATAATATTCTGTTTAGACCCTACCACAAAGAAACTGCTGTCAATAATTTTTTGTATGCTACCAGTTCTCATCCATCCCATCTGTTGAAATCTCTTCCATATGGGAATTCAGGCGTATCTTCACCAGGATCTACTTGAGATTGCCGATGTTTCAAAATGCAGGCATCCATATGGCTGACACCATATGGTGAACAGTTTGAAACACTGACAACCTGAAATAGTAGTGCAAACAAACAAAAACTGTGTTGGGCAGGGGAGCAAGCCCCCCTGCACCCCCCAAACCCCCATGCTACTTAAATATTCTCACTCCGAGATTGCACTACAGTGCAGGAAAGGGGAATCTCCCAGTTCTTCACTGTAGCAGGATCTCCGCTATCATTTGTCGGCCTTTCAAATGTTTGGTCATATGGTGTCAGCCATATGGGTGTCAAACATTTGAAATTTCAATCAAATGAAGGGCTCCCCTTCACCAACACTTCTGAGAAAGATCAATTGGGAATAGAGTTTAATAAGGTCAGATGCAGGTTACTTAGTAGGGGCTATTCACAAAAGGTAATCTCTGAGGCTGAAATGAGGGTCATAGGAGCAGACAGATATCCTATTGGTCATGTATATAATGATGGATATCTTGGTATCAATAGGGGGATGGTTTATAGGGAAAGGGGGCATCTTATGGATAAAATGAACAAGCAGGATGCCTTGTTTTTTGTAAACAAATTTTTACCATTTTCTGACACTCTTAGAATGATAGTAACTTATGGCCGGTGATCAGTGAGGATGATAGTGTAGGCAAGCTTTTTCCCAATAAGATTACTTTCTCTTTTGGCAGGTTTCTGAATCTTAAGGAGCTTTTAAATTTAAGAGAATGAAACCAAGCAAGAAGTTAGAGAGATGGGATCTTTGACATGTGGCAGATGTAGGTTGTGTAGTAAGATAAGAAACTTACATGGTACTTACATCAATGGAAGAAAATTTGCAGCTAGGCACCATTTTGATTGTGGTTCTCATGGGGTGGTATATATTTTGGGCTGTGTATGTTCTCCTATCAAGTGGTATGTGAGACAGATGAAGAGGAAGGTTAAACTGAGAAATTTGGAACACTTGGGGGACATCAGAAATGAGCCCAACATTTTTGTTCAACACATAATGGTGCATTGGCAGTTTTTTTCTTTGGGGTGTTAGCTAGACGACAATGTGAAGAATACACTGGGAATGTTTTCACTCAAAAATTATTGCAATTGGAAACAAGGTTCATTGTTAATTTTTGAACCTTACATCCCAAGGGAATGAACTTAGAAGTTAATTTGTAATTTTTGATGTTTTAATGCACTTTGAAATGTAATATAGGGTGTCGGTATGGTGCACAATTTGATGCATAGTTTTTGTGTTAATATGCTCTTTCTTTTCACTTTTCATGTCTTGTTGCTGGGTGCATATTTATTGGTATTTTAGTGGTTCTCATTGATGTTAATTGGTTGATTATGTGTTAAGTGTTTTCACTCATTCTTGTTTAAAAGGACTGTTACAGATATGATATAGCATTCCTTGAAGGCATTGAGCCAAGGTACCAGAAGCAGAAATAAAAGAATTTTGCAGTCTTCTGCTGAGTCCCTGGTTTTTAGTGTTTTTTCAAGTCTTCAGTTTCATTGTGTTTTGCAACATGTATGTCAAATTTTAGTTGATCATCAATAATGACTCCTAGAAGTTTGGTGTGACTTTCAACTGAGATGAGTGTGTTGTTATGGGAAGTGATGGTGAAAGATGGTAATATTTTCAGTGAGCAGTAGCACGTCAAACAACTTGCAAGTAGTTCCCCATAATTAAACACTCAGTTAATTTAAAAACACAATGCAGTTCAAAATGCATTGCAATTCACCTTTAAAATTGGGACAGGAGCTGTTAATTACCCTGTGAATAACTATTACTTATTTTATAACGTTCATCTTACTTTTGGATGTCTGCAATATCTTAAGTAATTTGCCACCTATCTTGACTACTTGTGAATCAATATGGCACAGTTCAACCTTGCGGTGTAATTTCAGGCCAATTTACATATTTTGTATACAAATTAGACTAATTTATATGCAGATCTATTACTCGTAGTGTAACGCAAACATGTTACAAACTACATCAGCATATTCCAGATATTCGCTGATTCTGAATACATGTGACATGCTACATGAATGAGTCTGATAATGCATGGATGTACTTTGGATGTTTTTGAACTCCACAGCAGTTTGCAGCAACGCCAAACTATTTGTGAACATGCACTGCTTGGCCAAAACTAGCTAATATAGAGATACACTGATAAAATTCAAAATGGAGTAATCTGAATGTCAGATTGCAATGAATGTGATGATTAATCCATTGCTATCCGGGATTGTGCATCACACTATAACAAGTAATACATATACAATGTAATCAGACATTCATCTGTTCAGCATAGAGAGAAAGTACTGCTATTACTACTTAAGAGATCATGATAATAAATAAAAAATGTCAGTCAATTGTATGAAAATAGTAATCTGTACAGGTAACTCTGTAAATGTATTAGTAATGTTCAATTATACAATGACCCTCCATCAATATTCCAAAACATGCACACTGATTGGTCAGCATGCCTGTTGTAAATCAGACTTATACTAATGGAAAAAGGTCCAGTCGCCTGGACTTTTTCCATTAGTATGTCTTTTTTTTTTTTTTTTTTTTTGTTAGACAGCAACGGACAACAGAAGAGCTCCATTGCTGTAATCTCGCTATGTTAAATGGGTTTAACATAGTGAGATAGCTTAAAAAAAAGCAATGGAGAAAGGAAGATCTCCGTTGCTTTTTTAAAAGCTGTCTTGCTATGTTAAATGGGTTTAACATAGTGAGACAGCTTTAAAAAAGCAATGGAGAAAGGAAGATCTCCGTTGCTTTTTCTAAAGTTATCTTGCTATGTTAAACTCTTTTAACATAGCGAGACACTTTTAAAAAGCAAGAGCACCCCGGCACTATCAGGTTTTGCCTCATATCATGCTTTCCGGGCCCCAAAACTTGGACCAAACCACAAAAGGAGGGGGAGTATTCATATTCATCAAAGATACCCACACCTCCAGGTTAGTGGCAATGCACGAAGCATTGGAGACCATTCAGGTGCAACTAACCATAGGCAAAACTGCATTACAATTTGTAGCATGCTACAGACCACCCTCTCAAACTCAGGAACCCCACACAGCCTTCCTGAAGACACTGGAGAGTATGAATGTCTCTCCAAATACCATCATATTGGGAGACTTCAACTACCCAAACATAGACTGGGAACATTACTCAAGCCCAAACACCCTAGCCCAAAGGTTCCTAGAATTCATAAACTCAAATGCAATGGAACAACTGGTCACCATTCCCACAAGAGGAGACAATATACTAGACCTGATCATCACAAACATGGGGACAAAATGCTCCACACCGGAAGTATATCCCTCATTGGTGAGATCAGACCATAAATTAATCTCACTGGAAATCCACATCCCGCCCCCACCCCCTGCACAAAAGATCACAGTGAAGAACTTCTCAAAAGCCAACTTCACACTTCTTAAGACTGAAGTGGTATCCTTCAAGGTCCCTGGGCCAGTGGAAACCACAACCCACACTGCTGAATCCTTTACAAATGCCTTCTATGGGCACCTTCAGGAATGCATGGATCATGCAATCCCAAATAAAACCAAGACCCATTCCCCCAAAGGCAGGAGCCCGGTCTGGTGGACCCCAGCCATAAACAAACTTTACAACAGAAGGAGGAAGCTACTACATAACAGAGCAAAATCCCTAAAAGGGAAAGCATCTCTGATCAGTACTAGCAAAAAACTATGATCACTCATAAAATCATCCAAGGCCAACTTTGAGAGAAAAATCGCAAAAGACACAAAAGACAATCACAAGGCCTTCTGTAGCTATGTTAGAAACCTGGGTGGAAACTCCCAGATATGCTCAGAGTTAGTCCAAAATGACACAAAATACACTGAACCCACTGACATTGCCAACATTCTGGCAGACAGGTTCAGTGCAAATTTCTCCTCCCTCCCCAAAAGGAGAAATAACTATCCCAGAAGAGTGTAGCCTCCCTAACATCTCAGATGCCCAGGTGAGAGCCGCCCTCTCTAAAGCTAAAAACACAGCATCAATGGGACCGGACGGTGTCCCGGGCTGTGTGCTACATGAACTCCAAGAGGAACTAAACCCACACATAAGGCTGCTGTTTAATCTTAGCCTTGATATGTACCCAAAGAGTGGCGTACGGCAACAGTGGTCCCACTTCACAAAGGCGGTGCTTCTACGGACCCTGGAAATTACCGCCCCATAAGCTTGACGAGCCTGGTCTGCAAAGCTATGGAGAGGATCATTATGGAACTCATAAACAAAGACATCGGGGACCTACAAACATTGGATCCTACCCAATTTGGCTTTGTCAAGGGCAGATCCTGCCTTTTGAACTTGGTCGACTTTTTTGAAACAGTCACTAAGGCCATTGATGAGGGTAAGGCAGTTCACACAGCCTACCTTGACCTTGCAAAAGCCTTTGACACAATACCCCACTCGGGCATCATAGACAAACTCACCAGCTTAAATGTAAACCCATATGTCACGAGATGGGTTGCAAACTGGCTCAAGGACAGAACCCACAGGGTCAGAGTTGCTGGAGCTATGTCAGACTCTAAGCCAGTCGCAAGCGGTGTCCCACAGGGCTCAGTCCTGGGACCCCTCTTGTTCGGCATTTATTTTTCCGAGGTACAGGCAAACATAGGAGGATTGTGGCTGACAAAGTTCGCAGATGACTGCAAACTGGGCGCCATAATTGATACTCCAGCGGACACAAACATCCTTCAGAGAGGCCTCATAGAAATGGATAATTGGTGCCAGAGCCATGGCCTTAAGCTGAACGCCAAAAAATGTATAGTCATACCCTTTGGGAAAAACAAGGTACCCACAAATTACCACATAGGTGGTAATCCATTAAGTACGGAAGAGGTAATCATGGACCTAGGGACCCAGGTTGACAGTAACCTGTCATTTGACACTCAAATTGCCAAAGTGGTTAGGAAGACCTTCTATATTGCCCACCTTATCATGAAGGGTTTCACATCTAGATCAAGAGTGGTCATTGTGCCCCTGTACTCTTCTCTTATCAGGCCAATGATTGAGTACAATGCCCCATTTGGGATGTATCTTCCCCGACACCTGCAGCAGTTGGAAAGACCCCAAAAGTTCCTCACCAAGAGGATAAAGGGTATTAAACATATGTCATATGCTGCCCGACTGAAAAAACTCCAGCTCTATTCAGTCGCATACCGCCTACTCAGAGGTGACCTGTGCCTGACATACAAGGCCATGTCCAATCCGGAATTAATGGACATGCTCCACCTCAGAAAATCTAAATCCATCAGAGCCATGAGAGCAAGAGACTTAAACCTCAACACAGAAATAAATAGGACATGCTGGAGGGACAGATTCATAACCCAGAGGCTCCCTACACTCTGGAACAGAATCCCAATCCATGTTAGGCAGAGCCCATCACTAACTCTATTCAAGAGAAATCTTGACGAGTGGATGGGAGATCGTAGGTTTACCCCGGGGGTCATGTCTGTGTCACTACTAGACATAGGCACAGTAAACTAAACCCTAAATGGGCATAGTATTCTCATCCTAAGGGGTGGTGAAAGCCACACATACTCTGGCTAGGCTTATAAATGCCCTAGGGCAGATAGCCTGGTACGAACCTATGAACCTATGAACCTATGAAGATCTTCCTTTCTCCATTGCTTCCACACACAGCTCTGATGTACTGCGTAAGCATACGCATGCGCAGTACATCACAACTGCCGCAGAATACCGGGCAGCTGTGGAAGGGCAGCACGGAGGCATTATACAATGCCATTATTTAAGAAAAGTAAATATATTTTTTCTTAAATAATGTCATTGTATAATAGCAATAACCCACTTCTGGGTGTGGGAAATGCTGGATTTACCCATGGATGTCTTTGTTTGGCCACTCGGTCTTCGCCCTCGTGACCATACCACGCCAACTGTGGGTAAATCCAGCATTACCCACACCCAGGTGTGGGTTGTGGCTTAAATATCAGTAATGCTGACTGCATATAATACACTTATAAAATAAAACTTGCAGTTACAGATGTAAGTACTGTGTAGCATTGCATTGCAAATGTATGGCCTTTTTATTATTTTAAGAACAGTTTCTGGGACAAATAACTAGATATAAGTAAAAAGAATTGCTGAACTTAATTGTTTGTTCATAAGTATTTCTTGCTGCACATACAACATGGCTGAAAGGACACTCCCCACACCCTAGTCAGACTGACTTTTTGGGAAGGGGAATGGGAGTTACTTTGCTTTAATACTGACTGGCAAATGCCCTTTCAAAGAACAAGCTGTTTTACTTCATTATTGTTCATTAGATAAAGTTCTGCAGAAAAAGAAATTCCTTGAATTGTTACGTTTCAGTATTTGCAGTTCAGGTTCTCCACAGAGTGATACATGCTTTTTTTTTTTCAAACAAAAGACAAACCTGCAGTTAAACTTCTTCAGTACTCTACACAATGCAGTAGAATATTTCACTACTGAATTTTAATAATTCACATGTGTATGCATTCAGTAATTACAATCTGACAAGATAAGACAAAAATTAAAATGATAGCAGGGAATATAAGACATGTATATGTGGAATACAGCCAAATACAGGTAAACAATATTCTCCTTCTCTCTTTTACTTGAAGCTGAGGAAGAAATACAATACAGTTCTCAACAAGAAAATAAAAATGTCAAGAGATTTGTGGAATCTTCTGGTAAGAGTAACACATGTCAATAAGATATTTATTACTTAAATAACTACAGCAGAAATTATTACACATAATTCAGGGTAGCGTAAACAGTAGCACAACATTGTTTTTAAATCCCGCAAACAACTGTTATACATTTGCAGCTGAACGAAATGTAAATGAAGACAGGACAGATCAGCTAAAATATGTTATAGTGTTATTTGTAACCATGATTAACTGCAGTAATTAGTGATCTCTTTCATGTTTGATGACTGTGCACTGTAAAATGTGTTTGAAAAATATGGATTTGAAATACAAAATCATTGCAATAGAAGAAGACAATTGCCATTTCAATTGATCACATGTATACATAAGTACTGCACTTACACATTTGCCCACATTACATAAGCACTTCCTTAATCAATAGCGACAGGTCTATGCACAGACACTTCCCATACACAACTATACTTCAATAAAGATATTTTTTTCAGAGGTTTATTGACTTGATGCATTGCAGGCGGCCACAGTGGTGCAGTGGTTAGCATTGTCACCTCACAGCAAGAGGTTCTCCGGTTTGATCCTCGGCTGGGGTGCCTTCTGTGTGGAGTCTGCATGTCCTCCCTGTGGTCATGTGGGTTTCCTCTGGGTGCTCCGGTTTCCTCCCATATCCCAAAGACATGCTGTAGGTGGATTGGACACTCCAAATTGGCCCTAGGTGTGAGTGTGTGTGCCTTCCGTGGAAGGTTGGGTGCCGGGCTGGCAACTCGACACTGAAAAACTTTTACTGCCAATCATGAGCGGACAGGTGATCCGCTGTGGCGACCCCTAACTGGGAAAAGCCAGTAGAAGATTAACTTGCTGCATTGCATTAGTTCAGTAGTGTGTGGATTTATTGTGCTTTGTTTCTGTTTTGTCTCTCCACATTCCCTTCTTTTCTCTTTTATTTATTATTTTGCTTATGTGTTTCTTTTTACTTTGTTGTTTCGCTTCTCTCCCATTTCCTTTTTCTTTCATTCAGGCTCAAATCCCTGAGAACCAGACCAAGCATGTACTTCCTAGGCTAGGGACAGATCACCTCTTGCCCACTCAGGGCTATCCTCACAGGGTCAGAGTGGAGGCACCAGTCCTACAGGCATTCTAATAGATGGTAGCCTGGCAAGCCTCACTGAATGGGGGCCTCAGACTTTGGTTGAGGACTTACTGGTATAGGTAGTGGACAGCAGAATTACTCCAGCTGAAGCCTCCCTTCAGGTTCCTACCCCCATCTCAACATCGGGGACCTTCACGGCAGCAGTATCTGGCAGTGGACATGTTTGAGGCTTTGTGGACTGGTTACACAGTTGGGGGCTTCCTTGGCCCTTCTTCTCATACCATTTCTACTACACTCTCTTCTCTACTTCCTATCTGCACTAGCTTCTTCCAAAAAAAAAAATTTTTGAAAAATAGGGGGATCCTCTCTCACCTGTTCCAGCTCAATCCCACTTGATGTTTCCCTTGTGTGTGTTCTTCTTTGTCTACCCTTTTTCAATCTTTTCTATCACCCCCTTTCTATTCCTTAATGAAACTATAGGGGTATCCACAAAAGAATACCCCTATATGAAACTCTTCTAACACCTTTCTTTTTTTAAAAAGCAGTTTCAGATGCTGTGCAGTCTGCAGATGTATTATAATGCTTTAAGCGTGACTGTGCTCGCCTGTGATATGTCAAGGAACATGCAATTTATGATACTGCAAACTAGTCTGCATGTACGAAAGGACAACCTTTACACAATTTACACATTTAAAAATAGAGGTTTTAATTACAGAAATTGTTTTATGGTTCCATATTTAAAGGAACTACATTATGCTGAGTTGATTTACATTTCTGCATAGCACCACTATCTGTGGCTGCATGCTACACAACTGGACAGCCTTGGACTACGAATACTGCCCTTTGACTTATCATCTATGGGCCACAACAACCTGAACTATGACACCGACTCTGTTCAAATCTGATCCAGAATATGATTTAAGAATGTAAATGTTAGATGACATTTACAAATGGCTTATGCAATGTCACATAATGCTTTGACAGAAAGGCCACCAAAATTACCACCTGAAATTTAAAAATGTACAACCCTGAAAAGCAATCAGTTAATTAAAATGGGGAAAACACTTTTTGTTAGCACTGTGTTTGACAAAGAGCCATAACTCCAAAACTTTAAATTTTGAGCTCATTTGTTTTCAGCCTGTCATCTACAAATCACTGTCACCTAAAGTATGACACTGAATTTGAGTAAATTTGAGCAACTCAGATCTATATAATGATTTATGAAATTGCCATGGCATGATATTTTGTACAGGAATTACACAGCAGTTTGACTGAAATGTCCTTTAAATGAATTCAATGAACATTCCATACAAAAGTTCACACATTTAAAAAATTATTCCTCTGTATAGCAGTCATGTAGTTAAAACCAGCAGAACACAATTTTACTTTAAAATGCACTTTGAAACATGTGGCTGTCATAAATAAGCAGTGTGATGTTCATAGTACAGAAAAATACAGATGCCTATTTTGTAAGTGCAGTAAGACTCTTGAAGTTGTACAAGGTACAGATATTACTGCATATCCAGGAAGTAATTATGCTTTGCATCTTGCATAGATTGCGAAGTAGGGGGAGTTAGGAACAGATGTAGATTCAGATATAAAGAACGATACAGATATGTTATAGGTTATATAGTGACAAAATTGCAGGTTTTCATCACCAACAATTTCTGCATTGTAAGACACCAAGAAACAATATTAATTTTTCTCTTAGTTTTCATTCTGATATGTAGGTAGGATAAATGGTTTATAAAGGTTCCAGTAAATGCTCTAGCATTAGAGCATTTGGCTCTCATTGAATTGTGTAAAGTTTTCATCTTAATGTGAAATAGGTCAGAATTTGTGATTTGAAAAAAGCAAGTCTACTGCATAAGAAAGACACTTCACTGTTGGAATATGTTACTTACATCTAATCTAGTTTAAAGGTTCATAGGTGATTACTAGACTAATGGCTCATGAGCCTTTACAAGCCTAGCTAATAATACCCAGGATATGACAGTATTATATCTTGATTCCCCAGATATAGAATGAGGTAGTATCAGGATAGTGGTTTTTTGGGTGTTGAAGCCCTGATTCCTTTTACAGACTGCATTTGTCCATAAGGGACATGAGCAGTACCCCGGGAGTGAATTTACTGTTCCCCATCCATTTATGCAAATTCGTTTTGAAGACAGTAAGGGGAATGTTTTGTTCTACAAAGATGGAAAGTTTATTATGTAGATGAGATAGCCTTTGGGATAGAAATCTGTCTCGCTGGCAAGTTCTGTTAGAGTCACAAATAAGGTTCACGTTCATGGAATGCGTAACCCTTGTATAATTTTTCTTGCGGATATGTAACATTTTCATCAGGGCTGGATCAGAGAATGCACTGTAAGTCAGGCATACATCATGTCTCAATAAACAGTATGAGACGGAGTAAAGAGATAGCGACTTTAGTTGGTCTGCATAAGACATGTGTCTTACACTTTGTATTTTTTTTAGTGAGGAACTTCTGGGGATGCTCCAGTTGGTGCAAGTGCTTGGTTAGGTATATGCCGAAGGGAGCAATGTACTCACTTATGGGCCTGATGAGGGCTGAGTACAATGGCACTATGAGTTCGTTTGACCTTGATGCCGTGCCTTTACTTAAACGTTGATGCACTATGGGCAATATTACTTCCAAATAGACATTTTCTCTATTTAAACTGAATTTACATTCTCTAACATGTGTAATAATTGCTAAGACTTGTAGCTTTCAGAACTTGCTTGCACTTCTTGACAAAATCTAGACCTTTTTATTCTCTACAGTAGCATGTTAGTTAATTGCTAAATTCAGTCGTAAATGACTCTCCTGGATGTTTGGCCACATGTAACTAAAGTACAGTGTCTGCATATTGCAGGATAAATTTTAACATACTGAGTGAAAAATAGGAATTAAACACACACTAGAATTCTAGAAGTTCAGGCAACATAGTCGGGGATTTCTTTACTAAAAGATAATACCAGATTTCAGAGACATAGTACTTTGAAACGGTGATTTCTATAATTTAATAAATAATTATGCCAAGACAATGCTACCAAATATAAAATCTAAATTTTAAAGTTGAGTTTAGCTTGCTTGTAACACAATGAAGCTAACCAAATAGCATCACATATGGTGTAATTTATTCTTCAGATGTGTGAACACTGACTGCAGGTGATGGTCGGTGGTGATTGTGACACCCCAGCCCCATGCATAAAACAAGAAAAGGGGGTTGATGTCGATGTTGATGCATTGTATAAAGTTTTTTTTTTTTAATTCCAAAAGACATAAAGGAAAAGTGTTAGAAGCCAGCTATGGCTGTGTTGTAGTCAAGTAAATATAATATAACATATATTCAGCTGGTGCTGTGTGTCCTAAATACCATTCTGGGTGGGGGTATTTTGCATAATTACTCACACTAAAAGGCAGTGCTTAAATCACAGCATGATGTCAAAGCAGAAAATAATCACGCAAATGATAACCCACCCATTTCATAGTGTAAAGTGCTTTATCTCCGGTGTTTTGCAAGCCTGTTGCTTTTTCCATCCTTATCAGGCTATAGCACAATATCAAAGTTTAGTAGTAATTTGATTCCTAATAATCTGTTTCTGACACTTTTGATATCAAATTATAAAGCAGACAATGAAATTGTAAGAGCAACATAAATATGAAACTTCACAGCAGCGTGCCCCCAGCATCAGATGGTGGTCATTCATGTTGCTATTCTTTTAACAATGACCTTGTAAATGTCAACATTTTTATCGTGAGCTATTATGTACTGTGACATTATCTCTGTCATTCAGTACTATGATCCATTATTTCTAAAATCATTTGTCAATGCATTGCACATTTCTTTATTAAACAGCTTGCAAGATATACAGCTACTTGTTTTTGGCCTAGAAGTACAACAAGAAAGCAGAATGCTAAGAAATGTATGCAGTGGGTATAGGAAACATGCTCTCTTTTTGTCATGTAAAAGTATGACAGAAGCTGATAACTAGAGAAAACAGTAAAAAAGCTATTCATTATTATCATACATAGAAACAAGGAAAAGTAAGCTCAGCTACAGTAATTAATCTACATCAGAACTGTAATATGCACTGCTTGTGATAAATCAGACCCGTTTCCATAAATAAATATGGATCAACATTTGAAATTTGGTGTATTCACTTTCCTTCTGCTTTTTCTGGAGAAATTCATACAGCAGGAGGAATAAGCAAGGGATAAAACACTTTATTTTTAGGCTGAAGTTTGTACTAAGTGATCTCCAGTAATCATGAAGCCAGTCAATGATTTTTTATGCCTTGTTAACTAGATTAACCCACTGGGCTTTTTCCATTTCAGTGGATGCAGTGGAAAAATTCACTACAAGTGACACAGTTACTAGAGTAGAATTTGTAAAAAGGCATGATGTACCCAAGCGCTGTACAAATATCATCATTAGAACAATTATATACAAACTTTGATTCCTGACTTACTAAAAAAGCATATAGTGACTTATAAATGAACAAATGCGTAACTAATAGCATGAATGCAGCTGGTGGCTCCTTACATAACAATGATCAAAGACAGACATAGTGAGGACTAAGTGTCTTTCTGAATTCCTGCTTAAAGATCCATGCTGAGGAAAAAAGAACTAATTGTTCTGCCCCATTACCTCTCGGCTATGCCCTGGCTTTAACCTAGTGTCTAACTCCTCTGAGCCAGGCACAGAGTAATTTCAGTTGGAGTCACCTAGTTGTCATAATAATAAGATACCTAAACCATCTCAGCTGGCTCTGCTCCTCCTGATCCAAAGGGTCAAACCAAAAAAAAAACAAAACAAAACTAAAACAAGATACTCCACCAAAGGCTGCCTGCTCACAAAAATTCCAAAGGAAAGAATTAAAAACAAGTACTGGCCACCACTCTGAACAGCTTAACAACTTTTATTTAAAACACAATTAAAATACAGAAATGGGCACTTTCGGGACTAAGCCCTTCTTCAGATACAAAACTCAAATGAATCTGCAGTTTTTATATAGCTCTTCAGTTAACATACAGTACCGCACCCTCCTTTTCTTTAGTGCAGGTCTTAAAGGTATAACCCCATTTAAACATGGGGTTTTGTATGCTGCTAGCTCAATGATCCATTTAGTTTCATTCAACTCTGTCTCATTAATCAGATCACCTCCCCTTTTGTTTTTATTTACACATTGTATAACCATAAACTTAAACTTATGATTTTCATACTTAGAAATGTGCTGGAAAAGTGCATTATGTTCATGTTTTAATCTTACAGAAGACAAATGGTTCAAAATTCTCTTTTTCAGCATGCAGTTAGTTTTTCATACATAGAATGAGCTGCAGTCCTGACAGACAGCAAGGTAAACAACATTCGTTGTTCTACAATCTGCATCATCATCATCTTCTTTCGGCTGTTCCCGTTAGGGGTCGCCACAGCGAATCATCTGTTTCTATTTCTTCCTGTCCTCTGCATCTTACTCTGCCACACCAACCACCTGCATGTCCTCTATCACCACATCCATAAACCTTATCTTAGGCCCTCTCCTTTTCCTGTTACCTGGTAGCTTCATCCTTAGCATCTTTTTCCCAATATACTCAGCATCCATTCTCAGCACATGTCCAAACCAACGTAATCTTGCCTCTCTGGCTTTGTCTCCAAACCTTCCATCCTGGGCTGATCCTCTAATATACTTATTCCTAACCCTGTCCACCCTTGTCTCACCCAGTGCAAATCTTAACATCTTTAACTCTGCCACATCCAGCTCAAACTCCTGCCTTTTCGTCAATGCCAATGTCTCCAACCCATATAACATAGCTGGTCTCACTACCCTCTTGTAGACCTTACCTTTCACTCTTACTGGTACTCGTCTGTCACAAATCACTCCTGACACTCCTCCACTCACTCCATCCTGCCTGTACTCTCTTCTTCACCTCTCTTCCACACTAACCATTACTCTGAACTATTGATCCCAAGTATTTAAACTCATCCACCTTCGCCACCTCTACTTCTTGCATCCTCACCATTCCTCTATCCTCCCTGTCATTCACACACATATATTCTGTCTTAGTCCTGCTGACCATCATTCCTCTTCTTTCTAGAGCATATCTCCATCTCTCCAGGGTCTCCTCCACCTGTTTCCTACTCTCACTGCAGATCACAATGTCATCTGCTAACATCATAGTCCACGGGGACTCCTGTCTGATCTCGTCTGTCAACCTGTCCATCACCATTGCAAATAAGAAAGGACTCAGGGCTGATCTTTGATGTAATCCCACCTCCACCTTAAATGCATCCATCACTCCCATGGAGACCTCACTACTGTCACACTACCCTCGTACATATCCTGTACCACTCTTACATACTTCTCTGACACTTCCGACTTCCTCATACAATACCACAACTCCTCTCTAGGCACCCTGTCATATGCTTTCTCTAAGTCTACAGAAATACAATGCAACTCCTTCTGACCTCTGTACTTCTCCATCAACACTCTCAGAGCAAACATCGCATCTGTAGTGCTCTTTCCTGGCATGAGCTGCTGATCACTAATCATCACGTTCCTTCTTAACCTAGCTTCCACTACTCTTTCCCATAACTTCATGCTGTGACTGATCAATTTAATCCCTCTGTAGTTACTACAGCTCTGCACATCACCCTTATTCTTAAAAATCGGTATCAAACCACTTTTTCTCCATTCCTCAAGCATCGTCTCACTTTCCAAGATTTCATTGAACAATCTGGTTAAAAACTCCATGGCCATTTCACCTAAACACCTCCATGATTCCACAGGTATGTCATCTGGACCAATAGCCTTTCCATTCTTCATCCTCTTCATAGCTATTCTTACTTCCAACTTGCTAATCCATTGTACTTCATGATTCACTATCTGCACATCATCCAACCTTCTCTCCCTCTCATTCTCTTCATTCATCAGCCCCTCAAAGTATTCTTTCCATCTCCTCAACACACTCTCCTCACTTGTGAGTACGTTTCCCTTATTATCCTTTATCACCTTTACCTGCTGCACATCTTTCCTAGCTCGGTCCCTCTGTCTACCAATTGGTACAGGTCCTTTTCTCCTTCCTTAGTGTCCAGCCTTTCATACAACTCTTCATATGCCTTATCCTTAACCTTTGCCACCTCTCTCTTTGCCATGCACCTCATCTCCTTATACTGTTGTCTACTTTCTTCATATCTCTGACAATCCCACTTCTTCTTTGCCAACCTCTTTCCCTTTATACTATCCTGTACTTCCCCATTCCACCACCATGTCTCCTTGTTGTCCTTCCTCTGTCCAGATGTCATACCAAGCACCTTTCTAGCCATCTCCCTTACTAACTCTGCTGTAGTTACCCAGCTATTTGGTAACTCTTCACTGCCACCCAGTGCCTGTCTTAACTCATCCCTAAACTCCACCTCACAATTTCTCTTTTTCAATTTCACCATTTGATCCTTGGCGCTGCCCTTACACTACTCCTCCTCTTCTTGATCACCAACGTCATCCCACAAGCCAACATCCTATGCTGCCTAACTACACTTTCCCCGGTCACCACTTTACAGTCTCCAATCTCCTTCAAACTGGCCCTCCTACATAAGATATAATCCACCTGTGTGCATCTTCCTCCACTCTTGTATGTCACCCTATGCTCCTCCCTCTTGTTAAAATACGTATTCACCACAGCCATATCCATCCTTTTCACAAAATCCACTACCATCTGACCTTCTGCATTCCTTTGTTCAACACCATACCTACCCATCACTTCCTCATCCCCTCTGTTCCCTTCACCAACATGCCCACTGAAGTCTGCTCCAATCACCACTCTCTCACCCTTGGCTACAGTCATCACCACTTCACCCAACTCACTCCAAAATTTTTCTTTCTCATCCATCGCACACCCAACTTGTGGAGCATATGCACTAACAACATTCATCATTACACCATCAATTTCCAGCTTCATAAACATCACTCTATCTGACACTCTTTTCACCTCCAAAACACTCAGCATACTGTTCCTTCAGGATATCTCCTACGCCATTTCTCCTCCCATTCACACCATCATAAAACCATTTGAACCCACCTCCGATACACCTAGCCTTACTCCCCTTCCATTTGGTCTCTTGCACACACAATATACCAACCTTCCTTCTGTCCATCATATCGGCTAGCTCTCTCCCTATACCAGTCATACTGCCAACATTCAAAGTTCCAGACTTCACTACCACAGTCCTAGCCTTTCTCCTCTCTTCCTGCCTTCGGCCATGCCTTCTGCCTCTTCTCCTCCTTCGGCCTACTATAACCCAATTTCCACCAGCACTCTGTTGGCTAACAGTACTGGTGGCGGTCATTGTTAACCCAGGCCTCAACCGATCCGGTATGTAAATATTTACTGGTGTCCGCATGAATTACTTGGCAAGGTTTTACGCCGGATGCCCTTGCTGATGCAACCCTCCCCATTTATCTGGGCTTGGGACCGGCACAAAGAAATGCACAATCTGCATACAAATCAAAATAATATTGTTTTCCTGATACAGGGTGTACATAGGATTCTGCCTCCACAATATACTCACATGCTTTGCAATTTCTGCACCTTCATGTACCTGCACGTTGTGTAAAATTGTTTCTACTTTTTTCTGTCTTCCCTTCATGACATAATAAATCCTTCAGATTTTTATTTCTTCTAAAGCCAAAAACTGTTTTTTCTCCCACTACCTTGGCTATTTTTTCATCTTTCAGCAAAACATTCCAATTCTGTTTTATTATATCACATATTCCCCCTATGTTATTACTATGTTAACCTCACATTATCCATCTGTGAGGCTCTAGACTGAACAGGTGTTCCATTCTGTTGTCTATGGGAGAACCAAGGCCTAGACCTATTACTTCTGTATTGCTTACTCTTAGTAATAGCATCTTTAACTCTATTTTCATTGTATCCCCTTCGACAAAGGTTACTCTCTAACTTGTCTATTTCTTGTTCAAAATGTGTATCCTGCGTACATATACGTGAAATTCTATCAACCTGCCCTCTTATTATACCATTGAACGTATACATTGGATGCATGGTGTCATAAGATAGCATGCTGTTCTTCCAACAGTTTTTTCTAAATAAGGTCATGTCCAAAACTCCATTTTCATCCCTCAGCAATTTAACATCTAAAAAGTCCAAGGCTCTACTAGAATACTGCATGGTGAATCTAAGGAAAGTGGTTGTAGATTCCAAATATTCACCAACTTTTGTAAATCCATGACCCCCCCCCCCCATAACAAAAAAAGTCATCCACAAAACGCACATAGAAAATTGACTTGTCCTTCCACGAATGCTGTCCTTCATATATACCTTTGTTCTCCCAGTACACAAACACTAAATTTGCATAGGTGTTAGTACAGGGGGTGCCCATAGCCACCCCCTGCTTCTGGCAATAATATGCATCTTGACACATAAATATGCTGTTTTCTAACTGTTTTAAGCAGCTCACTTATCAGTCTAATGTTATCAAGCTCAAAGTTAGCTACTTGTGATAATATGTGTTCTATGGCTGATATGCCATAAGTATTGCTAATGACAGTAAATAAGTTCTTTATATCTAGTGTAACCGTAATATAGTTCTGTCCTTCATTATATATAATACACTCATGCAACAATGTTAAGAAGTGTCCTGTATCCCTTAGTATACTGGGAAATGTATCTAAAATGTTTTTCAATGCACATTCTATCCAAATGGATACATTCTCTGTGACCCAACCCCTACTTGAGATGATGGGTCTCATTGGGGGGGGGGGGGGCAATCAGATCTTTATGTATCTTGGGTAGTGCCTTGAATATAAGCACCATTGGATGTTCTATCCATCACAATGTGTGCAAATCCTCTGACATTAGCCCCAGTTGTTTTAGTTCTGTAAACCTTTGCTTTACCTTATCAGCTATATGATTAACCATCATGGGGGATATACAAATAAAAGTGTATTCATCTTGTAGCAGTTGTAAGACTTTTCTCTGATAGAAACTCATTCATTATTACTACAGCTCCCCCCTTATCTGCTGGTTTATCACAATATCTGCATTATTTTTCAATTAATTCAATGCTTGCCTCTGTGAAATGGACAGATTAAAAAACTTGCTATTGCCCTTATCCCCTAGGTAACACTTTATATCTGATTCACACAGTCTCATAAAAGTGTTAACATTAGAGATAATAGGTGGAGTAAAAGTGCTCGGCTGTCCCAACTCCTTGTTCTGTGGCAGGTTTGAATTACCATATAAATTTTTAAGTGACACATTCCTACCATATAACATCAAGTAAAGAATAACCTGAGAATATACAGTTCCTGTACTCACTTACAAATGTTAAGCCTTTGTTAAGAACATATTGTTCATCTGCAGACAAAAAATAGTCAGATATATTATAAACAATGCAGTTAGTATCAACAGTCAAGTGGATATTCGCTGCTTCTTCACCTCTCTCTGATTCATATGGCTCTGTCTCAACTTGCCCGTCTTCTTGACTGGTACAGGCAGTGACGGAAAAGAATCCTTTCCCATCTCAAAAACTTTTGGCCATGCTCCTAGCTGTGCCAACTCATTTTCCATGCTGGTAGTGAAAGGCTGTACTCCCATGGTGTCAACAGTTAACTCCTGTCCTGGCCAATTAATAAGTTTGGAGGTTGCCATGTTGGTCTCCTCCCCACAAGCATGGTCATCCATCTGCCTTTGTGTCATCTCTACTGGTACCGCAGTTGGACACTGAATGGTGGACCTGACCTTTGTACTGCTCATCTCCTCCCTATTAGTCATGGAAACATTGCGATTGCATACGTGAGAATGACGGTGCCTGCCCTGGTGGGTAGGTGTTTTCAGTGATTTTTTTGCTGGAAAACTAAATGCTTCAGCCTAAACTGGTTTCTCTTTAGGCCACACAAAAATGTTGCCCTGTTTAAAATCATGATAGTCTCACATCAGTTTCTTAGTTTTTGTTTGCTGCAATTTCATGTCTAAGGTAGATACCAAACAATACATCTCTTCCAGTTTATTCATGTAAAATCACCAACATATTCCAGCTCTAAATCTTTTTGTAAAGTCTCAATTTCTTTCACCAAAATATTCTCTTGTGGAGCATGAAAGTCTGGCAATAAACGCATATATGAGAAACTAGTCTCTAAATTTGAACGCTGCCACTTGGCTAAAAGTTCTGGATAGTACTCACCCTGCGTATGCATACACAGTACACAAAGGCCTCTGGGAACTATGCCAAACTGCAAATAGGCCTCCAAATGATGTCTTTGCCACTGTAGATGCTTTAGTTTCATTAATTTATTATGCAAGGTATTTACTAAGTCAGTAAAGGCCACTCTTTATTTTTGAGCAGAATCACGCACCACATGTTCACCAGACAGTATATGTAAATCCAAAGCAAGTAAAAGATTTCTTGTAGCTGTCACATTTCTTCTTACTCTCTCTGTCCAGATTGTAGATGAACCATGAGAACTGTGACCTGGTCCACTCCAACATCCCGCTGTTCTGCCATAATGTGTGGAGTCTTCAGACACATCAGCAAAGCCAAAACAAAAAAAAAAACTGTAGATAGTCCACCAAAGGCTGACTGCTAACAAAAATTCCAAAGGAAAGAAGAAAAAAACAGGTACTGGCCACCACACTGAACAGCTTAAAAACTTTTATTTAAAACACATTTAAAATACAGGAATGAGCACTTTTGGGACTAAGCAATTCTTCAAATATGAAACTCAAATGAAACTGCAGTTTTTATATAGCTCTTCATGCTTTGCAATTTCTGCACTTTCATGTAGCTGCCAAGGTAGTGTGAGAAAAAACAGTTTTTGGCTTTAGAAGAAATAAAAATCTGAAGGATTTATTATGTCATGAAGGGAGGACAGAAAAAAGTAGGAACAATTTTACACAACGTACATGAAAGTGCAGGTACACGAAGGTGCAGAAATTGCAAAGCATGTGATTATATTGTGGAGGCAGAATCCTATGTACACCCAGTATCAGGAAAACAATATTATTTTGATTTGTATGCAGATTGTAGAACAAAGAATGTTGTTTACCTTATCTGTCAGGACTGCAGCTCATTCTATCTAGGATAAACTAACTGCATGCTGAAAAATAGAATTTTGAACCATTTTTCCTCTGTAAGATTAAAACATGAACATAATGCACTTTTCTAGCACATCTCTAAGTATGAAAATCATAAGTTTAAGTTTATAGTTATACAATGTGTAAATAAAAACAAAAGGAGAGTTGATTTGATTAATGAGACAGAGTTGAATGAAACTAAATGGATCACTGAGCTAGCAGCATACAAAACCCCAGGTTTAAATGGGGTTATACCTTTAAGACCTGCACTAAAGAAAGGGAGGGTGCGGTACTGAATGTTAACTGAAGAGCTATATAAAAACTGCAATTTCATTTGAGTTTTGTATCTGAAGAAGGGCTTAGTCCCTGAAAGCACTCATTCATGTATTTTAATTGTGATTTAAATAAAAGTTTTTAAGCTGTTCAGCATGTTGACCAGTATCTGCTTTTTTCTTCTGATCCAAAGGGTCAGTAGTTCTACTCTGAGGATCCCCCTAATCACCAACAGCTTCTTCCTGGCTACATGTATAAAAAGCCCAATGGCCCAGCAGGAAAGAAAAGCTGATATTCAGCTTCTATGACAGCACTCTTTGAGTTACTGTACATGGCTAAGAACCATATAAAAGAATGGGAATGTAGACTGATCAGCAAAACAAAACTGATCGGCAAAACAAGAGTCTTGTCTGAATATGCATTTCTACCCTCAGACCGGTTCAGAGCCTACAGCATTACAGCTGCACTGCAGTCGATCAGTCTGTTTCATAATCACCCTGTCAGCACTCCAAGGGACTTAACCTCTGATAATAATGTCAGATGCCAGACCCTGATACCTGAGAAGAACAAATCCATTCTTTCTGAGAGAGTATTTGACACAGAGAAATTAAGTCTAGACCAAGTTAGTAGCACAGACTCTGGAGGACTTGTCCTTGAAAAGAGAATAAGGAAGAGGTGGTGGCTGCCATTCTTTTTGGGGTGTGTGAGAACTTGCTAGGGCAACTCATTATAATTGCAATATTTGGTGAAGACATAGGATCCCTGATGGAGATGTACACTGTCATAGATGGGGGATATGCATTCTGACAGACGTCACCACTGAAGAGAAAAACATCCTGTCACTGATAGCATTGCACACCCCTCACTTGACTTTATTCCTAGCATATAAAAGCAGTCTAGGGCTTCTCTTGCAAAACTGCACAACGAACAGTAATCTACAGTATGATAGCTCCCCTCCATACCCATTTATTTCCCCAGTCATAGAGTATTTTCAACCACCAGAGCTGAAAGGCTGCCACTGTATGAAAAGCTGAGATCTGCCCAGTAAAGTGTCATATGCGACATATCATAGCGTGTCCCAAAATGCAGAAGTCTTGAACAGAATCGAGTAATGACATGTTAGGGTGTGTGTGTGTGGGGGGGGGGGCAAGAGCAGAAGTGGCTGGCCAAAATAAATGAATATATATTTATTTATTGCAAAAACAAGGGAGACCAATAAAGTACCTCTACTCGCAGAAACATAAACAAATAAGGTCCGAAGCTTTTAAAGTACTGATTTTCATTCTGGCTTGCTCACATTCCGCAGTGAATCTTTTGACTACATTATTCCAGATCATGCTAATAATGGGGCTAAAAGGACATAGAAAAAAAGAGATGACATCTCTAGGTCCCCTTGGTCTACATTAGACAAACTGTCAACCTTTGATGTATTGCAAAATATTGTTTTTACTACTGTAAAGATAAATCATCAGCATTGAATGTTAGGTTGAAGTTATATAATTCAAATGGCATAGGGTTATTGAATAAAGAAAACATAAGATATACTACTGAGATTTTGAAGCTCACAAATTAGAAAAGTTCCTTTAGCAAAATTATTTATCTAAGATGGTCTTGAAGTATTCTTGCAGTTAAATGACTAAGTGATTTATAGGATCATCTGTAAAGCAAAAGAAACCAAGACCCTCTGATCAGCATACACTGTGATTTATCATGTAAAAGTCTGTGCTATGGTCTGCAAATATGATGCCTGTTAGAAGTCCTGTATCTCTGTATGAGAAATGTAGACTATCACTGTGTAGAGAGAGAGAAAGAAGGAGTGAAAGAAAGAGAGAGAGAGAAACATAAAGAGAAGAGATAAAGAGAGACAAAGAGAAAGGGAGAGAAAGAGACCTGTTACAGTGTTGTACCTTTGATTAAATCACACACCGTGCAGTATACTGGAGTAAACTCCAGCTTTACTACGTCAGATATCGCCTACTCGGAGGTGATCTCTGCCTAACATATAAAGCTATGTCAAACCCAGAGCTGTTGGACATGCTACACCTAAAGAAATCCCAATCCCTCCGAGCTACATACTCTAGGGACCTAAACCTTGTCACCACAATAAACAGGAAATGCTGGAGGGATAGATTCCTGTCCCAGAGACTTCACATACTCTGGAATAAACTACCTATCTATATCAAACAAAGCTTCTCATTAGCACTCTTCAAGAAAAGTCTTGATGATTGGATGGGAAATAGGAAATTCACCCCGGGGATCAACTCTGTGGCTCTGCTCGACAGTGGCAGAGGAAAATAATTTTCTTGGGTGGCAAAAGCTAGGGTAACTTTTTGGCTGGGCTTGTATAGGTCCCAGGGCTGATAGCCTAGTACCTACCTATGAACCTATACCAAACCATTTTGTTGATATATGTTACTGCTTAATAGTTTCCTGAGAATTTTGGACAGAACTTCTAGGTTAGATACAAGTCTAAAATCTTAGAGTCTGAAGGGTATAGTATCTTACTTTCATAGAAGACTAGGCCAAAATTTCATTCAGTAGGTACAACCCTGGGGCTTAAATCAAAGGTATATGAAAGTGGTTTGAGCATACATGTTGGGACTTTTTAAGAAAGTCAGGTACATGTTTATATTAAGCATGGGAGAAACCTATGTTTTTTATGTACTATTTCTATGAGCCTCAATATGTTGGAGGGAGATTGTGGATTCCTGTGGAAGACATTTCAGAATTTCAGAACTGGCTGTCACTCAGGTCCTGTACTTTCTGATTTAGTAGCATGTGCCTTGGAGAAGGAGAATATATTTTCTCCTTTCACCACATTTGTGTGACCTCAGTTTTGATATACATATATTCCGCATACGTATACCCATGTTTGTTTGTGTCTTTTGGCTTTTTCCAGTTAGGGGTCGCCACAGCAGAACTCCGGTCCGCTAATGATTGGTAGTGGAATTTTACGTACCGGGTTACCAGCCCTGATGCACAACCTTCAATGAAGACATGCCCCATTCGCGTAAACCTCAACACAGAAGACGCTCTAGCTGAGAATCGAACGGGACAACGTCTTGCTATGAGGCGACAACTATAATAAATAATATTCATATATATAAGTTTACATTAATTTCCCTAAATCACACTCTGTTGGGTCATCGTATAATCAACGAGCTTTTGTGAAAAGTCAAAATGCAGAACACTGCTATACCCAATATAAATACCAAACCTCAAAAATCCCTACTGCTCTGGACCTAGGAACAAGTGTTAACATGGGTCCAGAAGGGAGTGAGATTTGTCAGTCAGAAATATCAATGCTCAGAATTTTCATTGTTCGGTTTTAGGACATTGTGCAAATTGGATTCAACTGAATGTGACTGAGGAAAATGAATGTAAAGCATATATTTATACACACACAGACTAACACACACACACACACACATAGAGAGAGAGAGAGAGAGAGAGAGAGAGAGTATGTGTGTGAAAGTGCCTTGTAGTCTTTATTAAGGCATATCTGTGGGTGTTCCAGTTATTGCATGTGTCTGGACAGATACATACCAGTGGGGGCATTATATTCAATGACTGGCCTAATGAGGTCTGAGTAAAAGGGGAAATGACATCCTTAGATACAGATTCAATTCCTTTGCTTATAAGCTATTTAATATAGAAGGATATTCTTACAAAAATAGACACACTTGGCCAAAAATTAGGTCATTGTCCACATAAGTTCCCAAATCCAGAACAAATGGATCAACTCTTAGTGGTGTATTGTTAATGTGGCAATTCCCTGGGGTAGATGACTTCACAAAGGATATAATAATGCAATGTTTGGCATTTAGTTTCAGACCATGATTTTGACACCAGTTATTTATTTGGGGCAAGCCATTATGTAGGACGGCTAAGTCATTTGAGGAATTCAATGACTAATCCCATATTGCAGTCATCTGCAAATTTAGTCATCAAGAGCCCTTTGGTATTGGCTTTTAGTTCAGAAAAGTAGATGACAAACAGGAGTGGTCCCAGCACAGAACCTACAGTTTGGCAGATGTTACAGGGGATTAAGGCTATGAATTACTAACAAGCTACTTCCCATGGTACAGGGTTTGATTCCCTCTACATTCATTTGCCCACTGTGTGAGACACTGAGCAATTCACTTAACCAGACAATGCTTTGGAGCAATTGAGAATCTGGGCTAAGATCATTAATGGTCTACTGGACTGCATGCTTAGTAACTACCTATGTTTATTGATTCTAAGTGGGGGAAAGAAAGTCCAGTTCTCTACACATGTACAGGAGGAAGTATTTCGATATCAGCATTTTGATGTTTCAACATTGTACTTTCAGTGTTGTGATATTCTGTATCTTGCTTTTTAGTAAGTTGACATAGATCCATATCTACATAGATCAGGAGTAAGGGGGTGCAGTAGCACTTGCCCTACATTTATGTGTGTTGTTCAGTTTGAGTGTGAGACTTTTTGCAGGTTTAGATCTTATAACAGTAAGATATGATTAGTCATATCCTAAGCATGTAGCATTGCTTTGGAATTCCGCAAGTTCTTTATTTGCAATACTTAGACAAAAGATAACTGCTAGAGCTTTAAATGACAGTGAAGAAATTAATTTCAGATTTGGTTTCCCATTAAGGTTTTCTTATTGACACTGGTGACAAATGTGACACTGCTAGTAATATGGAAGTTTAATCCAACGATTGGAAAGTTTTATGGTGAAATGAAGAATTAATGAAAGCAGCAATGAAGAATCCTCAAATTATAAATAAGAAAGGTCAAAATCTTAAAATGCTTTTGAAAAGACCATTAGAAAAGAAATAGGCAGAGTGGTTTAAATCTGTCCCTTTTCCCCTAAAAAAAATTATAAATACTACAGGTTTATAAATACTTCTTCCTTCCACTGGGTGGTAAGTTGTACTGCTAGTTTTAAACCAAATGGCCTCCACAACAATAAGACAAGAGGCATTGTGTACTCAGCTAAGTGTGTTTATTATACTACATCTTTATGTAGGCAAATGCTTTATGAAGTTAGCAGAAAGAGTCTAGGAGCGCATACATTTATATTATCAAAGACAGGCAGGTAATAAATCAATAAGGAAATAAAATGAAAGCAAGGGGAGCGACTGATTAAAGCTGAAGGAAGACATTAGAGAAGAAGGCACAGATATAGTGGGGGGATTAAAAACAATTTAACAGATTATTACCATGTTTATCATAAACTTGGGGAAGAAACACATTAGATAGTCTATTGAAAACAACTGTTTGCTTTATTTCATGAAGTTTTGAACATGATTAATATGAAATAGTTTCCTAATCAGGGGTCAGAGCAATGATTTCATTTCAAAGCTGTAAATAGTTGTACTGAGATTTTGTTTAATTTATTCAAGGATTAATTACTTAAGCTTGCAGTATAGCAATGTAGTGCTGTCTAAGCCCTGAGTACAATGACATTTCTTTATAATTTTGCTCTTTACATATGAATGAACAAATGTAAATGCTGAAAGACCTATGCATTCACAGGACTGAATGAATGTTTGAATATGAAATGCTTGGTGAAAAGAATTACTGTAAATATTTATAAATATTTTAAAACAGTTATTTATGTAAGATGCAGGTTTTCACTGGGTGGTCATGAATTCCTTGTGATTATTAACTTTTTGATTTGGTTTATATACCATCTCTGGTGATATCTTGGTTGATTAAAGACAAAAACACTTACATGTTATCTGGTGAGTATCCAGTCTGTTTCTTTACAAATTACAAATTATCATGTTTAGAGACATATCTTATTATTTTGAGTGCTTTAGTACATATTGATAACTTTTCTAAAACAGTGATTGTTAATTTCTTTGGAAACTTTCTGTAACAACATTAAGACATTATAAACATTGTTATCAGCTTGCTGTTACATTTCATTACTAATAGCAAAGAACAAAATGTGGAAGTTGATCTGAAGAGCTCTCTGTGGGATATTGCTGCTAGTTCTTAGGTGGGCTAGGTAGGTGATGACTCATCTTCAGAAAGTGACTTGAAAGGGACTACCTGGATCAGCTTGTAGGAGATTTGGTGGCTGATGAGGACTGAGGTGGACTGGCATCACTACAGAATGAAATACCAGGAGAAACTGCGTGTTAACCTGTTCAATATAAGGATGTAAAGACATAGCACTGAGCTTGTTTGCTTGGATGGTAGTAACTGACAAACAATAGAAAAAGTTTAATGAAATTATAGAAATACAGTGGAGGGTTAGTGATTGGGGACTGGTGAAGGAAGTTCGAATGTGACAGTCTGAAAGTCAATGAGAATTTATAATGTATGGTAGAGTAGGTGGGTTAAAAAGTGCAGAGGTATTAGAGCTGTAGGTTAAGAGAGATCTGGGAAGCAGATATAGCCAGGTAAGGAGAAAGAGCTTAGCCAGCTATGTTTTAGATTCTGTTTAAACAAGGTTTTGAATCTGTTAATCTTATCTGTCTCTTAAGTATGTAGGGACTTTTTACCAAAGTTTTAAAACATAATGACTTATTAAAACATATTGGAAGCTTGTTGGTACAGTGAAGATCTCTTGTAGGAGAAATACTAGAGGTGTGTGTTCTCTAATGTTGAATATTTATTGGTAGAATATAGGAGGCTTGGGTGTAAGAAATCAAAAACATGAAATATAGATCCAAAATTTTTAGTGTGGGTTAATATGTACATAATCTTTTGAAACTTGACATTCAATGTTCTTATCATGGAATGGTATGAAAACACGCAGAAATACACAAGAATACCAAGATGGAATGTCTTTCATCTGGATCCTCCTTCTTATCCCAATGGAGAGAGCTAAAAGAATGGGGATCATATTTAGAAATTCAGAGACATAAAGTAAGATGAAAAGAGTGTGTTTTTATATTCACAGATGCATTTTTAATGCGTGGAGTGACAGATAAAGTTGTTAATCCTGTAACACAGATATTTAGAAATTTTAACAAATACTTAGGAAAGAGTGAAATAAATCCAAGGCTGTAGTTGTCAGAATGGGACCAAATTAAGGAAAAGAACTCTGTAGACACATCAGGGATGAGTTTTCTCACATATTCGGGCTTGTTAGTCATTGAAAAATTAAAGCCACAGTAGAAGAATTCTCAGCATATTAAAATACAGCATACACAATTTATTATCAAAATTCATAAAAGGTAAAAACATTCACCAGTAAATCAATACTATTAAAATGATAATCTTCCAATTATTGTTACATTTTCCCAGAAATTTAGCAATCCTATAAAATTGTAAGAAACTCAGCACATCTGAGTGTCTACCTCTAGGGAAAAAGGAAGATGTAACTCTAAGCAAAGTTCTTAAATATTCATTCACTGTTGGAAATGGGGGTTGCCACACCTACCAACATACGATTTAGCATTTAAAGCTATTCAATAAACTAGCAGTAGCCAAGATTGCAAAAATGAGTGGGCCTGTATTTTCCCGAATAATAAAAAGATGACTGTGTACCAAACACATGGTTCAAGATATGTAAATGTTATGGATATTTAGTAGTCGTAGGGAGTCTTACCCAGACTTATTGATTTATTTTACAATATGGACACACTCTGAGATCAAAATGGTCACACTAGAGAAGGATATAATAATTTGTCAGGATGCAAGAATTTCAAAATAGAATTTAGTATTATCAAATGAAGTTGGCAAAGACACAGGTTACCCCAAATTAAACATTTCAAGACATGCTGATAGAATCTGGACTCCCTGAAAAAATAAAACAATGATATACATAAACACAGTTAACATCTATATACTTTGATTTCTTAGAATCAGAAGAAAGTAAAGACATACCAGGACACATGAGAATAGCAGATATCACTTAAGAAAAAAAGGTAGCACCATATATGAATCGATGGGAAAGAAATGGAACAGTAAATGTTACAGAATTATAAACTGGATGACGAATTCAAAAGCTGTACTTAGATATAGGATAATAACAGTCAGTCCAGAAAGGGGTAAATAGGGTTGCCACTTATTCAAATGTACATAGAGGGACATTTTTGTAGAAATGTGGGATTTTGCAGGACAAGCTATACCCATAGCCAGTGCAAAATATAGAACTTCAATTTTTGCCAAAATAAAAGCTTATTCTTATAGCATTAAAGTTGTTTATGCTGTTTATTTTAAAATGTAGGTGAAAATAATTGTATTACACATTTATTAAAGAAAAATTAGGAAATATTTTTTGCCCTAAAATCTCAGGACACTTGTCATTTTTTTATTTTTTGTTTTTTTATCTCAGGACACAACTACACAAAGAGGCATTGCCCTGCACAAAGAGAGTCAGGTGGCAACACTAAAAGTAAATCATTATGAAGGAAGCCTGTTCTATGGAATCAATATACAGTGATACCACACAAGCAGATCTTAACCCCAAAGGACTGGGAGGTTGGCATAATGGTTAAGGGTTTTACCTTAAAAACACAAGGTGTGGGGTTTGATTCTCACATGGGATAATTGGCTAGGCTTAAAATGACCCACTTAGCCTAGTACTAATCAATCAATGAACCAAAAAGAGGTTGTTTAAAGAAAGTGGGAAAAATCAGCCTTTTTAAGCTGCATCAGTCAGGAAACAAACTATATATTTATGTTATGGGAATGTTGTAGGGTTAGATATTACTGGGCTAAGGCTAAGGTAATCTGGGATAATATCTTTCAGAAGGAATGAAATGAAATTTGGAAAAATTACAAGCAAGGCCAGTTTTCTTCAAAACAGCCATAAGTTAAACTAATCTTAACGAGTGTCTCAAAAACTATTATTGCTAAAGAATAGAAAAGTAAACAATGACATCTCCTCCATATGGAAGCATATAGTAATACGTTATTAAAGAGAATCTTGGCAGCCACTAAAAGGGAATGGAGTGACAAAACATTCTAGTTCATACTGTAACCTAGACTTTTCATTCCTTTAATTTAACTTCACTATAAATAGCAGACACAACAATCTAAATCCATTCAGAACTTTAGTTTAAGTGCTCTCTTTGGTTATTATACTTGTCATAATTTGTCCCTTATTAGATGTTTTCAATGTTACTATATTGCTGTTTCATGTTGAAAATTCCAATAAAAATATACAAATAAAGATAAAATAAAGGATAAATCTTGGCTGGGTTGTCTTTTGTGCAGAGTCTGCATGTCTTCCTGGTGTTCATTTGGGATTTGGAGGGTACTGTGATTTACTTCCACATCAAACAGACATGCTACATGTGACCTTACAATCCTACAATTTGCTTGTATCTATGCATGTCAGGAAAGAGTACTTGTGCATATCACGATAGACTGGCAACTTATCCAGATCTGGTCTCTCGGCTTTTTGCCCACAGAGCACAGGGATGGTCTCCAGATTACATGTAACTTTGGAATGGGTGAACCATATATAAGAAATGAATGTATCTATGAATGAATAAATGCAACCATCTGTCAGTACTAACTGAGCTAAGGATACAGGCTTACAACCTTGTCATTAATGAAACATCAGATGGGTTTTTGATGACAGGTTCGAGCCAAGACTGAGGCTGATCAGAAGTATTGAGGCTTGATCATAAAGTGGTAAAACATAGTTTAGAAGAAGGTTTTTCAGGGAAATATCTGAAAACCTTGACATACAGGAGTCAATGAATGTTCTGAATTGGTGAGTTGATGTCTAGTGACTTGAGCATGGAATCAAGCTGACAGCTTGGATTTAAATCATACTTGCAAAAGTAACCTGATCGTAGATGAGACTGAGTAGCTAATAGTAAGCTACTAGGATACTGATCCAAATGGCCAGTGAAAAAGTATTTGGATTTGAGTCTAAATTGCCAGCAGACCATAATATGTATCTCCTGGAGGTGGGCTATTAATGGCTGAATGTTGCCAGTTTTGGGTCCAGCAAAAGATGGGTGAGGCAAATTGCCAGATCTGAGTTGGGAAAAAGGTTAAAGTATAACAATCAATCATGAGAAGTGGATTACTGAAAAGAATATTGGATCCTGAGAAAAGATAATATTAGATAATTAAGCAGTAAGTAGAAATGGGAATACATTATATGTATGGCATACCTTAATGAATCTGAATGATTGATAGGCAGACTGTGCATACATGAAAATGAACTTCAGACATAATAAATATTCGATTAACTATTAATAGTCAGTAATGCATTATAATACAACATTCCTTTCCTGATAATAAAGACTGATCTATGAAAATGGTGACTTGCTCATTGAAAGCTCGTGAACAGAGGTTATCAGCATGAGAATTAGGAATGTTGTACTACCTGCTGGCAGATAAAAGTACACATGTCAGTGAAGGATGCAGCCACCGTTTCCTTATCAAAGGTTAAGTGTATTTGTTTAGCTGAATTTGATCAATAAGTTACTGTGCAGCAGTCATCAAATTGATTGCACTCTCACTATAGCACTCAGTACCAGGAAACAGTTAAAATAACTGTAAATTCCTGAAAAGTGGTGCCATCTGTTGCCACCATAAGGACCTATGCTATGCGCATGGTATCCATCCTTTTCAAGTTGATGTAGATCCCAATAAGTTTTGTTCAGTAAAGGTCAGTTTCTGTCTCCTGCACCTACATTTCATTGACTAGGTTACAGAGGCTGGAGACAGTGATCACTCAGTGCACAGTGCATATCTTGATCTAACCAAGGCTTTTAGCACCATTCCCCATGCTGGAATTGTTAAAATAGTAGACACACTTATGTGGGGTATTTGACAGATCTCTGATTGTGAAACTTGCTAGTACCCTCTCTAAATATAACATTTTAGCCAATAGAGTACCACAGGGATCAATGCTTTTACTTTTCCTGTTTGGCATTTATTTTGAGACAAGCAGTGCAATATCATGGAAGTGTGGTTGACCAAGTATGTTGATCACTGCAAGATGGGCACTGTTATCTGTTCATCTACTGATACTAAACAGCTCCAGAAAGATTTTGAATATACACATACCTGGTATAATGAAAATTGTGCCAAGTTAAATGCAAAAAGTACAGTGTAGTAGCACTTGGTAAAAAAAAAAAAAAAGCTCTTCCCACCACATATGTTTAAAATGGCACTCCTTTTCAGACAGACATGATCAAAAGACACCTACGTACTTATGTGGAAAATTCTCTCCCATTCAATCATCATGGTTCTACCATAGTCATGACATCCTTCTATCTGGTCTACTTATTTTCCAAGAGGATGCCTTCAGGATCCAAAGAAGTCATCCTGCCACTATATTTTTCCTTATCAGATCCATCATTGAACACAATTTCTCATTTAGTATGTATAAATTAAAGCATATTACTCAACAGGAAAGACTGCAAAGATATATTATGAACAAAATTAAAGTTCTTAAATCTTTCAACTATCTCAGGAGATTAGCACAACCCTTTTTATACTCATTTGCCTATAGCCCACTACAAGGTGATCTTGAGTCTTGCTTTTTGAACCATGAAAGACCTAATCCTATTTTGCTTTTTGTTTCTTTGCAAAGCCAGTGGCTCTACAAACACCCATACTAAGGTTGTAAATTTATACCAACAAATAAACCACACTTGCTGGAGAAATAGAACTACTTTGATTACCTATACGACTAGTCTTGATGATTGGATAGGTACACAAACACACATTTGCACCAGGACTGTCACGTACAGACCTGTTTGTTTTGAGAGATAAGCACTATTAACTGCTTCAAAAAGGAGGCACCAACTTTTAAGTGTGTCAGCTTAAAGGTGTATATGGCTAGGCATCATATACTTCTCTGATCACTTGCATGATATGTTCCTATGTTCCTATAAATATCAAAGTTCAAAACCAAAAAATAGAAAAACATTGATCCCAAAGGATCAAAACTCAAAATAAACAAACCAAAAAAAAAAACATTTTTTGTAATGAGGGGCAATCATCACTGCACCCCACTCACCCATTGCTAATTATACATACCAATTCTGAGTCTGTTCAAAAGCAGTGAAAGAGCAAATTCCACCTCTCTGCTTTCTTAGGTTCATAGGTTCATAGGTTCATACTAGGCTATCTGCCCTAGGGCATTTATAAGCCTAGCCAGAGTGGGTTTGGCTTTCACCACCCATTTTAAATTAATTTTGCTATGCCCTTTTTCGAGGTTAGTATACTGTGCCTCTGTCTAACAGTGACACAGAAGTGATACCCGGGGTAAACCTACGATCTCCCATCCACTCATCAAGATTCCTCTTGAAGAGAGTCAATGAGGGACTCTGCCTAACCTGGACTGGGATTTTATTCCAGAGTGAAGGGAGCCTCTGGGTTATGAATCTGTCCCTCCAGCATGTCCTATTTATTTCAGTGCTGAGGTTCAAGTCTCTTGAGCGTGTAGCTCGATGGGATTTGGATTTTCTGAGGTGCAGCATGTCCATTAATTCCGGGTTGGACATGGATTTATATGTCAGGCACAGATCGCCTCTGAGCAGGCAGTATGCCACTGAGTAGAGCTGGAGTTTCTTTAACCGGGCAGCATATGGCATCTGTTTGAGCCCTTTGATCCTCTTGGTGAAGTACTTTTGGGGTCTTTCCAGTTGCTTCAGGTGTCTGGTAAGGTAGATCCCAAAAGGGGCATTGTACTCAATTATGGGCCTGATGAGGGATGAGTAAAGAGGCACGATGACCTCCCCTGATCTAGATGTGAATCCCTTCATGATTAGGTGGGCTATATAAAATGTTTTTCTAACCACTTTGGCCACGTGGTTGTCAAATGAGAGATTGCTATCAACTTGGGTCCCCAGGTCCCTAATTACTTCTTCTGTATTTAATGGAATACTACCAAAGGGGATGACTATACACTTTTTGGCGTTTAGCTTGAGGACATGGCTCTGGCACCAGTTGTCTGTTTCTATGAGGCCCTTTTGGAGGATGCTTGTGTCGGCTAGAGAGTCGATTATGGTGCCCAGTTTGCAGTCATCTGCAAACTTGGTCAGCCACAGCCCTTCCATGTTGGCCTGTACCTCCGAGAAATATATACCGAACAAGAGAGGTCACAGGACTGAGCCTTGTGGGATGCTCTCTTGCACACCCCTGCAGGCTGTTCCTGGATCGCTCGTCGGACATGATGGCTGCATGCAGTCTTACTCTACTCTTAGACTCTGTGCAAGCCATCGTGAATCCAGCCCATTGTCTCACGCAAGATGAAAAAATTAAATAGAGACATTCTTGCATATCATAAGATCTCGGCTTATTCCTTGTTCCTGCCTAAGGAACAAGGGAATGTGTACCATGGTAAACACTGCTCTACCTTAATAAGACAGACCCTAACTAGCATTTCCCAATCGGAGGTAGCACTAGAGCTTGATTCCGAAGAAGGAAATGATGCTATTGATGATGAAGCAATACAACAACATGAAGCACCAGTTTTAGACAGTTGCAGCAGAGAGGATGAAGGCTATAATGAGCTTCCTTTACTTTCACTGAATCATACGAGTGGGCAACAAAACACACTGGAAGAAAGAACAAATGATTTGTCATCAGCGGCTTCTTCCATTACTTCTCCCCAACGAATGAATGGGCAAGTGACAACACTTGGTGCAAGGCCTATACATAATGCACCAGCTTTTTCCTTATTTTTTGCAAAGGAGGAATTGAAAAATATGACATGAGTGCAAACTCGATGCAGGACCACGAACAACTTAACCAACATGACGACATAGTGAGTACAGAATTGTCTTTATTTAATCTTACTGACAAATTATTTACTTGGGCACGTTTTGAATTTTGGATTTAAGTTTGTTCCAACCAAGAGGTCGGACCTTGATAGGCTTTTCTTGGATTTTAAACTTTTCAATCGGAAAATGAATTTAAATTATATTTTACATAATATTGATAGGTTAGTTAATCCTTTTTTAAAAGCATTCTACATTTAATCCAGCTTTAGTTCATTCATAAAGGTTTTTAAATATGCTTGTATAAAAGATTTTAAGGATCTACTTAAGTATAAACCAAGTAGAAAGTCTTTTAACCTCATTTGTGAACAACGTACTGCTTTATATGTACTTAAAAATATGAAGGATTTAAGATTTATGAAAGCAGACAAGGGGGGTGGGATGGTAATTATGTAAAACAAAGATTAAGTAGAGTCCATGTCCAAGATGTTATCTAATGATAATGAATACATTTTAACAACTACTACAGAGGTTTACAAGAGTTACAAGCAGATACAATGGTTACTTTATGAATACTTAATGGAAGGATATATTAATTTGGAGTTATACTATTTTAACGTGGAATTTCCAGTACTTGGTAATTTATTTGGAATACCCAAATTACATAAAATTCCACCCATCCATCTTTTAGATCTATAGTATAGCCCTCTAAATATGTTACTGAAGGACTTTCACTATTTCTAGATTTTACACTTAATCCTATCATACAAAAGATGAAATCTTATATTAAGGACTCATGAGACGTTTTAGAGAAAGTTAGAGTATTTTCGGAGAATTATACCTTCAACGAATCACATACTTTGATTTTTACAGCCAATGTCAATTCTCTTTTTACATGTATTCCCCATGAAATAGGGGTTGATTGCATCAGAAATTATTTAAACAATATAGAAAGTTTTTCATCTGACTCCAAATACTGCAGTTTGTTTGATATTTTGTTAAAGCATAAATATTTTTTGTTTGACAGGAAAGTTTACAAAGTAGAGGGGTGGCGTGGGCTTGGCAGCCACACCTGTATATGTGAATTTGGTACTGGGGTGGTGGGAGCACGTGGCCTTGGCTCCATTAATAGAAACATTTCACATTGTATTTTATTTTCGTTTTGTGGATGACTTGATTTTTGTTATGGAAGGTGCTAAGTATGATGTTACTTTTATCAGTAAAATTAATGACAGCTCTAATTTTTTGAAATTTGTGTTGGGTGATGTAGGTTCCACAGTCAACTACTTAGATGCCACCCTTTCCTGGGATGCAACGGAGTGTATCTTTAACAATCAAGTTCATAGGAAATCAACTTCTGTTAATACTTATCTACTTTTTGCAAGTAACCATCAGTATTTTATAAAGAAAAATGTACCTAGAGGTCAATTTATCAGGGCCTCTTGAATGACCACCAATGATTTGATTTTTCAAAATGAAGTAGAGTTTATAGGACATATGTTTTTAGATAGGGAATATGATAAAATGTTACTGACTAGTACAGTAAATGAGATTAGAACCAAAAGGAAAGATTTTTCCAACCCAATTTTTAGAAAGCCTTTGACCAAGAAAGGTGAAGATGAGACACTTTCTGATTTTTCTGTTACTTGTTCACTTGATATGACTGTTGACAATAGAGGTATTTGTTCCATCATTAGTAACAACTGGAAAATGATTAAGGGTAATGCACATTTATTAGAGACAGTAGGTTAATGTCCTAAGTTTATTTTTAAAAATAACTACAATCTCAAAAAGATCTTACAGAATTACACTAGTTTGATAGATTCATGTATTAGTAGGTCTAATAAAAATAAGGGTATGTACAAATGTGGGTTCTGTGGCATCTGTAGATTTATATTAGAAGGAACTTTTATAGATTTTGAGTTTTTAGAAAAGATGTTACCCATTACAGGGTTTTAATTGTAAAACGGAGGGAATAGTATACATAGTGAAATGTTCAGGCTGTGAAAGCTGTTATGTAGACATGAATGAAAGGAGTCTATTTAAAAAAGTAAAATAGCTTTTATATTCTATTAAACATAAGGATATGAAAAATGCCCTATATAGACATAAAGCTCATTTTGTAAACAAAAACATTATGTTTAGTATTTTAGAACAAGTCCCTAGGGACCTAAGAGAGGGTAACTATAGAAATAAATTATAGGGGAGAGAAACATTATGGCAATTGAAGTTACGGGTGGACAGTTTTCCTGGTCTTAATGATACTATAAATATTAAATGCTTTTTAAGGGATAAAAGACTTACCATTTGTTCCTAAACATTTATATGACATGATTTTTTATGTGTATTTTTTAAGAACGTTTCACTACAGGATATACGTTTATATATTTTTGTACTATACTTTGTGTTTTACTGTTCAGCATAATGAATTGATTTATTAGCTTATTGTTTAAATTAGGTGGGGTTTTTGGTTTATAAGGAGATGTTTCTTAGAGATGTAACGTGTTTTACGCTAAAGTATTTGGCTTAAATTTGTACCAGCATCCACGTTTTTGCTGTGGTTCTGTTCCAGCTATTTGGTTTTGTTTTCGTGGTTTTGAACTTGGTTGGAAACATTCAACTATATTGAATGTTTTTATATTTCTCTATATATAGAGATACGGGTGTATGCACAAACACACACACACATAAATATAGATATAGATAAAGATATACACATTTCTGTGTGTGTGTTTGTATTTGTGTGTGTGTGTGTGTGCGTGTGTGTGTGTGTGTGTGTGTGTGTGTGTGTGTGTGTGTGTGTGTGTGTGTGTGTAGTATATCAGAGCAATAGATTTTCATACTATACAATACAAATAAAATGAATGTAATGACAGATGTGAGTTTCCCATTCACAATACTATAATAAGATAGCCATCTGCTATTTCATGTTAGTCTGCTGTTAGCAAAGGGATGTTTGAATTGTAAGATTTGTGATCACCTGCTCAATCAGGACAAGATTAGCACTAACAAGTGGAACACAGGGTGCAGGCAGGAGAGGATATCAGATATACAAGACATAAAAAGGACAAATGTTTAGACTATAAGGTGCATCTTAAGACATATAGGAGGGACAACAGCAAGTGTTGCTTCTGTACAAGGATGCCAGTTTAAGGGAAGGATGAGCAAAACTGTCATTGTGTCAAACAGGAGGGAGAAGAGATGGTGAATACATATGCGTGTGTGTTATATATATACTGTATGTTTATGTATGATGTATGGTACTTCATTATTATAGTGGCCTTTGGTGATGCATTCCAGGGATTCCGTTATGTTTCTGGTACAAAAAAATTATGGTGGTAAGTGGACTGCTGTCATGGTGAAGCAAGTTAAAAAAATGAAAAGTTTCCTTAGGAAAATATTTTAAAAGTGTCTGCTGTGCCTGAGTGAATCCTTTCACTTTGTGTGTTCTTGGTATACTGTGGAACCACTGTTGTTATGTAAGAAACGTGTTTCATTCTCAAGGTCAGGTTGGTTTATTTTACAAACTAGTTCTAGAACAATTACAGTTAGTTGTATATGAAGATCTCCATTATAATGTTTGTTTCTGTAAATGCAGCATATTGTGTGTATAGCTTTTAATAGGAAAATATGTTTGGATTTGTATAGCATGTGTAAGTACATGTTCTGCCAAATTATTTTGTCTTGCCCAAATGTAAGGGTATGTATATCGATGGATGCTCCCCTCCTAAAAAAAAAATGCACACGTTAGTCCTTTGATGTTCGCTCTGCTTCTGTTTTAAGGCTGCTATCATGGGGGCCACTATAATAAGGAAGTACCTAATGTATAATGTGTGCCTATGTATTTATATTCTTATTATTACTTGAATGTAACCATGTATGGCTATCTTTGTGTGTGGAGCTTTTCTCCTCGGGTCTTCACTGAAAATGGGCCACCAGCGCAGTTGGACTAACCCGGTTGACAAATAAATAAATAAATAAATAAATGAAATAAAAAACATGCAAGTACATAAAACTTATAAGCGCTTTTGTGTTAAGGCATTCTAAGATTTCTTCAGATAGCAAGAATCCATTCATTCAGACATTTTATACAAAAAAAAGAAGTCGTGACCATTTTGCAACAAAAATTTTAAAATGACCTAGTTGTAAAACACGACAAGTGGTTGTCTATACACAGTAAAAAAGGCATTATTGCTATGTAAAATAAACAAGTAAAATAAATAAAATCCAACACTTTATTTTAAAACACACAAAAAAATTAAATCCAACAAGTGTCTTTTAATGTTGATAAGCTTTTGGCTTCTAAGTACTGTTTATAGATGTAACACAGTTTAAACCAGGGTAGTTGTGTGCATTCAGGCATAATTACATATTATACCATGACCCCCCCCCAAAACGTGCACGCTGATTGGCCAGCGTGCACATTGTAAATCGAGTTATACTAATGGAAAAAGGTCCGGTGCCGGACTTTTTCCATTAGTATAACTCTACTTTAAACACTGTCTCGCTATGTTAAATGGGTTTAACATAGCGAGACAGCTTTAAAATAAGCAACGGAGATCTCCGTTGCTTATTTTAAAGCTGTCTCGCTATGCTAAATCCATTTAACATAGCGAGACAGGTTTTAAAAAAAAAAGCAACGGAGAAAGCAAGATCTCCGTTGCTTTTTTTACTGTTTCGCTATGTTAAATGGGTTTAACATAGCGAGACAGTTTTAAAATAAGCAACGGACATCTCCGTTACTTATTTTAAAACTGTCTTGCTATGTTAAACCCATTTAACATAGCAAAAACAGTAAAAAAAAAGGCAACGGAGATCTTGCTTTCTCCGTTGCTTTTGCCCACAGCTCTGATGTACTGCGCAGGCGCGCAGTACATCAGAACTGCCGTGGATGCCAGACATCTGTGGAAGGGCAGTAAACAGGCATTATACTATGCCATTATTTAAGAAAAGTAATAGTTTCTTTTCTTAAATAATGTCATGGTATAATAGCAATAACCCACTTCTGGGTGTGGGTAATGCTGTATTTACCCATGGTTGGCTTTGTTTGGTCCCTCGGGCTTCGCCCTCGGGACCAAACCACGCCAACCGTGGGTAAATCCAGCATTACCCACACCCAGGCGTGGGTTATTGCTATAGGAGTTCTTTCTTTTCCAAGAATAACCCCCAAGGACCACCTCTAGGGTTTGGGCTCAGTTTCTCAAGCAAAATAAGCTTTGAGACCTCTAAACAAGGCATTAACTTTACTGCCTATTCTAACAGCATAAAAGTGTTTGTGTCCATTCAGATTTGCCTAAGTAAAACTTTGGATAATTTTGGCACAAGGCAGCATATACTACTCCATTTGTCAGGCAATTAAATTTGCCACTAATTTTGCAAGTGCGATCATTAATAAGGCACATGTTAGTACACAATATATCTTTACAAAAATTACATGTTCCACATCTAAATACTCCATTATGTGTTATGTGCGTGTTTGCATTTTTTTTTCAAAAAAGTGTTTTAAATTAGTGCCTGCCTCTTCTATAAGTAATAGATGGTTTATTATTCAATGCTCATTCTGGGTAGAAGCATTCATGTGCAATAGATGAATTCTTGTTCAGTACCCATCTAATAGATTGATGGTCAGTTGAATACACACTGCTAAAACTACAGTCATAGGGGGGGGGGTTCTATTCTCAGGGGGTAATTAAAATGTCACTAGAATTAATACTGTAGTCTACCTGGTGCAAGTCCCTAGTTCCTAATAAAATCAGCATATATATATATATTATGTCTTATTTTGTTTACCACCTCGTCCATGGAGTTATTAATAAATATTTGGGATATCCGCTTCTTAGGAACATGTTCTTAACAGTGTTGCACTCATCTAGAAAATCATCTCTTGTTGTAGTCATTCGGTGCACCCGAATTAACTGGCCCTTGACTACAGCCTTTTTTTGTTTGACTTGATGGGAGCTAGAATAATGAAGAAATAAATTAGAATAGGTGGGCGTCCTGTAGATTGTGACAACTAATCATTTATTTATGCAGTCTTTGGTACATTTCACATCTAAGTATAAAATGGAATCTATACCCGTCTCATGGGTAAACTGTAAGAACTCTGTAGTGTTGTTAATGTATTCCAAGAACACTGGTTTGTTCTCCAGGCTACCTTTCAAAAAAAAAAAAAAATGAAACAGATGAACCAAGCAGGAGTGTCCTCTTTCTCCTTTGTTATCTGCATTATTTTTTAGAGCTATTGGCAGAGAAAATAAGGGAATCAGAAAGTCAAGAATATAATTTGTATGGTGATCAAGAAAAGTTGGATTTATTTGCAGACAATATTATTATATAACTGACAAAACCAGAAAAGGACATCTCAGTGTTGTAGAACATTATGAGACAGTTTCAAGTCTTTTTAGGATATAAAATTAAAAACAGGCTCTAACTGTAGACTATTTACCCACAGATGAATGGGTTCAAAAATACCCATATTTATGGGGACACAAAGAAATGAAGAATGTTCATGGGGTAAAAAGTATTATTTTATGGCTGCTAAGAATATACAGGAAGAGATTAAGCAAAAGGTAATACGAAAAATGAGAAACTGGAAGCTGTTGTTATATGGATAGCAAGATACAAGCAGTGAAAATCTTTTGAGTCCCTTTAGTTTTGTATACAGGTCAGGCATGTTTTTACCAACTAGAGGAGATGTTGTGCATAGTAATTAATAAAGAGTTAAGGATTTTATCTGGGCGGGAAAGGGGGTAAAGTTCAATTGGGATAAGTTGAACCTTCCAATAGAACAAAGTGGTTTAGGATTACCTGATTTGAAGGAATACTTTAGAGCTACACCGTTAAGGCTGTTATAAATAACACAAGCAGAAAGCTATAATTCAAAGTGAAAAGGGATTATATAGTGAGGGAAGGAAACTCCCAGGGACTAGCATAACCACACTTTATTTATTAACATACAATTGAATAAATAAAGTGTGGTTACACTAATCCCTGGGAGTTTCCTTCCTTCAGTATACAGTGCTCTTTGGTGTGTTTTTTGTTGTTCTTTTTGTTTTTACTACCTTCAGTTGGGATTGTTTTCCATGTCGAAAGGAATGATGATGACTAAATGGGGAAATTCAAGAAATAAGGAGAGAGTGGTATTTTGGATGCAGATCTTTAAGAAGATTAACAACAGGTGTATGCTAACTGCATTCCTTCTATTAACTCTGAGCAAGTCTATGATAGGTACAGTTTACTGAGCATGTGCTGACTTATTTATTCCTTTTTAGTAGCAATAATTTCTTCACTTATTTATAAGCTAAGTGCAAAGGCCCAACAATTTAGTACTTCTTGTTTAAAAATTTTGAATCACTGTCAGAGTATGATTCAATGGCCTGCACAGTGATACCATATTTTCTCGCTGTTTTACTACTACACATGTAAGCAGATAGAAACCCCCATTAAAAGCCAGGGATATAATACATCATTTGGCAATCTCTAAATTTGGAAAACATGCAGTTTAATACTTTTCTAGCAGGTTCTTCACTAGGTATTTCAAATCTATTACTGTAAATGAAAAATAATGACTAAATGCATAAATGTGACTACACAAAGGAATCTTTCTCAGAGTAATTTGATTTAAGCTCTAATTTTATTGTCAACTTGATCTCATCATTGCTATAAAACTGTTTTCTTCTCTGTCACAATTAATAAATATCTGCCCACATGTTATTTGCAATACTTTTGGAAAATTACTTTCAATTTCTTACTAAAAGCACAAGCACACACACACACACACACACACACACACACACACACACACACACACACACACACACACACACACACACACACACACACAGGTTTGCCAGTATGTGATAAAGAAAGTACCACATAGCTTGAGCTCAAGTAATTGTAACTGCGCAAAATGATGGATAATGAATCATAAATGATACAGAGTAACAAGTGCAGCTGGGCATGAAAGAAAACATGCTTGTAAATGATACAGCATAACAAGTGGGCATGAAAAAAGTAAAAAAAAAATGCTTATAAATCGAGTAACAAGTGCAACTGGGTATGGAAGAAGGTTAAAAAATACTCAAAAATGATACATAGTAACAAGTGAGGCTGGGCTTGGAAGAAAGTAAAAATGCTTACAAATGATACAGAGTAACAAGCACAGTAGGGCATGGAAGAAAGTAAAAAAAAATGCTTGTAAATGATAGAGTAACATGTACAGTGGGGCATGGTAGAAAGTAGCTTGCAAACGATACAGAGTGGCAAGTGCTTCAGGCTTTGAATGAAATTAAGACATGTTCATAGATGACACAGAGTAACAAGTGCAGTTGGATATGGAAAAAAGATAAAAAGCCTTCTCCACAGGACAACTAACAGATAAAGCATAAATGGAGCAGACTAAAACGATGGCCAGCAGTTATAAAAGTAAAATGTCTTTAATGGAATCCAGACATAAGCACTTTCACAGTTACACAGACTGCTTCTTCAGATGATGCTATTAGTCAAAAACCTTCATCCCTTATATACAGTGCTTAACATTCAAACGTACTACCTTCCTAATTGCTTGTTGCACATTTAAAGGAACACCATCATTGCTACTGCAAAAACAGCTAGTACTAAGTACATTTACTAAAACTAGTTACATTCAAGGTTGTGTAATAAAATATGTAACTATAACCACATTTCCTATTTAGTATGTGTATCTATACAATATGCAAATTACATATAAAAACTTATGAAAATTAAAAAAAAATGTTTGTAAAAAACATGTGTCCCCCTGCTTCTCCACCAGTACACACACAATGTTTATCATCATATTAAAACTATGTTATCTAAGCAGAGATCTAGCTTTTAGTATGGGTTTGATGGGGACTTTGTCATTCAAACCACTACCACTATCAGCTCTTAATTTAATAATCCAGTGGGTTTCATTTGTTTCTATCTTATTTTTAACACCTCCACATCTCCCATCCAGTCTAGTTTTTTCCACAACTAGGAAGTGAAATTTGTGTGTCCCCTGGGTGAATGACATGTTTAGCTAAGGTATTAGTGGTGGTTCTAGTATTGATATCATATATATGTTCCCTTAGCCCATAGTCTCCGATCAGTTTTGACCACAAAGAATGAGCCACAGCTTATGCAGTGGGCTAAATAGACAACATTTGTAATGTCACACATGGCTGCAATATTAAATGTGAATGTGTTATTAAAATCTGGATGATAGAACTGTCCTGTTGGATTAATGTATTCACAAAAGTTGCACCTATTACAAGGACTAGTACCCATTCCAAACTCAATATTTCGCTGAGTGTTCCTACCCACTGAATAACATAACCTTCTTTTCAGGGATTTCATATTTTTATATGTAAAACTCGGATTATTACCAATGATGCTTAGCATCTTTTCATTAGTTGCTAGAATAGGCAAATACTTCTTATATATATATTAGTGGCTATTCTAGCATTACTTGAAAAATAAGCAGTTAATCTCACTATGTTGCACTTATTGTTACTCCACATTTGAGCTTCCACCTCTCAGTTACATCAGAAAAAAAAACATGTTCATAAATGATACAGAGCAACAAGTGCAGCTGGGTATGGAAGAAAGTAAAAAAAATACTTGTAAATGATACAGAGCAACAAGTGCAGCTGGGTATGGAAGAAAATAAAAAAAATACTTGTAAATGATACAGAGCAACAAGTGCAGCTGGGTATGGAAGAAAGTAAAAAAAAATATGTGTAAATGATACAGAGCAACAAGTGCAGCTGGGTATAGAAGAAAGTAAAAAAAATACTTGTAAATGATACAGAGCAACAAGTGCAGCTGGGTATGGAAGAAAGTAAAAAAAAATACTTGCAAATGATACAGAGCAACAAGTGCAGCTGGGTATGGAAGAAAGTAAAAAAATACTTGTAAATGATACAGAGCAACAAGTGCAGCTGGGTATGGAAGAAAGTAAAAAAAAATACTTGTAAATGATACAGAGGAACAAGTGCAGCTGGGTATGGAAGAAAGTAAAAAAAATACTTGTAAATGATACAGAGCAACAAGTGCAGCTGGGTATGGAAGAAATTAAAAAAATATACTTGTAAATGATACAGAGCAACAAGTGCAGCTGGGTATGGAAGAAAGTAAAAAAATACTTGTAAATGATACAGAGCAACAAGTGCAGCTGGGTATGGAAGAAAGTAAAAAAATACTTGTAAATGATACAGAGCAACAAGTGCAGCTGGGTATGGAAGAAAGTAAAAAAAAATACTTGTAAATGATACAGAGGAACAAGTGCAGCTGGGTATGGAAGAAAGTAAAAAAAAAATACTTGTAAATGATACAGAGCAACAAGTGCAGCTGCGTATGGAAGAAAGTAAAAAAAATACTTGTAAATGATACAGAGCAACAAGTGCAGCTGGGTATGGAAGAAAATAAAAAAAATACTTGTAAATGATACAGAGCAACAAGTGCAGCTGGGTATGGAAGAAAGTAAAAAAATACTTCAAAATGATACAGAGCAACAAGTGCAGCTGGGTATGGAAGAAAGTAAAAAAAAAATACTTGTAAATGATACAGAGCAACAAGTACAGCTGGGTATGGAAGAAAGTAAAAAAAATACTTGTAAATGATACAGAGCAACAAGTGCAGCTGGGTATGGAAGAAAATAAAAAAAATACTTGTAAATAATACAGAGCAACAAGTGCAGCTGGGTATGGAAGAACATAAAAAAAAATACTTGTAAATGATACAGAGCAACAAGTGCAGCTGGGTATGGAAGAAAGTAAAAAAAAAATACTTGTAAATGATACAGAGCAACAAGTGCAGCTGGGTATGGAAGAAAGTAAAAAAAAATACTTGTAAATGATACAGAGTAACAAGTGATACTGGACATAAATGAAAATAAAGAAAAACAATGCTCATAAATGAGGCAGAGTAACAAGTAAAACTAAGCATGGAAGAACATTTAAAAAAGATCAAAAAGTATACAGACTTATAAGTGCAGATGGGCAGGGAAGAAGGTAAAAATGATCATAAATGACACAAAGTAACAAGTGCAGCTGGACATTGAGAAACGTAAAAAAATGTTCATAAAAGATACACAGTAACACGCACAGTTTTGTATGGAAGAAAGTAAAACATGCTTTTAAATGATATAGAGAAACAAGTAAAAGTGGGCATGGAAGAAAAGTAAAAATGTTCTCATAAATAATACAGAGTAACAAGTGCAGCTGGGCATGGAAGAAGGTAAAAATTCTCATAAATGATACAGAGTAACAAGTAGAGCTGAGCATAGAAGAAAGTAAAAATGCTCATAAATTTTGCAGAGTAACAAGTGCAGCTGGTTATGGAAGAAAGTAAAACAGCTTGTAAATGGTATAGAGTACCAACTGCAGTAGGACATGGAAAAAAATAAAAATGCTCTTAAATGATACAGAGTAACAAGTGCTGCTTGGCATGGAAGAAAGTAAAACATGTCCTAAATGACACAAAGTAACAATTCCAACTGGATATGGAAAACAGTAAATAAATGTTCATAAATGAGACAGAGTAAAATGTGCAGCTGGGTATGGAAGAAAGCACAAAATGGAAAGAGTGCAATACTGTATGTATCTGGGCAAAGTGCAAGTCCTGGATAGATGGGAATGTGGACCTGATAATTCTCTCTGCCACTTTCACCACCCTCTGGAGAGATTTGCAATCTGAAACCATGCAGTTTCCATACCACACCGAGTGAGTACTAGTCAGGATGCTTTCAATGGTAACCCTATAGAAGGTTGTGATAGCTGAAGGTGGTAGATTTGCCCTCCTCAACATTCTTAGAAAGTGTAGATGCTATTGCACCTTCTTGACAATGTGATTAATGTTTATTGACCAAAACAAGTCTTCAGTGATATGCACCTCCAGGAACTTGGTACTCTTCACTCTTTCCATGGTTTCCCCTTTGATTGTGAGTGGAGAATGAGCCTTGTATCTCTTCCTGAAGTCTACTATTATCTTTTTTGTTTTAATCACACTGAGAACCAGGTTGTTGTTGTCACACCAGCCAATCAGTTGGTTCACCTCCTCTCTGTAGGCTTTTTCATCACCATTGCTGATGAGACACACCACTGTAGTATCATCCACAAACTTAATAATGTGGTTTGTGTTGTACCTAGTGACATACCTCTCAACCTGGAAACATCAAAAATCTGGACAAGGCCGATGAAAAATAGGTACAAATCTGTACGCTGATTAACATAAAATTTGAATACTTAATTATGCAACCACTCCCACTCCAATGGAATTGTGGAATACCAACATTCAAACACAAGCTGAAGAACAGACAACCAAAATATGGCACCAGAGTCCACCTGCAGCCATTTCAATGTCCCATTAACTGGCTATTTCGCCTTCAACCATACGTCAGCACACATACCTCCAGGCCTTAATGATTGTATAGCTATCAAATGCCTTCTTAAGCTTAAGGCTCTTAAAAGATAGGTATTTTTGATAAGGTATTGTAGTTTTTCCTCCCTATGCTCCTTATGAAGTGCTATTTGTATATGAATTACTTATAAATATAATTAATTTTTTCTTGCATATCTTTGTATATATTTTTCAACAATAAAAATTGATTTAGTCTTTGGTATTTTTCTAGTATGAATTAAAGGTTAGTTTTTATGTGTACTGTTGGATTTAAATGTTTGTTTTCATATATATGAAAACTTTGGCCATATGATTTGGTACTTAAGATGTAGGTTGATTTACAACATATCCAATATTTTATTTCTGGGTTGGCTGTGTAGTTTAGAAGTTTTAATACTGCTTGTTTTATTATTATTCTAGTTTTTAATCTAAAGTAAGTTGTATTCATGATGGTACATCTTTAATTATAAACAATGTACTTAATTAATTAATCAATCATGTGATTCAGTATTATTTAAGATGCAGTATGTTGTGATTTTAAAATTGTCTGAAGAAGTTGGTGGATTATCACTGACAAAAGCGCTTACTACATTCGGAATAAACAGCGTTTTATGTGTCCTCGCTGCTCCCTTTTTTGTGTTTTTGCCAGTTTTTCACTTTTGGAAGCCTTCGCCCCATTTACCATAAACACTAATGTGTGCATACTGCTTTACATCTACAATGATTATTGGATTTTACTTTTACATTCTATAGCACAATGCACAAACACTAATGGACATCTGCTAAACAAAGCAATACTATCTCACAATGAAAATAGACTTGGTATTAAAACTTCTCTGCTTTTTAAAATATTAGTACTATTAACTTAAGAAGCTGACAGAATATAAGAATGTAAATTAGCATGTTTCTAAAATAAAAGAAGTCTATAACTCTAATTACTTAAATGTTTGCTCTCTCTCTGCACACATCAACTGCTTTGACAGGTGTCAGCTATGCTCTCTTCTGCCTTTAAAATAACATCTTCTGATTCCAAAAACAGTTTTTGCTTCGATCAATGAATCAGCCAAATATTAAAATTCACAACATTGCAGTCTGTTTCATTTCAGTCACATAACATCTCTTGACTTTTTGAGACCCGTTCTTTCCAAGGAAAACTAAATGCATTACAAATTTAAGATTCTTCAACTCATCTTTCTTTCAAAATTTGCCCATTTTAAGGCATACATTTCTATCCTGCTAAGTATAAAATCTCCTTAAAGCCAGCAATTATAAATATCTTGAGGGCTACCTGGCCTGGAACATGAATAAACATATCAGCCAGTGTTTTTTTTTTTTTTTTGTAAATCCACTCACAGTGCAAAACAGCTAAGAATGTTGAATTCACATCTTCTAGTTTCCCTTTAGCTTCAGAAACTTTGATGGTTGTTGGTGCAGTCATTGCAAGTCACGTATTAACAAACTACGACTGAAAATGCATTAACTCAGTGTGGTAAAGTTATATGTATACAGAGAGAGAGAGAGAGATCGATCTACCTCAGAATGTCCAGTAGATTAACTAATGTTATATTTCAGGACACATCTGTGTGATAAGAGAACTGGGTATTTATGACTGGTAATAAACTTCCATTTAAATGTAATGTCATACAAGTTAGAAACACAGCCCTGTAACAGATAGGGCTGTAACCATTGCTACAAACTATGATGGCAAGAAATTATGCAACGATCACCAACTTCTACACTATTTTGGTTAGATCCCCTGCTTGAGTATAACTCCAGCTCTTGTTGTCTTTTTGTCAAATCAGACTTAACACTGCTTGAGCAAGTTCAGAGGGATTTACAAACTCAAGAAAAAACAGTTCATCTGATGCAAACACAAGCTGAGCTAGAAAAAAACACACATACACACAGCCTTTAGGCTACTAGATCCAAAATGTCATCAGTACAGTGACACACTTGTTAAAAGTAATCTATAATACGCTGCAGGTCAAATCAATTACCAGATATTTCACCCTACCCCTGCAGAATATTTAACAATTGCATTCTTAAACCTTTGTGTAGCATCAACTGTAAAATCAGTAGTTGCATTTTACTAACACTAAGGCTGGAATTCAGAAAGATGGCAGGTGTTGTTGTAGCCAGCCCATTGCTATTTACCTTTGTTTTGCAATGAGGCTCAAAGCTCAATATGAATAAATACAATGGTGAAGCCGGGAAGTACTATAACTCAGTAACTATCCTACACATACACACACACACACACACACACACACACACACACACACACACACACACACACACACACACACACACACACACACACACAAATACACACACACAGACTTTCCGCATAAACCATTCACTTACAGAGCCTTCCACAAATAAATCTAGGCAACTGGACCATTAGCTAGGTTCCTTACATTTCACTTACAGAGCCTTCTACAAATAAATCCAGGCAGCAGGAGCAAAAATAAATCCTTTCTATTCTACTTTCAGAGCAAAGATACATCCTTTCTGGTCAGCATTTCACTTGCAGAGCAGAGCCATCTAAATCCAGGAGTGATAATAGAGGCAATAGAGCCAACGAGCCTTCAAAATACACCCTTTCCGTTCTCCCTTCCTGGGTACCCGCTCGCACAGCATTTGAACCAAATACATACGCAAGCTCAATTCCGACAGGCTGGTAGGCCTGATGGAGCTGACATCATCACATGTGATGACATCATCTCCAAAACCACGAAAAATAAAAAAAACAAAGTGAAAAAATAAAGAAAAAAATCAGAAATGAAGGGGTTCCACTCGGAAATCATGACACCCCATTATTTGGATCCCAAAACTCAGCAAAAACCGAGTAATTTTGGACAGTTGGGAGGTATGCCTAGTGATGCAGTTATGTGTCAGCATGGTGAACAGCAGGGGACTCAGGACACATGCTCAAGGTACTCAGTGTTCAGTGTGATGCTCATCGAGGTGTTGTTGCCTACGTGTACCTTTTGTGGTCTGTCAATAAGAAAGTCCAGAATCCAGCTGCATAAAACAGTGCTAACACCCAGATGGACCAGTTTCTTAATCAGATTTTGGGGGATGACTGTGTTCAATGCCAAGCTGAAGTATATAAATAACATGAGGACATAACTGTTTTTGTTCTCCGGGTGTTCCAAGGATAAGTGAAGTGCAAGTGCAATGGCATCTGCCATAGAGCGATTGGATATATAAGCAAATTGGAATGGGTCCAGTGTTGCAAGAAGACTTGATGTTAAGTAGTCTTTGACCAATCTCTCAAAGCAGTTCATTACAGTGGAGGTGAGAGTTACTGGGTGGTAGTTATTTAGGCTTGAGGGTGGAGACTTCTTGTGCAGTGGTATACTGGTTGTATTCTTGAAGCACTTAGGTATTGTGGCTTGATGCAGACAGATGTTGAATATGCCAGTGAGAACAGCAGTCATTTGGTCAGCACAGTCCCTGAGCACCCTCCCCAGAATATTGTCAGGACCAGCTGCCTTTCTTGAGTTTACCCATCACAGAGACCTTTGAACATCCACTGGGTGAAGGCATAGTACTATATCTTCTTGGTTGGTGGGCAGTTTCTTTGCTGTTTTATTGTTTCCCTTCTCAAACCTGCTGAAGTATGCATTGAGCTCACTGAGAAACTTCATGTTACCATCACATTGAGGAGGTAGGGGCCTGTAGTCTGTATACCTTGCCACAGACATCTGGAGTCTCTCTCTCTCTCAGGTCCAAGAAGTGACCCTGAATTTTCCCTCCATAGGCCCGCTTAGCCCCTCTTATTCCTCTACTTAGTTTTACTTTGGCTTCCCTAAGGGCATTTTTGTTTTTAGACTTAAAGGCAGCATTGCGTCCCTTCAAGAACTCTTACACTCCACTTGTGAGCCAGAGTTTATAATTCGCTCTTGTGATGATGCGCTTGTTGACCATCACATCATCCACACACTTTGATAGATAGGCCATCACGGACTCTGTGTACTCATCCAGGTTAATTTTCTGGTCCATAGTAGCACCTCCTTGAATATATTCCAGTCTGTGCTTTCGAAGCAGTCCTGGAGTGCTGAGACTGCTCCCTCTGGCCATACCCTTATTTGTTTCCTGGATGGCTTTCCTCTGATTAGCAATGGCCTATATGCTGGTAGTTGCATAATGGTGAGATGATCTGAGTTACCCAGATGTGGATGAGGTACTGTCTTATATGCTAGCTTGACACTGGTGTAGACCTTATCTAGAATGTTCTCTCCCCTCGTTGAAAAGACCACATTTTAAAAGTAATGAGATAAAACTGTTTTCAGATTTGCTTGATTAAAATTACCTCCTATTATGTGAGCAAACTCCCGATTCTGGTTTTGCAGCTCACTGACTGACTGGTAAAGTGTACTCGTTGGTATTGGCACTGGGGGGAATATACACCACTTTGATGCTCACACCATTGAACACTCTTGGAAGATAGAGAGGTCTGCATTTCAATGACAAACTCGATATTTTACAGAGCAGTGTTTAAGTAACCAACTCACAGCTGGTGGACCAGTTACTGTTGACATAGATACAGACACCCCAACCCCTTGATTTTCCAAAGAGTGCACGTTTTTTGTCTGCTCTTAATAATGTGAGCCCCTCTACATAGATTGCACTATCATTTATATTATGGTTAACCATGTCTTAGTAAAACAAGCTCACAGATGTTTCTCACCTTGCTAAGAGTGGTTAACTCCAGTCTTATGTAGTCCATTTTGCTATCCAAGGAGCGAACATTGGCCAGTAGCAAGGGTGGGAGTACAGGCTTGTTTGGATTAGCTTATAACTTGGCAGAGATTCCAGCATGAGATCCACACTTCCGTGTTCTTTAACATCTTTTCCTTCTTTTCCACTTCCTGTATGTGGTAGCCAACAGCTTTGCTTGAACAAGGCAATTTGGACCATGTTTGAGTAAAATTCCTTGTTCCTGTAGTTCAGGGAGTGTTGTGGGCCTCAAAGACCCTGCAGACAGCAGCCCATCATTCCTTCTGCACTGTGAGCTTAGGTGTCAAATTTTCAGTAAGCTCTCTCTGTCACAACTTAGTTTTCCTTCTGTATTTGCCCCAGATTCTGTTCTTTTCGGTGAGTTTGGCATAAAACAAGACAAATAATGCACATTTTCCTGTTGAGCCTAAGCAGCCACCTTCCCTGGCTACAGGGAATATGTGATGTTTGTTTACTGGAAGACATTTTACTTTTATTAGGATTGAATAATTTTGCCCAGTGTTTTGGTTTCCTAATACCATGATAGGAATGGACCTCATTCTTATGTCAGGGTTTGATTAGAGTTCACGAAATTAGTATTGGTTCAGTCTTTGACGTTAGCCGAGTGTTGTTTTCAGCACCACTGATGTGTCCAGCATTGCCTCCTGCTGTTCATATGAGGTTATATGAATTGGTAGCATATCAAATACAAATGTAAATTCACTTTTTTTAATCTTGTCACTTCTGCTACTATTAGAACTGTCTGGGTATCTTTCTTCCACATTGGTCTTGTTTCTGCATGCAAATCCTGGTATTTTATGACTTTGTGCTTCCTTGTACGCAAGACATTGTAAACCCTAGGTGTAACAATTTCAAAGATCACTGCTACTTTTGTCTTTTCTTCATGAATTACTATATCTGGTTCTCTTGCATCTATTTTTGTACTGTCAGTAAAGGTTGATGCCTTGTGATATAAGCTTCATCATTCTTTATAATGCTTTGTGGTTCATTTTTCCAAAATCTCTCTTTGTGGGGCAATGGTGATGAATCTTTAGCTTTGATTGGATAATGTTTGCAGAATTATATGTTTCTCTTAGAGCCTTTAGCAAAATTAGCAAATACATATTCAAGCTGTGATAGTAGGACCCATTTTCTAATTGCTAATCTACTTTCAGATGAGATGAAGTGTAACTTCTTTTGGCATAGAAGAGTAGAGTATTTTCTTTTCCCTTAGTATAGGTGATGTGAAATTCAAAGTTCACAGATGTCCAGTACTTTGAAGCACAGTGTGGTTAGTAAGTGGTTCTTGAAATCATATGTTAAGGAGACTATACAGAGCTTTTTGTCTTATGCTATAGATTGTGATGCTGTTTTCCTTTCTTTTTTTTCTTGTTGCTGTTGCTTAATGTGAGGTCATTTTGTAAAGGCCATACTGAAACTGCAATTAGGTTTTTTGACAGAGGAGTAGGAGTGGTTGGACCTGTTTATTACTGGTTCAACTCTGTAAGATCAAACTTTCTTAATCTTTAATGACAATACTGGTTTTAAGATGCTTGAACATACAAAATATTGAAAACCCAAAAGGTCGACCCACAAAAGATTGATAAAGGAAACTATTTCCTCTCCCAATCTTCATACTAACCCCACCCCCACCCATAACACTTGCCTCAAACTCTTCTGAATAATCAAAGTATTACAGGAAGGTTTTTTTCAGGTAAGGTGAAGGGTATGCATTAGGGTTAGCTGCGCTCCCCTGCACCATATAAGTAATGGATGTTATTCCAAATCCTAACACTGTCCCTTCCCCAACCTTAACTCTATACCTTACCTTATTAAAAAAAAAAAAACATCATGTAACACTGCCATAACAAAAGATACACTCAGACACATAAATGTGTACAAACACATACAAAAAACACTATATCTTTCCCCTTACCTATCCCTTACCCTAACCCTAAAATGCATGCACTACCACACAAACATGCAATACCTATCCCCGACCCTAAACCTAATTCTAAAACACATGTACAAATACTCTGACCCCCTCCAAACCCCACTCACCTGACTCAACAAAACATACTCACAATATCTTGACCAGTCTGCTATCAGTACATTCGATTTAGAACACCACTTCCTGCACTCATTGACCAAATGAACATTCAACAAAATGCAGAAAACCCAGATTACTATTATAGCTTGTATACAACAGAATGGGGTTTTCAGATAAATAAGCTAGAAGAAGAAGTGGAAGTATATTGTTAGAGTCATATTTTGTATTTCAATATGATGTTCATGTGTAGCTGAATGAGTATATGGGCTCACGCACACACACACACACACACACACACACACACACACACACACACACACACACAAGCACAAACATAAATATACGTAGTAAGGAAGCTATATGGCAGCACGGCACTCAAATGGCGCCAAATTCAATTTGCATGGTAAGGACAAGCGAGTCTATAAGCAGTCCAAACGACCAAAAGTCTAACTAATAAAGAGACTCTTAGACAAGATAGAGCCTATCCGTATTTTGCAGATCAGAGTGTTAAGAAACGCAAAGACTTAATAAATAGTTACAATGATAGGGGAACTTCAGCTACTATTTTTTATACACAAGATGTCAATGAAATTAAAATGGCATATGAGAAATACTGGGACTTGTTACAGATAGACCCAAATATGTGTGAAGTGGTAGGAGGTACACCGAGATTCACGTACAAAAATAAGTTTAATCTACATAGAATGTTATGCGGTCCCAATAGAGTTGAATTTAAATTTAGCAAAGACACACCATTAATAAATACACATACTTGCAGGAAATGCAATTTCTGTCACTCAATAGATGAATCAGCTAGATTTGTACATCCAAATACTCAACAATTATTTAAATTCAAAAGTAGTGCGAATTGTGAAACCTCACATGTTGTGTACTTGGCATTATACCAGTCTTGCCCAGCATTTTATGTGGGCAAGACTGATAGATGACTAAGAGATAGAATTAGAGAGCATTTTTATAACATCAGGATCAAGTCTGATAAGAATGCTCTCTCTAAACATGTAATGAAAAATTCAGTTGAACATACTTTTAAATGTATGGTTATGCATGTTAACCATCCCACAATTAGGAGAGGTCCTATATGTAACAGCACTGAACAACAAGAGACGAAATGGATTATTAGGTTAAGGGCAGATAGGGAGCCAGGACTCAATGACCGGATTCCAAGACCAATATTAAAGGCTAGGGCATTAAAGATGAAAAGATAATATATTTTCATTAGGTAGAACTATAATTACAATGATTCAGGCAAGTTATGCATACATATATGTATCTTTATTATTTTTATTATTAGATTGTAGAACACATTATAAGCAAAATGTATATGCATTATAATTGTATTACTTATTATAATATTATAGATTAGCAATTAGTCAAGTTATGACATTTAATATATTAATATTTAAAACAGGACATTATTATACATTATTATTATAATATGCCAATATGACAGAAGCATAGGCGTTTTTAGGCTGTCACTGATTTTTCACTCTTGACTTATAAGCAATGATTTTAATTAACATTGCAATTCATTTTTAATTTTTATTGATTGTTGCACTTTTTTAAATTGGTGTAGTATAAGTGTTTACATAACATGATTAGCAATGTATTTTTAAACGTAAAACTATTTTTAGTTTTTGGATTAATTTAATTCAGACATTTATTGATAGGAAGTGATGTCACTAAATGTGGAAGTATATAAGGCTCTAAACTATATGCTATTGTTTATGGTCTGAAGAAGCCCATGGGTGAAAGCGCTTGCCGTTTTAATTGTTTTGTGAATAAATCAGTTTTACGCACATCTTTTGACTGGTCTTCGTCATGGTGTATTATAGGTGAAGTGAAGACTGCCCTGGTTCGTTTATATACAGTGGGTTTGTTAAATCCACCTTGGTCTTATGTAAGCTCTACACGTTTGCTACTATCAGAGACTACTTTTGGTCATTTGGACTGCTTATAGACTCGCATGGTAAGGACAAGCGAGTCTTTGTTAAGGTTTCAGCATTCCTCAGTTTAATTTGAATTTGGCGCCATTTGAATGCCGTGCTGCCATATAGCTTCCTTACTATGTATATTAGTTTACTGGACATTTAAAGGAAGCAGCCCATATTTATCTTTTTACAAACATAAATATGCATGCATATGCAGGCAATAGGTATTGCATGTGTGTGTGGTAGTGTATGCATTTTAGGTTTATTGTAAGGGGCAGATAAGGGGAAAGATGTAGTGTTTAACTTCTCTGAAACAGTCACCAAAGCCATGGATGAGGGGAAGACAGTGCACACTGCCTATCTTGGCCTAGGCAAAGCCTTCAATACTATTCCACACTCAGGCATAATAGATAAACTCTCCCAGCTAGGCATCAACCCAGTATGTTACCAGATGGGTAGCTAACTGGCTCACTGATAGAACCCACTCAGTCAAAATAGGGGAAGCCACCTCTAGTTGTAGACTCGTAATAAGCAGTGTACCCCAAGGATTAATCTTGGGGCCTCTACTATTTGGACTACACTTTTCTGATGTGCAAGTCAAAACCAGTGGTCTGTGGCTGACCAAGTTTGCTGATGACTGCAAGCTGGGCACTGTCTTAAGTTCACCTAGTGATGTGAGCATCCTCCAAGAGGGCCTTACCCAAACTAATGACTGGTGCCAGAAGCATGGCCTCAAACTAAATACCAAGAAATTCATCATTATCTCCTTTGGGGAAAATGGCATCCCCACTAATTATCATATTAATAACAATGTACTAAGCATGCAATCAGTTGTGAGGGACTTGGACACCCAGGTTGATAGCAACCTGACTTTTGACCACCATGTTGCCTCCATTGTATGGAAGGCTTTCTATATTGCCCACCTCATAAGTAAAGGCATTTCATCCAGGACCAAGGAGTACATAACATCCTTGTAGTCCTCCCTTATCAGACCCATTATCAAGTACAATGCCCCCTTCAGCATGTACCTTGTCAAGCACATGCAGCTGGTGGAGAGAAAACAGAGGTTACTGGCTAGGAAAATCTAGAGTCTCAAACACTTATCCTATATAGACAGGCTAAAAGCCCTGTCCCTCTACTCAGTCTTGTACAGATTGCTCAGAGGTGACCTGTGTCTGGCATACAAGGCCATCTCAGACCCAGCCTTGATGGAGTTGCTGCATATCCGTAAGTCAAACTCCACTCATGCAACCCACACACAAGGTCTCAACCTAGTCTGTGACATTAATAGAGCTTGTTGATGAGATAGCTTTGTGTCCCAAAGACTCCCCCATTTGAGGAATAGACTCTGTCTTCATGTCAAGCGGAGTACCTCTCTAGCCCTCTTTAAGAGGAATCTTAACGATTGGATGGGAAACAGAAAATACACCCCTGGGATCCCACCTGTGTCCCTGCTGAACAGGAAAAACAGGTGCTGACTTTATGGGATCATGGGCAAAATTCTTTGTTAGGCTTATAAGGGCCTCTGGGTCAACAGTCTAGTATCATCCTATGAACCTGTCAGCCTAAGACAGTTACTGAATAATTAGAAGAACAGAGAAGAAAAACTGAGAAGTAAGAAATGATTGCAGCACAACAGCAGCACAAACACCAAGTTGCTTCACCACAAAACGAAAACCACAGGAGCCAATACAAAAGGTTTTATTTCTCTAGCGCCTCGGCTAAAATAAGCCTTCAAGGAGTAACATACCACATGTAGATACAGTTTATATAACACCAGCTACAAATTAACAAGTCATTAAACAATCAAACCCTTATTAAAAATTTAAAGTGACACAAAAGAATTCAGATAATACTTTTCCAGCAACATTCTGTGTTCAATCCCTTCGGTATCAAAGTCCCATATTTTAGAATAAAAATAGTTTCTTTCTTTAAAAGCATATTCCTAAATCTTTCTTTATGATATTTATCCATTGCAACATGTTCCAAAACAGTTACTTTCAAACCCTCAAAATTCCCCCATGACATTCATTAAAATGTTTGGCTAAAGGGCTCTCTGCTTTATTTGTCCTGATGTCTCTTAAGTGCTCTAACAGTCTTATTTTAACATTCGCTTAGTCTGTCCAATATAAAATTTATGGCACTCACATTTAATAGCATAGATAACTCCCTCTGTTCGACAATTATATGCCCCATTGGATCTAAAACAAATATTATTAATATATAAAAAGGAATTTACTACATAGGGACATCCATTACATCTCCCACAAGGCTTCATTCCTTTAACAGTAATTTGCTGATTAAGTCTATCATCAGGCCTACAAAATCTAGTATGGACAACCATGTCCTTAATATTTCTACCCCTCTTATAAGAAAAATACTAGCCTTCTGTTAGTTAAACCACTAAGGTCAACAAATTTCTTCAAAAATTCCAAAAAATGTAATATATATTGTTTAATATTATCACTAAGAACATTATATGTAAAAACTATAAATAAACTGTCTACATTTCTATTATTGTTATTAGTACTACCTTTAAACTTATTCATTTTTGCTCTATTATATCTAATATTAACTACTTTTCGAATATCTCTATCAATTAATTTAGTATCAAATTGTCTATTCTCAAACATTGTCTTAGTATACTCTACTTCTTTTTTAAATACACTTTCTTCATTGCACAGCCTAGAAATTCTCAAAAATTCACCAAAAGGTAAAGACACGATGGTATGCTTTGGGTGGCAACTAGTACCCATTAAAAACTCATTAATTGATTCAAATTTCCTATGAATGCTTGTACTAATATTTTTTCCCACTATTCCATGTAAATTAATATCCAAAAAAGAAACCTGTTGTCCATATTTTAAACCATCAAATGATATTTGAAATCTATTTGATTCAATTTCCTGTACAAAATTTGATACTAAATGAATACCACCTTCACATAAAAAAATTAAATCATCTATATATCTAAAATAAAATTTAACATGCTTCTTAACAAAGGAATTCTGATAAATACATTCTTTCTCTACAAGGTCCATAAAAATATTAGCATACATGGGTGTGAATGGGGCACCCATTGCTATGCCCTGTATTTGATGGAAAATTTGATTCTCAAAATAAAAATAATTATTTTCTAAACAAAACTTTACTAAGTCTAAAACATAAGTAAAAGGATTATCACCCATCTGACCTAATAATGTCACTAATCCAAACACGTTTAATGTTTGTATAAAGACTTTTCACGTCTAATGTTATCCATTACATGTTGTCTTTCCATATAACATTTTTTATTTTACTTAAAAAGTCAAAATAATCTTGAATATATGAAGGAAGTTTCTTAGCTTCTTTTAGTAATATTCTGTGTAAAATAATACCCAAATTATGCAAAAAATATTTACTAGCTGAAACAATATGTCGACCCGGTGGATTCCTAATGTCTTTATGAATTTTGGGTAAACAATAAAGATAAGCTGGACCTGTGTCTTCACTCATTAACTTGCTTTTAACATCATTTTCAGACCAATAGCCCAGTCTTAACCCCTTTTGTATCAAAGAAGCATAGTTTTTCTCAGCTTGTTCAATAACATTTTCATTTATTGTTCGATATACTGTTCTATCCACTAGTAATTCCAAGCACATTTTTAAATATTGTGTATAATGCATAATTATTATTTTATTCCCCTTATCAGATGGTTTAATTACCAGCTCTTTTTGTTTAGAAACATCTATTAAGGCCAACCATTCTCTTTTAGATAAATTATAATTAATCTGTTTTAAATTAAAATTTTTAAATAATAATTCAAACTCAAAATCAACCATAGCTTGAAACCTTTTGATTCCTTCATGTACAAATGGTGGCATAAATTTACTTGTACTAGCCAACGCAGAGGTATCTATCTCACAATAAGCATTCAAATCACTGTTACAAGATACAAAAGATTCACATGAGTTCATTTCCAACCTATGCTCATCAGAGCTCAAAGTACTTCCATGGTATGACAGTCGGTACAAGTAAGAAATGATCCTCGATCACACAGAGTAGCAAAAATGCTTCTTTAAAGTTTATGGTAAGACAAAGGTAAAATAAAATGCATACATATGCATGTGTGTATGGGTGAGCCCACATACTCATTCATCTACATGTGAACATCATATTGAAAGACAAAATATGACTCCAACAATATTCTTCCATAACTTCCATACACTGATAAATAAATACTCACATACATACACATACACACACACACACATACACACACACACACACACACACACACACACACACACACACACACACACACACACACACACACACACACACACACACTTTCATATGTGCTCATTCATTTTTTTATTTGTATTGTATGTCTGCAATATCTAGTCCAAGACCACCAATTATTGTAAAGCCCACATTCTGCCTCACAGCATTCATCCTGGGATTAGTGTTTCTGCTTTGCTCTTGGTGAGAGAAGGAGCATAGGACATTACTTCCTGGAGTCTGATGATAATCAGAAAGCCTGATAACTGCTTCATAGGTACCAGTTTCAATTTGTGCTTATATTTTGCTCCTAGTGAGAGATGGAGCAGTGGGCATTGATTCCTGAGTGTTTGTGATTAGGCAATGAGTGTCTGTGTGTCACTTTTCTGACTGGTCTGGTTATTATTCAAGGCATCTGCCAGGAAACGGCTACAACAAGCCTGCAGACCTTTGCATAAAATGGGACAAGACTATTGATCAGCAAGAGCTTGTGGTCTGCTTCTCATCTTGAGATTAGTGCTACTGTTTTGCTTCAGTGAGAGAAGAAGCAAAGGTGCATTGGACCCCGCAGTGTGAAACTGTGTGAGACCAGCACTACTGGTAGTCAGGCAGTAGTCAGTCAGGAGTATCCCCTCTTTTCCTCATTCTTGACAAAGCTATTTCTTTCTTTTCAGGAAGTATGGCTTGATTAGCTACTGTCTAATCTAACTTCAGAGAATCTCTCTAAATACTTCATCCATAAATCATCAGGGTCTACTTTAGGAGTTTCCCCTCAAGTGTTTGGCAGTGTCTTGTACAGATACCGGCACCTTGAGTTGACATTTTTCTTGTAAAAGCATCCTCAAAATTTCACCAATACCTAGTTGCACATAGGGCAACTAGTTTGCAGTGAGAAGCACTACTCTAAATTTAAAAACAGATACTCCTGACAATACTTTATATTCTCACTCCAGCTGTCTAATCAATAAAAAGGGCCTGTTGCCATGGATATGAACTTTCCCACTATCTACATTACCAGCTTGATGCATATGGGCATGTTGAGGCAATGTAGAAATTGCCTCATTCGTAATGAAATACAGCTAATTTTCAATTTGAAAGTATATGAGAGATGCATTTACATAATGTCACCGGAGGCAAAACTCTCGCATAAAAGCATTCCTGATGTCGATCAATTTGCCAGTAGTACACATGTTGCACCCATCAATCACAGTGCAAAGTGGACACATAGATCCACATATGGTGAGGCACTTAAATGTAACCTTCCTAAACCCCATAGACCTCCTAGATGAAGTACACATAACAAATGCCCTCAGCAGCCCTGAATGTACTGTTTCAAAACAATACCCACATCAATACATACAGCCACATCTCATGGAGCCTCAGGTCATGGGACCACAAGTACCAGAATGACTCAGCCATAGTCTGTGTGGGTGTAAATGACCTGAAACATACGTCCCTAAACTACAGAAGAAGAGAGACGTCTCAGAATATGTGTCCCAGGCTGGTATAAGTCTAGCATTGAGCAGCATTTTAGCTTCTCCAAGGATGATTCCACAATACAAACAGAAGATAAATGATTTTAATAATTCACTTAGTTTCTGATGTCATTCTCAGTGGGTACAATATTTGTCAGCATGGAAGGAAATAATAAACTGGAAAACCACTCGAACTCCAACACTAGTAACCAAACCTGTTTGGTTACTGGTGTTGGAGCATGGAAGGAAATGGTCAACAGGCCACGCTGCTTTGCAAGGAATGGTCTGCACCCCTCCTCTCTAGGCTTTGGAATATTTGAATATTAGCTAAAACATTGCCCTCCACCATAGTGCCTTCTTCAGGCAATACCAAAGTGAAAGTCTGTCTAACATAATAAATCAATATCAAGAAAATATAAAGATATTACAGTTCAATGGTAGTAGTATAAAAAATAAACTCCACTCCCTGCAAACTCTCCTCACCCTAGAGAATGCTGACATCTGTGTAATCACTAAGACATGGTTTAAAGCCATAGAAAGCACACAGGCAGTGCAAGTCTATAATGCTTTCCACACATTTAAACCAGCTACTACACAGACAGAGACTAAAGGTAGAGGTGTCTCAATTTACACCAGAAATAAACATACTTCAAGGCTGGTCAGATAGGATGATGGACTTGGCCTCCTCCACATTCAAATCACTACAGGCAAAACCCCATACCACGTCTTTGCAAGATGTAGGTCATCCTCCGTGACCCAAGAAACATATAACACATACTCAAGCTTAACGGAAACACTCATCATCTAACTCAATACAATAATCATGGACAACTTCAATTACCCCACTATTAATTGGGCATCATCATGCAGGTACAGAGATTCCTCGATTTTGTACATACTCACTCCCTGGTCCAGATTATCAATATGCTGACCAAGGACACAGATGTACTGGATCTGGTCCTCATTAACATGGGAGAGTGCTACAAGCTCCCTAGTCTAATGTCCCCTCTGGTGAGATCAGACCATAAAGCAGTTTCCTCTGAAGTAAAAATAAAACCCAGAAACCCAGCTACCCATGGAATGTTGAGGAACTACTCTTAACCTAACTTCCTACTATTAAGTGATAATCTGGCAAAATTTCACTCCACAATAAACACCGAGAACACTGCTGCATATGCATTACTATTCACAGAAATCCTATACAATCATTTTAATAGTAGCATAGATGCAGTTGTACCCATAATAATAATCTAATAAGTAGAAGTAACTCAAAAAACACTCTGGTAGAATCAAAACATCAATAGGCTGAATAAAAGAAGGAAGGACATCATGGCAAAAATTAGAAGGTGCAACACCCAGCAGGATAAAAGCACTCTCATCAAACTAAAATAACGTAGGTTAAATAAAGTCGACCAACACCAAATCTAAGGTAAATTTGGCCTCCAAGACAAAGAACAACCACAATGCATTTTTTAGCTATGTCTGGAATTTCAAATGCATTACACAGTTTTGTTCAGAACTCATTGTTAATGGAGACAACTGTACTGAGCCAGAAGGTATAGCAAACCTAGTGGCAGACTAATTTAGATTTAATTTTACCCCCATTTTCCCTTCAATGTCCCCTCAGGAAATACCATATAACTCCACCTCCTATCATTAAGAAACAGGTCTTCAATGTTCTTTTTAAGTGCAAGACCACTGCACTGATGGGCCCATATAATATCACAGAATGCCTTCTAAATACCATGAAAAATGATCTAGTAGGCCATCTGGAATTGCTATTTAACCATAGCCTTCAAACAGGCTTTATGCCTCATAAGAACAGAAAAGTCATCACTCTGCACAAAGTCTGGCCATCTACAAAGCCTAGAAACCACAGATATATAACTCTCACTAGTCTCATATGCAAAGCCATGGGAAGAATTATCATGGAAATGATCTGTAATGACACAGGAAACCTCCAGACATTGGATACAATCCAATTTGGTTTCATGCCTACTCAACCTGTTGAACTTCTTTAAGTCACCAAAAGCAATAAATGAGTGCAAAATATTTCACACTACTACCTTGATCTGGCCATGGCATTTGACGCAATATCTCACTTGGGCTTTGTTGATAAACTCAAGAGGTTATACATAAACCCTTATGTCACCTGGTGAATAGCCAACTGGCTCACAGGCAGGATGCAGGAAGTTAGTTCTTCTCTACAAAGATGCCATTCACAAGCAGAGTCCCTTAGGGTTCCATCTTGGGACTGCTGCTTTTTGGCATTTAGTTAAGGCCAATGTCAAGGGGATCTGGCTGATCAAGTTTGTAGTGTCAGTGTAACCCATATTATCATAAGAAATGCAGTTTGGATGCTTATCTCTTTGGCAGTTGTCTTCACACAGTTGTTAAGCAGACTAGTGTCATACTCTCCACAGTTATTACTGAAATATAAATCAATACAGCAAGTGGGGGTGGAGATAGAATTAACAATCTTCAGATTATTCTGCTGTCAAAGTCAAGTGGACTACTTTCTGTGCCACTATAGGTGACATTATTTAGAGTATACTGGCACACAGCTAGAACAGCTATCTACCCTTTACTGTACTATTGTGTTACCTATTGAAACTGCTGTGTTTATGCTATAATGTATATCATGAATTACAGAAGACTGAAAGCAAAAGAAATAAAATATTCAATCAGATATTGCTTCAGAGTAATGCAAAATGTGAAATGCTTGTATATTATCTCTAAGGTAACATGATCATAGTGGAAGAATACATTTATACTAACCACTTACTCAACATTATATGATCTCTTCATAAGGAAAAATAAATAAATAAGCAGTTGGGATATAAATGGTGCAATGGCTTGCTTTATTCCACCACAAAAATAAACACAGCTACAACTAGAACCGAAACTATAATCCAAATAGCCAGAATACATTCAAACTTTTGTGCTCACAAGCATTTCTTTATGGGCTGAAAATTACAGCAAGCTATTGCAAGGACTTATATATTCATACAAATGAGTTAAATGTCTATACCTTTAAAAAAGTTTAATTAAAGAGTGATTATTCAACAAAGGTAAGTCAAATGACTGCACACTTCTTTGCCTTTCACACTCTTGCCTGCCATAAAGTTGCTTTACTCCTCTCTCAAACTGGATCTTTTTTTTTTTTGTTATTACCCTAAATAAATAGCAGTGTATAGAAAATCATGTTCTTATAGCCTATCCTTAAACATTTTGTCTTGCTTACACAATAGCTCTTCAGCTATGTACAAGCTGAAACACACTTCCCCCTAACATAAGAAATATCTCACAACAACACCAGTTTTAAAGTGAGTTAAAGCACTACCTCCTAAATACCTGGTCCTGCCTATGCCAAGCTCCACCATGACACCTCTGTAGTCTCTACCTCCCCTCTATTTGCATCACTCCTCTTCAAATCTATTAGAATTATTACCTTCTATTAGAATTATTACCTTCTGTTTCTCTTACTCTCTCTCCTCATTTCTCTGATTTACTTTCTGACTTTCTGACATGTCATACAGTGTTTTTACACCCCTGGTATCATACAGATGTAATATTTACTTCAATGTTCTACCTTCTCTATCACTATACCACTGTTATGTCTTTTTCCTGCTTATACTTCTGTTATATAACTTATATTACATTGTATACAATTGAAATGGGGATTTTTCCATGTAACATTTAAGTTAATGGCTTTTGTATGTATAATGTATCTTGTTCATAGGTTCATAGGTGTGTACTAGGCTAACGGCCCTGGAGCCTTTACAAGCCTAGCCCATAGGAATACCCTGGCATCATGCCACCCGACCTTAGTTCCCAGTGCCTCTGTCCAGTAGAGCCACTGGAGTGATCCCCGGGGTGAATGTTCTATTTCCCATCCACTCATCAAGATTTCTCTTGAAGAGGGCCAGTGAGGTGCTCTGCTTGACATGTATGGGAAGTCTATTCCATAGCATGGACAGTCTCTCTGTTATGAATCTGTCCCTCCAGCATGTTCTGTTGATTGTGGTAGTGAGGTCGAGGTCTCTTGAGCATGTGGTTTTCTTGGGTTTTTGGGAAATGTACTTTTTTATTATGTCTATTGCATTTTTTGAATGTTTGTATGCTGACTGGAGGTTTTCTCATCAGGTCTCCACTGAAAATGGGCCCCTGGCTCAGTTGAACCAACCCAGTCAACAAATGTCAAATAAAATAAAATAAATGCATAATATAATATACAACATCAGATATGCATAGAGTTATGTTGTTTGAAGTCTATCATTTTAAAGATAATCAAGAACATGTGGAATACAACACCAGTATTCAAGGCTTGTAGATACACACTATCTGACTCATTATACTATTTAAGAACACCACCAGGGTTCTTCTTTGTGGGCATTTATAATCAGGGAAGTGAACAACATACTAAGTACTAACTTACCCAGCATACCATTATGCAAAATGAAAAAAAATAATTTTTCTTGCACATAAAGAATAAATTCAGTATTCCATATAGTAAATCTTCTGTTTTAAATTGCATTTTGTTCTGGTTTTCCAACCTATAATACCCTTTACTGCAGGAACAGGTGTAATATTAATATTAATACTACTACTGCTGATAATAATAATACCCATTTGTTAACCAGGTGTGCTCAGTGGATACACAACCACTTTAGGGGTAAAGTATAAACAATGTCTGGACTTGTTCAAGGTCACACAGTAGACAATGAGGGCTGAGGGAATAAAACTCTGCCCTTAGGACTTATAGTATGTAGTTTTTAGCTACTTTCTAAAACTTTCCTAACATACTCTGACCTTACTGAAGAGGTTACAGAAAGCAACAAAGACTTTATAAAGGCTGCATTATTTATATTATTACTTAGTTACTAATTCTGAATAAATAAGTTGAATGGAATTGTAATCTGTGTTCACAAACACTAATTCTTAGAGCTTTTTCTCTTTATTTTGTTATAAAGATATTTCATAATATGTCTACAATATTATAAATTCAATATCTGACTGGATTATATATTCATCCTCAACACAAGTAACATCCTTTCTCATTTAAATATACTACAAAAGTATGTTAACATTTCAGCAGTTCTATTCTACATAAGTATCAGGAATAGGACATGTACAATGGCAACTGTTGAAGAATGCAAATGTGATAATGGAAGAGTGAGGCTGTATGTAAATGGGATTTATACATTCTGTGTTAGAGATTGTGGTGCCTTGGATTATTCCCCTTACTGTGAGATACGATGACCTCAGTTAATATGTGAAAGTACCAGGAATCTGAGAATGTAGCCTCATTTGTCAGAGGCACAGGGAGCTTGACTCCAGAAAAATATGCTTTAAAATGAGTGCACACAGATTTGAAATTTGTTGCTCTCCATCTGATTTGCTGAATATTTTAGTAACTGCGAGACAGACAGTAGCAGGTCATGCAGTTACAATATGTATCCATAAAAACTCAGTTTTCTGTTAATACATGTTGATTATAAACACTGATCTCCTGCTCTGCTAAAAATATAAAGTATACCTTGCTGCAATTAATGGCCCATTGCTATATTTGATATTTGTTGATGAAAAACTATATTTTAATACATACACATCAATTCCTAAAAACACCTGTAATAGCATGCATATTACATATTTTCCTGAAGATACAAATTTTCAGCTACTAGTCTTCTCCTAATAACTTCTATACCATTTTATTTTATATTGCCATGTATAAAACCTGCATCTCAGATAACAAATATATAATGCTTCATTTTGTTCTGTATTGTTTCAACAAATGCCTTAACTTGCTTAAGAAAATGTTAAGTATGACTAATACAGCCTTATTTCTTTAATGCTATGAGCGTTAACTGTTTTTTTCTAAGTTCTAAGGTGTCATGGAGGAGCTGAACATGGTTTATGAACCTTCCAAAGTCCTCGTAAAACTGCTGTCTTAGAAAACTCTGCATAAAAATACATGTCTATTTAACACTATTGTTTATCTTCACATACAGCTCATAAATAATATTAAAAACATATTGTTTTATCTTGCAAACATTAGCAACATTAACAACTATATGCAGAGTTATGAGATAATAATTCATCTTGGATTGATAAGTTACAGTATCCATTAATTACAGCAGCACTTTCCTTATCTGAAAACTGAATACTTATAACTGCATATTGTATTAGATCTTTTAGTGCTTACTGTTTAGAATATTCCAAGTTATAAAATAACTTTGAGACATTCTTCATGTTGAACAGTTTTTCAAATGCTATAATATTATATCGTAAATATGACACAACAAATACATTTGACAAAAAAAATCTTTATTACAGACAGAATGCCCAATAACCACACTCAGGTTTTTATACAATCTGAAAAAAAAATTATTTAGTGAATAAACAGCTCATGAGATGAAATATTAAAGATAAAAAAATAGCTCTTATCCATCGCTTCCATTTTATTCCTCATTGTATTCCTGAAAAAGTATGGGCAGTAGATGCCACATTGAATTTGTAGTGACTGCTTCCAAGTTATCATTCCAGCCTCATGTCCCACTTTGGATTCATTGTCTTGTAGAATAATAGTTAATCTGAACAAATGTTTGTGCAAAGCAGTGAGGCTGAGGACAAGGCTGTAAAATCATCATCTGATTCTGAATAATAAGCCCATAAAAACCCATGCTTTTTAAGTTACTCTGCTTCTGTTTGACAGTATTAGGGACCTTCCTGCATGCTGGTGCCCAGTTACACTCCCTACGACCTTTGTATGCATGTGACAAGTGGGAATAAGGTAGATGAAGCAGGGATGAGTATTTAGTTGTCAGGTTTTATAATCATTTACACTCTTCTGTTGGAATTCTCACCTGAATGGAACAATTTGATTAATTTTGTCTACACAGCCTATGCAATATGCAGTCTAAGATCACAGACTTTATTGATTTAAAGGCTCAAACTTGTAGGAATTGTACATATTTAATTTAAGTGGTATAAAATTGTCAGTGTTTGAAACAGTCATCTAGACTGTGTTACTTAAATTATTTAGTAATAAAAGGAGAAAATGATATAGTAATACCTCTGACTTCATCACCAGGAAAAACTGGTATAGACCAGGGGTTGAGCTGTGTATCTTTAAATGGACCAAATCCAAGGAAGAATAAGAGTTTGATTATTGAATCCAGTGACAATTAATTTGTATCCGTAGATAAATAACCAGCTGAAAAAGGAAAATAAAAAGGTTAAGAAGAAAAGAAGAAGAACTTTGGGAAACTTTTCTTTAGGCCATGGGAAGGTCAGTGATTTTGGTGAAATTAGGGAAAACTTGATGGCTTGGACAGTCTGACAAAAGAGTTTGAAGCATCTGTAGCTTCACATTCTAATACTACAAAAGGAAAGCCTAGACCATATGTGGAAAAGCTGGGTCTGATGGTCTTAAATGCATTGAGTATGAATAAGAAATATGAATTTACTCTGATGTTAGGTTTACAAAGCATTGATATGATGATGATGATGATGATGATGATAGTAATAATAATAATTATTATTATTAGTATTGCTATTATTATTATTATTATTATTATTATTATTATTATTATTATTATTACTGAGACTTTATATTACTATATATTTTCTCCAGTTAATTTTTCTGGTTATGAAGGATTTTACAACTTTAAAAAATGAACTAGAGGGGGAGCCATATCTATTGATATAAAATAATCCCAAATAACATCCAAACCAAAGGATACAAAGATCACTTGACAAATATGCTATCATTCCCAATAATACTAAATTAATGAACTACACCCTTTTCTTATACATTAGTCTATACTTTTTTCTGTGATATACAAATATCTTTTATTTCCTTTATTATTAAATCATATCCTTTATTATGATATTCTTTATCAACATTTATCCCTAAAACAAGTATTTCCTTCATGGATAATTGAACACCTGCTATTTTAATTGTGGCACACATTCCTTTACTTTTTCTTTACTGAGCATCATATCTATTTTTCTTAAACTTTCAGCTAAACGAACAATAGCTTATCTCATACATTCTTCATTTTTAGCTGTACAATAATATCACCTGCATAAGACATCATAGCTGGAAATTCAACATTGGTTTGGATTTTATAAATTGCATTCTTCATTTTCTGGTTTACATCTCTACTATATTTATAACCAATGTGAATAAAATACTGCCCATAGGGCATCCTTACCTTATACCATTATTCATATCTATTTCTTCACTAATCCATTCATTAATTTAAACCCTTATTTTATTACTCTCATAAGATGTTATACACACTCTCTTAATCTTTTCATTAATATTGTACATGCCCATTATTTTCCATAAAATATCATGCTTTATAGAATTGAATGCTTTATTAATATCACCTAATGTAAGTTTTACATATTCCTTCTTTCTACTTGTATCATCTATAATTTCTTTCACTGTAATTAATAATTCCTGGCATTCATTTCCTCTTATACCATATGCACTTTCCTCAGTAATATACTGTATTGCATCTTTCAGATCTTTTTTGTATTATTTTCATAAATATCTTACAGTCTGTCTTCAATTTTTATATCTTCTCTTTCTCACTTTTTCCATATAAATATTAGCATTCCACTGCATAGTTCCTTATATTTCATTCCAGCATTCAACAATTCAATAAATACATATATTAAACAATTTCTGCCATCCTTCTAAATTTTATACAGTTCAATGCCATCAAGACCTGATATTGATTCTACATTTAACTTTTTCAGTATCTTTTCTAATTCATATAAGGTAATTTCTCAACCAAGTTCTTTATTACTTTACTCATTTTTTTACTTCCCCTGCCTTTATATCATGTTTTTTCTACTAAATGTTTCTTCTATATAACTTACAACAGTTTCCATAATTTGTCACTGACTTTTCCTTTTATCATCTTCTTTGTTTTTTTCTTTATTACTATCATTATACTACTATTATCTTTTATTATTTTACAGAAATAAGGGGAAACGTTTTGATTTTCTTCCTTGTAGAAAATATTTTTGTTTATACAATAGCTCTCTATTTCCCTCATAATTTTCCTATAAATCTCTTTTTATTTCTCATAATAATCTTTATTATTATTTTCCAAATTATTTATCAGTTCTTTATGCATTTTAGCATATTCATGTTTTTTCTTCTCTATTTTTCCATAATAAATAACTATTCTTATATTTATTATGAAAGCAACCCACCATTCTGACCAATTAACAAAGACTACTCTCATATTTATAAGATCCTTTCAGTATTTCTTAATGTCTTTCTTTTCTTTTTTATTATATTCCTTTTCATGTATTATTTTTATACTTTTCCATATCTTAATATACTCTTTGTTATAATATATTTCTACTCAAACTGCCAAATGATCCAAAAAAATATTATAGAAATGTCTTGCTTCATTGTACATATTCCTTCTGATACCAAAAACAGTCTACTTCAGTTTTCAAAGAATCTCTGCATCTCTGGTATAAGTCCATATTTTTGTTCAAAAAACAGGTAATCAGGTAATCCACAAATAGTCACAGTAGTCCCAAAGTAGTATCCTGAACGTAAGTTTATTTTCACAAAGACAAACGTTTTCGTTACTGTTAAGACAGTAACTTTTTCAGAGAAACTAACAAGAAAAAAGCGCCAATACTTAAACTTGCAGTGGCATCAATACGTGAAGACGTCACAATAGTTACGTGAAACCATTCATTAAATTTTGTCTAAATACAACATTTTAGAAACTAAAACCTAGTAAAAAAGTTTTATAAATATGTTTATATTTTAAAAATATTTTAAAAATGTATTTTAAAAATTGTTAAAAAAATATTTATTAAGAAAATTTTAAAAAGACAATTGTAAGTGTGAGCTGGCATTCACAATCTACTGTTAATAAATGGAAAATACACAAAAAATATATGTATGTATATATTATATATATACTCAGAAAATACACAAAAAACAGTTACTTGTACACTAGTTAAAAACACGTTAAATCTATCTAGTGTCTAGTTGTGCATATCATCTATTATTGTTTTAGGACATATTTTTGTTCCATAGAACTAATTTTTCACACGTTATTTCTAACATCTTTTTTACATCTTTTCCTCTTTTCCTTTTATAACCCCTAAATTTCAGTTAAAATCTCCTGTAATTATTATATCCATGTTAGGAAAAACATTATCTGATATTTTCTTTAATAAATTCTCCCTCTCTTCACCAGTTACATATGGGTATTTAGCAATAATACTATACCCTTTCCTTGCCAGCTTAAATCTATAATATTTGCTTTTTCCATTTTTACTAGTATAGCATCCACAATTTTAATTACCATTTTACACAGAATTGCTATTCATGAACACTAATTCCATATATTCCATATTATTTCTGCAGCCCATATTTTATGTCTGTAGTCATTTTTTCTGAGTCAAAATCCTCATGTCTTTCAAAATAATTATATCCACATCATATTTATTACACCATTCTAATAGTATTATTCATCTGATATTATTTTTCATATTATCATCTTTCACAGAAAGAATCCTTAAATATTTTTTCACCATTTCTTAGTTTAGGTGATATCATTTTGTATTAATCCCCTATAAGAAAGGCTTCATCCATTCCCTTTCTTTTTTCTGTTATATTAATGGCTTTAAAATTTATTTTTCTATCATTAACTCTTCTACCAATGTAACTCTTTCTTCCTATTGCCATTTTCCAGCTTATGTCCTCTTTACCACTAACTTCTGATTCTGTCTCCAATCCCCCTACTTTATTATCTTTTCAGCATCTCCTTTTTTTCAGTTTCACTTATTTCTTTTTTTTTTCCATAATAAATTTTTATTGAAATATATTTTCCAAAAACATTACAAAAATACAATAAACATCACACACATAATACACTATAACTACTACAAACCATTTATACAATATCTACATGAAATGCTTCCTATATTTAATATATTCCTAAAATCAGTATCATGCTAATATAATATTGAAGACCTTTTCCCATATTTTCGGGTTATTAATATTTTTGTTAGTTTGTTTCAGAAGTAATTTATGTGCTAGTATATGCTTTATAGCCACAAGCTTAAAATTATTCCATGATGTCTTATGTGGTTCTAGCCAATTTGTGGCTATATAGAGTTTCATCAGCAAAAAAATATTCATACAGATAATAGTTTGCAATCTGGAAAGCTCTCTTGGAGGAATGTGTAGAATCATAAATTCCCATGACAGTGTAGAACTTTGATAACCCATCTTTTGCAGTTGTACTTTAAGAGAGTTCCAAAGTTTATATACGCATTTACAACTCCAGAACATATGAAGAAGATCCGCTGTTTGATCTGCACAGTATGGACAAATTGGAGAATTCCTAGGGTTAAATTTATGTAATCTAAGATGTGTGTAATATGCATTGTTCCAAATCATCAATTGCGTGTACATCAGTTTTGAAAAGAAACTGATTTCCTAGTTATATCAATTGCTTTTAATATCTGATTGTCTGTTACTGTTACTTTTTACCCAATACTCTGAAAGCAAAATTTTGTCCTGAAATTTCAAATCCTTAATTAATTTATATGCAGTTGCTATAAATTTAGTGTCTTGTTGGATAGCTTGCCACAATTCAGAGCACTTATCCACAAATCCGGCTGCAGGTTTAAAGTTCCTAAAGTAGCTCAAGGCAAGTTCTTTAACTTGTCTCATTATAACAATGTAACTTCTAGGTAGATTCATTTCCTGTCTAATTTGTAAAGCCGATAAGTCAAGTTTATTAAAAACATCAAATAGAGTCAGATTAAGTATTAATGGAAATTTGCTGAGATCGATCAGCTGATTATTTAGCTTAAAAATAGGATTCCTGTGGAAAGGTTGAAGAACCATCATATATTGCAATAAATCTACGGACTGAAATAAAGTTTGCAAAGATGAGACACAGGTTATTATGTGGTCCATGACCCCATATTTTATCAGACTAATTTTGTCCATAAAGGGCAATGCTTTAGGATTTATTTTCCTATCCAAAATATGCTTATGATTCAAGACCACCCAAGTTGGTATCCATTTTGTAATTCTTAAAATTTTATTAGCGTTTACAATCAAATAATATGCTTCAAAGTTTGGTAGCTCAAGTCCCCCTCTTGTTTTAGGGGTCATTAATTTCTCATAAGATATTCTAGTTCTTTTTGGGTTCCAGATAAATTTAGCTAGATCTTTATGCATTTGTTTAAAAACTGTTTTTGAAATTGATAATTGGGCAGACCTAAATATGTATAACATTTGTGGTAGTATATTCATTTTCACTATTGATACTTTTGCTAATACCGGTAGTTTTAAATTCTTCCATCTGTCACAATCAGCTATTATGTGTTCCCATACTGCTTAACATTATTGTTATAAAAGTCCTTATTATCCGTAGAGAAGTTGATACCCAAATATTTAATATTTTCTTTACATGTTAACTTCCCCATCAGGGCCATTAGTGAAAAAGGTTTTGGGGTTCTTAATGGGAAGATATTTGTTTTCTGTAAGTTAATTTTATAATTGGAAACTACTGAAAATTCGTTTATGAGCTTTAATATCTTTTCACTGTCTGAAATTGGGGTTGTACAATAAATAATAAGATCATCGGTGAATGCTGACATTAATATTTTATTCCTATAAATTATTGGTGCATTATGATACAAATTTTGCTTGATATATAAAAATAGGGGTTCTAGATATAGGTTAAACAATAAGGGGGACATGGGACAACCCTGACGAGTACCATTTTTAATCTGTATTCTGTTAGAATAAGTCCTATTGATGTATAGCGTAGTGTATGGATTACTATATAATATTTGTAGTATCTGAATGAATTCTTGGGGCAAGTTAAAATAGGGTAACACATCAAACAAAAATGTATGTCTACTCTATCAAATGCTTTCTGAGCATCTATTATAAGAGCATAGATATTAAAGTTGTTTTTTAGCATATGTCATCATATTATGCAGTGTAAGTGTGTTATCGCTGGTTTGTCTAGTTGCCATAAATCCAGCTTGTTCCTTAGAAATTAAATATATCAAAACCTTCTTTAGTCTCGATGCTATAATTGATGTTAAAATTTTCATATCCACATTCATTAGTGCTATTGGTCTGTAATTATCTGGGTTAAGGGGATCCGAATTGGTTTTATGTATGAAAATTGTTTTTGACGCATTGAGGTGGGGGTCACTAATTTTATTTTTAGTTATATAATTAAATACATGAGACAATTCTTTTCCCAAACTATCAGCAAACTCTTTGTAAAATTCAGCTGTAATACCATCAGGCCCTGGCGACTTATGTACTTTCATATGTTGAATTGTATATACTATTTCTTCTTTAGAAATAGGTTTAATCAGGTCACTTTGCAGGCTCTCTTCTAATTCTGGAAAGTTAATTTTTGCAGAAAACTTTTATTCTGGTTATGTAGAGACCTATCAGTTTGCCCCTCATACACCTTTTAGTATAGATTTTCCCAAAAACATCAACAATATCCTGAGTTTTAGAATATAGTGTGTCGTTATACTGAATTTGGTAAATATATCCAGTTGTTTTTGATTGATTTATAATCCTTGCCAGTGCTTTTGATGGTATTTGAACATTATTAGCATATTTCACTAAACACCTATGTTCTTGAAGTGTTAATTTATTATTATGAAGCAAAAAGAGATCCCTTTGAAGCTTCAACATTTCCTCCTCAGTTTGAGCGTTAAAATTCTGAATCAGCTCATTATCAAGTTGTTTTATTCTTATTTCTAGTTTTTGAATATCACTATTATGAATTTTCTTATAATATGAGGCTTCTTGTATAAGAAATCCTCTAATTTGAGCTTTAGCTGTCGCCCATTCAATGTCAGGGGTATGTTTTTGGAGCTTCAAGCTATCTGTAAATTCTTTCAAATATTTTATAATTCCATCTGTTATCTCTTTTTTACTTAAAAGATTTAGGTTGAGTGACCAATTATAACCCCTATGCCATCTTGTGTCTTTTAAATCTTTAGAAAATTTTAACGAAATTTTTGAGTGATCTGATAGATGACGAGTATGTATAACCACCACTGGTTCTAAATTCGTTAGTGCTTTAGATATCAAAAAGTAATCTATTCTAGCCCACATTTTGTGGCATGGTGAATAGAAGGTATATTTATTTGCATTATTAATATCTTGTGAATAAGAAAAGGGGTCATATAATTGAAAATCTTCCTTAAAATCATTTAATGCTATCCCGGCCTGCTTATTAAATGCTCTCTGTGGACAAGACCTATCCAACTTTGGATTTTGATAGGTATTCCAGTCCCCACCCACAACAAAATAATAACCATCATATTGTGTTAATATTGGATATAATGATGCTATGAAACTTTGTTGATCATTGCATGGGGCATATATATTCAAAAGTAGGATAGGTTTATCAAATGCATTATCCGATAAAATCACATAACACCATCGCCCATTTGGATCCACTTTGGAGTCTAAAATCCTATCTTTGTATTGGGTTTTGATAATTATAGCCACTCCCGCACTGTTTGTCTTACCTTCTGATGTCACTAGCTCTCTAATCCAGTTCTTTTTTCTAATATCATTCCATTGTTCATTCATCAAATGTGTTTCCTGTAGAAATACAAACAGTGCTTTGTCCTGTAATAATATGTGTAGCAACAGCTTTCTCTTCTTCAAGTTCTGGAGCCCTTTAACATTCCATGAGTTCAACTCCCACATTCACAGGTCTTGGTATCAAATAACAATATAAGAGGGGAATTATGAAATTGACATGTATTGACTGTACACTATATCTAATCTGGAAGCATTTCCTAAGTTTCACTTATTTCTATCTCCTCCTCAATATTTTCTTTCTCTTTTTCATCTTGGTTTGTAGCATTTAGCTCATCTTCTTTTTCTAGACAGTCCATCCATAAATTCCCCTTACTCTTACATTTACAACTTACATTTACAACATTCAAGTTCACATTTTTTGCTTCATGCTCTATTTTACCACACATATAACATTTCTTCTTGTCACAATTATTTATTAAATGTCCTTCTTTGCCACAAAAATAACAAGTCTTTGGTTACCCCCAATATTTCACAATATGTCCAATTTTATGCATTTCCATTTTCAGAATAACATTACAGTCCCGTGCACAAGTGCATAAACCCCTATTCACATAAACTTCTTTCTTTACATGCATTTTTTGAAATGTTCTTTTAAAGTCTCTCTATCTGCTACCATTCAGAATTTCTTCTTAGTCTCTTGAAAATATGTCCTTATTTTATATTCATTCCAAGGACTGTCATTCTGTCTTTTTTCATAATCACACAAAAATAATTTCATGGCTTGCAAAGTCTCAGCATGTCTCTTTGTTAATTAGAATAAATGCTCTTATCTCTTGGATCTTTGTTCCCAATGGCAAAATAACATTATCCCATACCTTATATCTATTCAGTTCCTTTTCCTTCTTCTCCTGTATCCTTACCACAAACTTTCTTTTTTGCACTGTCTTCTTATCTTTTCCTGTCTCTCCATCCTTCCAATATAACTATGGCTGTGTGTCTTCTTTCCACTGTTTCCCTCTGACATCTCTTTTACATCCCCTTTATTTATCCTCTCCATTATTTCACCACAGGAAACTTCATTCTCCAGCTCACTCTGGTTTAGAAATTCCTGTAATAAATCATCCCACAACCCTATTGAATGGAGGGTTGTAACCGCACACTTCTCAGTTTGCTCATAACAGCCATTTCAGAAATGCATTCTCCAAATCCTCCATAGCACCACATAGTATCTCTCAACTGACATTCGCCTCTACTCTCTGTTACTGTTCTATCTCACACACTGTTCTTCCAGCCACCTCCGTGCTTCAAACAGGACATGCATGCATATTTGATTTCCAGCAAGAACACAAATACAGATCACGAGTAGTGGTCCTTTATTTATATACAAAAAAAATTGTTATTTACAAAATATTTACATATTCACAAATATTTACATAGGTACAAATATATACATATATAAATCTCTTTACACATATTGATAATTTCCTATACAATCATGCTAAACTTTTATCCTAATTAGACCCCCACTGCTTTTTCCATAACCACCATCTGATTTTACTTAATATTGGATAGAATGGTTCATTCCATATAACCCATATAACATAAAATAACTTTTTATCTATTCTTTACTTCTATTTTTATAACATCAGTATTTAATCATATCCATGTTTATTTTATCCACTTCTTTTATATCTTCTAAAAAATCTTCTTTAAATAGTTTTCTCCGCATCTTTTTTGTTTTTAAATTTCTTAATACATTTAGAACTGCCTCTTGTTAAGCAACCTGTCGTGACAACAGCTGAGGTGATGCTGTTAAAAGAAAATTTTGAAACTTCATCATAGAATTTGATGAGATTAGTATGTTTGAAATCCTTGAATTCTGAGATATTGATTTCAGTGGAATTGGAACTTTGGACGGTGATGATAACTAGTTTGTTATCTGACTTAACAGCAAAAGAAATACCAGGGTATGGTAGGTGAAGAAGTTATATTACAAGGACTGGGTCAATAATATTATATTAGTAGGTTGGTCCAAGAAGTTTTTGTTTATTAAATCTAACAACTTTAGGACATATCCCACTATGAAGGTATATGCACGCCAGTTTAAAGTCTCCAGAAATAATGGAATTCATTTTTGTCCCGGTTCTCTGCAATAAACACATCACACCAAATGGCATTTGACAACCTTTATTATAACTGCCATAACATAGCTTTGACCACCAAAATTTATTAATTACAACTAGACATAGTTGAATCGAAACACAGCATAAACATCCTTGTAATGTTAATCAGGGCAGCATACCTACTCACCCTGCCCAGTAAGCAGCATCCATACCTCTGCTCACTTACTTTACTTATGAATCAGCGTCCAAGACTCACTTCATATCCCATTTATTGACTTACCTATCCAACCAAACAGTTAAGGACGACGTGACCTTAGTCATCCTAACCCAGTAAGTTGTGTCCATACCTCTACTTGCTTACTTTCCTTATGAAGCAGCGTCCCCATCTCACTTCATACACCATTCATTGAATTACCTTCCACCAAATAAGCAGCATCCTTACCTCAGCTTGCTTATCTATTCAGCAAGCTTCTTCCAGCTGCTTATTTTCCTTTCCCCAAATCCTTGAAACGAACATCCAGACACCAGAGGGGGAACAGAAGAGGGCAAGCCTGTCCCTCTTCTCCACCAACAAGCCTGACCAGGCTGTTCTCCCATCCTTCTATCCAAAATTATTCAACCGACCACTTCCCATAAAGGGAAGGGTTAAGCCATCATCTGTAAAGCACCTTAGATCCTGTCATCAGCTCCACACCTTGCCATACCAGCACTGAAACATGCCTTAATGAAAGTAAATAAAGTAGGATTACCCATGACCCCACTGTACCACCGGAACATCCACTCCAAGAGAATACATTCCCTTTTAAACCACTTCCTTCAAGCCACTAACCATGGCTCAACCTGTACAGAATGACAACCTATAGCCATAACAAATGCCACCGAATCTATAACCCCTTGAACTCAAATCTGTACCTAGTCAAAGAAAACCCTTAGCCAGTCTTGAACCCACGACCCTATCAACAATAGCATATCACCTTAGCCCACCAAACTACCCAGCTCTGGATGTGCAGTAACTTGATTACTGTAGAGAATAGTCTAACTCCAAAACTTTAATGACCTAACAATAAGTGCCAGAAACCAGAACCCCTTGACCTAGTTCCTGAAAACCTGCCTATACCCAGCAAGCAAATACTGTACATGCCCAACCTTAAACAGTCCCCAATTCACTCATTACCAAATGGCATCAGGACTAGAACCCAAGCCACCCCACTCAGAAACTCAACCCCCCTCCACTCACTTCTTCCTATCAACCATCCTAGTTAGAACACTCAAACTACTAACCATCCTTAAACACTGCTTGTCCCTGGCCTTTCCCCTTGAAGGTTCTCTTCCCCTATGTTATCTCTACTTGTAGTAAGGAATTAAACCTGACCTATGGCTGCAATATCCTGCAACCAAGCTTTCTTTAAACCTTCTAGTTCCTGTGTAAGCAACGCACCCAGTTTCTAAAATTACCCCAAAACAACCACCTACCTGCCATGCTTCCTAAAGCCCTACCTCCAAAACTCACCCAAACCACAAGTGAAAGGATCCTTGTGCTACTCTGTAAAACCTTAACCTGTTAGTGACATTAACACTACCTACTCAAGGAACAAGTTTGTCACTCCAAAGCTACCACCCATTAGGAACAAACTCCAGCATCCTGTCAAGCAAAAACATGTCATTGACCCTTCCCCCAAATATGGTTTAACAACTGGATGAGTAGCTATAATCCCCCAAGGTTCCAACCTCCTGAAACAAGGGTTGAACTCAGCTGACTTGCAAAGAAGAGAAATGTAGGTCTAAAATAACACCCATTTGTTTTCAATAAAGTATGCCCTACATACCCACCACCTCCTGTCAAACCCTCAATGTGTTCCATACACCCTGCCTTACCATAACTGAAACCATCCCCTTTCCTATCTACCTTATGTTATCTGCCATAAGCCCACACCCAACTCTATTCATCTGCTAATGTCTACCCCTAGTAAATTAACCCACTACCACCATGTTAAGCTATCAAGTAATTAACATCTACCCAAGCAACCTCTTAAACTAAGCAACATGCAACTTCACTAATGTATAACTCCCCAAAATTAAATTTGAATGATAACCACACCCCATCTTTCTATCCCTTACCAAACTGTTATGAATGACCATAAATTCAGCCTAGGAATCCCCATGTTCCTCGATGGACAAAAGAACCATTTGTGGACTAAGAGATTGGACTTAGCTAATCTTGCAACAAACACTCCAACCATTACCCTCATAGTTTCTTAAGCTCCTAAGACTGTTGTGATTCTAGCCCACCTGCCACCAATCTCTCCAAACCCAGCCCTGGCCTTGTATTACCTTGACACAAACATACCACCTTCTGCAAACCCATTGTGTCCAACTCCAACTAACAAAATCCATACAAGAAGAATGCATTACCTTCCAAAGTCATGTCAAGAGGACACTGACCACTGCTCACTCAGCGCACATCCATATCTGATGGCATTATGCACCACACATGCCAATGGGACTCCATTGAGACAGCTTCCATCACTTTTTGAATCTGCTTCCTTCTGATCAACTGATGCCCACTCAAATTCCATACCTCCATGATCTTTCTCCTGAAATATCTACAGGTCGTCATGGGAGTACCCTGCCCTTAGCAAGTTCACGCCAAAATGTGATTGCTTACCAAGCTACACCTGTCTAAACCCATTAAGCCCCTCCCCATCCTTATTTCATTTCCTGCCAATCATCCCTCCCTCCATTTAACCCTTTCACCTCCCCAACCCACTTAACTCCCACTAATATATCAATCTAACCCCTCTCGAAGATGTCCCGGGACAACTTGGTTTGTTGCCAAACCTCATTTATGTGGAGTTCATTAAGTACATTTCTGAACCTTACATGATTTTCATGTGATATAAAGGGTGTTGTGTAACAGTATATAGACTAGAAAGTTGGCCCTGTTTAGTATGAATTAGAGTTCAATAGAGTTGTTTTTGTGGGTATCTGTGAAACTGTCTACAAATGATGTGGTCCATAATGAATAAGGAGACACAATTACAGTTGGCGTTGGGTATAGAGGGAGTGTTTTCTGAACATTTAAATCAAGTTTCAGTAATTTCACAGATATTGGTATGTTTCAAATGCAGGAAAGTTTCAGTGTCAAGCCATTTGTTGTTGACACTGCCAGGACTGATCAGAGTCACCTCACAGATATTCTGTTTTAAATTTAATATGATAGATAAAAGGGGGGTGTGTTCATTAGCTGGACTGTGCCTAAAAGGCCCAATGGGGGTAGAAAAGGCTTTAACCAATGTGTGAAAATATTGGAAAAAGTGGTTAAGGCCATTCTTGGCAAAGAAAGTAGGATTCTCAAGCATTTTGTCCCATGCTTACATACACTGGATCCCCCTAGAAAGACACAAACTTTTTATCAAATTGTTGAAGCGAATTACCTCTTCTTTGTACCTACTCATCATTCTTGGAGAAGGAAAAATTGCACACAGGAGCAGAGTTTTACCTGCATTTTTAATATGAATGCAGAGCTCTAATATGTCTCTCTCTCTCTCTCTCTCTTTATCTCCATATTCATCAGCATTTTGCATTTAAGCCATTCACCCCCACATGTGCCATAACCATGTTGTAGACATATTTGGTAAGTGGAAGGGTATTAAGGGTCCTTGAGATATCAGAGATCCTAGCACTTGAAAGACAATTCACCATTACCCTGTCTTTGTCCAGCCTAGTGAGAGGCAAATAAAGGGTACCTGATGATAGAATCACTGATCACTTAGGCAGTTCTAATTGCAAAATGTTTTGGTGTACTAGATTTGAAATAATTGAACTTTTTGTGACTCTTTACTGAAAATGTGCCTACGGGTGATGCTGAATTTTTTCTGAGACCTAGTCTTCATGGATCTAGGCAGCTTTGACAATGAAATTTATAGCATTTTAATGGATGTTGGTGCAGAGTGTGACAGCTGTGCCTGATACTCACAATTATTCTGATTTTTGTGAAAGTGTGACTTTATTTGTTAAATATCTGCATCTCTCAAAATGGGAATTTCTTGTCTCAGGTAAGATTTGCTAGACTATCTAAGGATACCAAGCGCAATAAGGTTGGCAACAAAAGGGATACAAGCAGGTGCAGCCTTAGGTCAACTGGTGCCCTAGACAAAAGGGTACCACAGCACCCCCCACCACACCACTTGGTGCCCCCATCCTTGTCTACTTACAGCAAATAAATACTGGAAAAGTGCCTCTGCTAGAGTGGCGCCCTAGGCGGCCGCCTAGTTGGCCTATGCCTAAGGCCGGCTATGGATACAAGAAGGCTGACCTTCCATGTTGGTACTGCACTATGCACTAAACATGCAGAAAAATATGAATAAGAGCATAACTCAAGCTTTAGCAGTTTAATGAGATGAACTTTACGTCTAATCTTTTAATGCTCATTACTATGAGCAGATGAGATGAGATGAGACTAGGAGAAACTTCCAATGACAGTTTGTATTAAGATCGGGTAAAGACCTAGGAGTAATACTGGACCATTTGATGTGGACCTTTACTTCAGAATCTATGGAAACAATGGGATGGAAAATACATTTAAATCATTAAAAGAGAGTGATTTCCCAAAATGATAGATTTGGACTTAATGATAACAACCAGTGATGGAGAAGAGGGATGGAGATTTAAAGCCAAATTAACATAAATGGCAGAAAAAAAAACAGAAACACTTTTTAAGAACACAAGCATGGCAGTAGGTGAGATTTTTAGCCATTTAACATTCTTGCTGGATTGCCTGAGACTAGCAAAATAGAAGTTGCAAATTAAATTAGAAGAAAAACAGCTAACATAGCTATATACTTTTGAAGTGAACTTAAAATAGACAAATAAAATGAAAGAAATGAGATTTTTTTCAGGCACTTATTTCTCATATTCATTCCAGCCACTTAGCTTTCTTGCTGGATAATCTGAGATTGGCACAAATAGAAACTGAAGCCGAGCTTAAAAAGTTCTTTGGCCTTAGGCCACAATAAGATATAACTGCAACCCTTCTCATGCCTGGAAATGAGCAGTACACATGCAATTTGGTGTGGTTAATTCCTTCATAAAAAGTCAGATCCCTTCAAAAGCAAAAAAAACAGTGCTGCTATTTGGCGGAATTGCTGAATCAAGGCTCAAACTGCTTGCAGTACTTTAGTGAGGTGGTGTCAGGTTCAAAACAACAAAAATGGTTATTTAAATTAAATTAGTGGTCTAAGAAGAGTTAAACAGGTGCACTCTATTAGCATAAGACAGAAAACAAGAAGGAGCACAGCTAAAACAGATACATTCTTTTAAATCTCAAAAATGGATAGATAAATGACAGTTGCCAGCCACTTACTATCTTGTTCAATTTCAGCCATTTGGCTGTCTTGATGGATAGCCTGATACAGCACAAACAGAAGTTGAACACTTCCCTAAAAAACCTTGGTCTCAGATCAGGACAGCAATTAATTATAACCTTACACCTACCTGGAAGCAATCAAAGCTTCTGCAAGTTTTCTCACAAAACGGTAACTGGGATTTAATTCCAAAAGTCAGATTATTTTAAAGGCAATGCCAGTGTAGTTGCTACTGGAATTACTGAATAAAGGCTTAAAAAGCTTGCAGCACTTTATTCAGATATTGTAGGGTTAGAAACAACAAAAAAATACTGATTTAAAGTAATGATTTAAAACAATTAAAGCAAATGCTATTAAATTAAGACAGAAAACATGAACTCAGACTGGCTTTCAGTTTCTCTCACAAAAAGATAACTGTTTATTTTCAATTCCAAAATTCCTAGCAGTTAAAAGACAAAATATGGAGTTATTTACTGGAATTACTGAAAGGCTTAAAACTTGTAATACTTTATCCAGATACTGTAGGATGAAAAATAACAAAAACTCTGTTTTAAAATAAATTAATGATCTCAATAAAATTTTAAAACAGATTCAATATTTTAACATCAGAAAGAAACCAAGAAGAAAGATAAGTAAAACAGATACAGAGTTTAAAAATGAACTTAATAATTGATAAAGGAAATAAGAATTTTCCACAACTTACTCTTTTGTTTAGTTTCAGCCAGTTAACCTTCTTGCTGGATAGCCCGAGAATGGCACAGACACATACTGAAGGTCTATCTACAAAGCCCTTGAGTTCCAGACCAAAACAGGAAGTAACTATACCCCCACCTAGAAGTCACCCAAACTTCTGCAATGCAGCGTTATTCGTAAATTCTCTCACAAAAAGGCAAGATTCAATTCCAAAACTCAGATCAATTAAAAAGTAAAAAAAAAAAACTGTGCAGCTATTATTGGGATTACTGAATAAAGGCTTAAAATACGTACACTACTTTATCCAGATGACGTAGGATAAAAAACAACAGTAATACTGATCTGACTAATGATTTAAAGCACTTTCCAACTATTAAATGAAGACAGAAAACATGAAGGAAAACAGGTTAAACAGCCTGTGAAAATGAGCTTAGAATCAGGTAAATAAAAGAAATGAGAGGTTTCAGCCACTTGGCTCTATTGCTGCATGGCCTAAGACTGGCACAAGCAGAACTTGAAGGATTATTTAAAAAGCTCCTCGGCCTCAGACCACAATATCAATTAACTACAACCACACCCTCCACTTGGAAGCATTCAAAACTTATGTAACTCAGACTGCTTCTCACATCTCTCACAAAAAGACAAACTGGATTTTTTTTCAAAAGTAAGATCAGTTAAAATCAGCAGCAGTGCATCTCTTTACTGGAATTACAGATTAAATGCTTAAATGTTTAAAAAGCTTATAACATGTTATCCAAATGCTGTAGGGGCAAAAACAATAAAAATGATGATTAAAATAACTAAATAAATAAACTTCCATTATCCTCGGCACTCTGACATTTCCCAGTGAAAGACATTCATACCTGCACTCCCTTCCCCACCAATGCAAATTATAATAATATTGTCCTATTCTGGGTACATTGCTACTTACATTTAATGCACAGCGTGTCCAGCTTATGTGCATGTAAGAATCCTGGCGTTGTCTTTGCATGCATCACTTTTACTGTAGTGTATGTGCTTTACTGTTGCCTAACATGTTCTGAATATATATGCAATCTTCTGCCTTTTTGCTAGTGTCTCAGCATACTGTGCCCATCTCAGTCTGGCATAATTGTCCCCCACTACTGACACCACCACCAACTCCTTATCTGACTCAGCCTTCACTGCCTGGTATTCAGGGGACTGCTGCTCCTGCAAGTGCCCATCCTGCTGCAAATGCTTCCTAAGTAAGATATTATGTAACACTTCACATGCAAACACTATTTTCACACATCTGTTAATACTGCAGGGCACGACTGCACGAGTCCAGAAACTGAAAGTATGCCTTCAGCAGACCAAATAACCACTCTGCAATGCTCCTTGTTAAAGATATGGCACAGTTGTAGTCCTGGAATTTTTGATTTTGTGTATTTATTATGCGTGTTATGAGCAAGAGTTCCAGGGCATATCCAGCATTACCAAAAATGGGCACTTGAGGGAAGCCACCTGTCACAAAATGTTGATACAGACAGGTGTGCCATATATGGGAGTCATGATAACTGGATGTCTTACACACACATTGTAGGTGATATGCTATGCATTACAGACCACCTGATTCTTGATGTAGGGATATCCTTTGTAGTCCATGTATCTCCTTCTAGTTCACCAGGTGGAGCCTTTATTTCAACGGAAACACTCTATGTTATACAAATTCTCTATAGTATTGTCTGTCTCTTCTGGTGCACTTGGGATGCTAACACACATGCTGAAGCATGGCATTAAAAAACAGATGAAATAATCCTGACACAGATGCCAGATATGCCCCCACTGTGTCCCCAGTAGTTCATTGAAAGGACCCTTACATAAATTCACACATACCGTAGTGTCCACTGGGATAGGTTCTCCATGACTTCCATGGGGCTGCACACTAGTGTGACATGTCCCCAGTTTCTTGAAAGGTGTCCCTATCTATATGGTACCAGTCCACAATGTTACTGGTGTAGGATCCATGAAACATTAAGCATGTTGGATGATCTGGCAACTATGTGCTTGATGCCACACATAACTAGATGGCTTAAACCCGTTAAAATTTCTCTCCAACAATGACTAGATGGACAATAGTGCATTCTACTTTCGTGATGCTCAGTACTCATATATTTCAATATACTAATGCTGCAACAACAGCTTTAACAATTTCCTAACTCTGAACATGATTATTCCAACATACCACCTAACTTATGCTACAGAAACACCTCACTCCAAATGAAGATGCTGTGAGAGCTCTTGGAAATGGATAGATAATTCCCTCACCTTTGATCAACACATCACAACAGTGAATAGGAAAGCCTTCATTCTAGCATAGCTGATCACAGAGACTATCTTCTTGAGATCCAAAGAAGTCATTATCCCTCTATATTCTGCACAATCTGGCCCATCATCACATATAATGTCCCCTAACAAGCAGTTTGAGAGACCTCACAGACTTGAGCTAAAAGGAGAGTCCATTTATTTGGTGTCCTGTAGACCAGTTAGGGTGATCAGTGCCTTGATGTTTGGGCCATATGGGTTCCAGCTGTCTAAGACCTTTTATATTTCCACAAATGAAACAGTGCAGAAAACACTAATACCAGAGATCTGAGCCTGATTCACCAAATAAACAAATTATAGTGGCAATGCAGATTTATCACATAACAAGTCTCCCTTCTCTGGAACAGACTTCCATTTCAGGTCAAGCTGTGTAATGTACTACTGTCCTTTAATAATGAGGTAGACAATATGCCCTGTATTTTCTATGATTCTATGATACATTGAAAATCTCCTACAATTGACAAGCAGGGATTTAGATCAAAGCAGACTTTTAAGTGACTATAATATAGACAGATAGATAGATAGATAGATAGATAGATAGATAGATAGATAGATAGATAGATAGACAGACAGATAGATAGATAGACAGATAGATAGATAGATAGATAGATAGATAGATAGATAGATAGATAGATAGATAGATAGATAGATAAACAGATAAGATAGATATAGATAAAGGGGTTCACTTCTAAATCCTAAAAGCCTAAAATCCTGAAACCCACAATCCTGAGACCAAAATCTTGAAAGTTCAAAATACTGAAAACTCAAAATACTGAATCTCATAATACTGAAAACACACAGGATACCAACACTTACTATATTCCAGCACAAATGCATACAGAAACAAAAGACAAACCATATTACTCTTCTCCAAGTATAAGCAGGGGGGCAAGCACCCCTACACCCCCCACACTCCATGCTACTTAAATATATCAACTCTAAGATTGCACTTAGTGTACTGAAGTGCAATCTCTGAGTTGGTATATTTAAGTAGCAGGGGGTGTGGGGGTGCAGGGGTGCTTATGCTGTGTGTTTCCAGTATTCTGAGATTCAGTATTTTGAGTTTTCAATATTAAGAACTTTCAAGATGTTGGTCTCAGGATTTTAGGTTTCAGGATTTTCGGCTTTCAAGATTTAGAAGTAAACCTATATATATATATATATATATATATATATATATATATATATATATATATAGATAGATAGATAGATACATATATAGATATATAAATACATGAAGATATTATGATGTTTGAAGGAGAATTAGATAATTTCTTTTAAACATCCAAGAAAAAAAGTGCTTAGGCTTCAGACTGTAACTGCACAAGGATGCACATATTCATTTTAGAAAAATGAACTAGACCAACATAAATGCAGTTTTGAAAAACAACACAGTCAAATGTAGCAGACCAAAACTTTGTTTACATTTTTAACACGAGAGTAAAAGTCAGTTACCGCCTTAAATCAAAGCATTGATTCTTGGCATTCCTCTTGCAATTGTCATACACAGTACTTTATTTAGCAGGTAATCCGCAAGGGCTACAAGGAAGCTCAAGCTTCTAGCCTTCTCTCTACGTACCTGCACATTATTAGAGCTTTTTTTACATGAGACTGTCAGTTAAAGAGATGGATTTCTTTGCACGTAAGTGACTTGAGATGTTGTAAAATCTACAGTACTTTCCTGAAAAATAAATGTTTACATTCCAATTCCAGGTTTACTTTTATAGCCTAGATACAGTCACATTTTTTCACTGCTAAAAAATGATATTAAAAAAATGTATGGACAAAGCTGAACAGGTCATTTGAGGGTCCACTGCCCACTAGTGTTAAATGAGATTTTATAAGGAGAGAAACAGTATGGCATCAGAATTTCATAAACATTGATTAAACATGTCTAGGTTTTATATTGTTTATTTTTCTTTGCAGCCATTTAGGCAGTTCAGTTCATGTATATGAGCTAAGGTTCAAAGTATGTATTATATTCTGATAATTAATTAATTTTTGACCTGTATTCATTTTGATAGTTGCTTCTAGATGGAACCATTATTATTATTATTATTATTATTATTATTATTATTATTATTATTATTATTATATGCATGGTTTTATTAAAAACATTTTCATTGACTGTATATTGTAGGTCTGCGAATTTATTATATGTTTAGTTCCTTGGAGGAGAAACATATTCAGTTTTATTTGTAGCTATTTCACACACTATAAACTTATGAATGGAATATGAGTTGTGTTAAATATGTGCAGTACTATAATACATTTAAATTTTTGTAGTTATATGATGTTGACATTCATACTACCTGTGGAACTGATTAGCATTTCTGACATAGTTCATAATAAATAGGCTTGTTTTAAATTTAGCCTACTTTTATGATTTTAATGTATTAAGTGAAACAAATCAGGAGACTACCACATATGCTTTAAACTGATGTAATTTGATTGTATTGGAATCTGCAGTGATGAGGCTATTTCTCAGTGAAACCTGGGTTGCTTTTCACTTTGTATTATCCTCTAAACAATGCTTATTTTTAACCAACAACAGCTGCTATTTCCAGTCTGTGTTTCTGTATATGTTAAAAACAACAAACAGGAAAGGCAAAAGCCTAATCTGAAGGCGTTTGCATCTAAAGGAAAACCAAAAGCATTTAATAAAATTGTCTTAGTTCACTTGATTCGGCTATTGCCTTTCCTGTTTGTTGTTTTTAGCTTAGTTTGTGTGGCCATTAACGTTTATTCATTTCTGTATGTGTTAGTGGGTCACTCTTCTAATTTGGGCAACAGACGTTTGAACTGGAATATTGTGATGTAAAATGCTTGCAACTAGGATTGTGTCTGTGTGCTTTGTTTTCATTTATATAAATGTATGATTGCTTATATTGTAAGTGATGGTTTAATAAAGATGTTTCTTGTTTAAAATAGGGCAGAAATTGAATAATTTATGTAATGTTGCTTAGATTATATGGTATATAACGATATATGTGAAGTATAATGTTTGTTAATGTTAATGTATTGATACAGTTTGATTATTTTGGTATAAATGTAAAGTTGAGTATGTCACAAGTGATAATTCAGTAAAAGTGTGTTTATTAAAAAATATATATATTTTCAGTACTGGTGCTGGTGGGAGTTTTTACATTTGTGACCCTGTAGCCTACTTTGTGTGGATGCAATGGTGACATCCATTGACATTTCAGCATTTATGTCTGGTTTCTACAAAATAAACATGACATATGTTTCTCTGACTCTGGAAGTGATTTTAATAAAGTAATCACTTTAATATTAAACTGAATGAATATAAGAAGCTGAGGTCTTCTGTTTGGTGTTTATTGATGCTCAAGGCATTGCTGAAGCTCACAAAGGTTTGATGAGTTCCTTAAGTCTACTTTGTATCTAAAGTAGACACAAATAGCAAATTGTTTACAAACTGTACTCACTACAGGGCACAGCTTCTAGCTGATCTGTAGAAGCCCTAACTGGATTTTAAGATGAACAAATGGCGGAGCTTAATGAAAAGTTATGAGCAGTTTAGAAGGTGCCAAAAAACATGTGTTACTTGAAGAACGATATGCTGATTATTTAAAATATGTGTATATGTTATAAAGAACTTGAGACTTGAGAACTTAAGAAATATACACGAGACCTGATTAACTACCAAATTAATCTTGTATATTCCTGGAAGAAAAAGCAATCGTTTTTTTTTTCTTCTAGTTCTGGTGACAACAATAGCATCAGGTGAAAATTTAGACTGAAAAGGAAAAGAAAGCTGCCTCCATCTCCCCAGGTCTATAATTAGGGTTTTGGACATCTATATCAAAAGGTGATAGACATTAAAGCTTTTCAAGGATTACTTAACTTGAGGTCCTAGCATTATAATCAAGGCAGAGAGATTCACCTGTTACAGAACGTACCCTCTAAGTTCAAATTTTGGAAGTCTTAGTTCCAGCCTCCCATCATCCAAAAGTTTGGGTCATTAAATCACCATTGTTAAATGAGTTAAATAAACATTAGAATTTATTTTAGAAACTATGACTCCAGTTTAAGCCAACTTGTAGAAAATAGCTTTATAGAAAGTTAAATCTGTTTGGTTGCTATGAAGGGTAAGTATGGGATGGTGGCACTTTGGAATACAGCAGATTATCAGGCTGAGGCTCAATGACAAGATTTATGTGCTGTATTTAGCCCTTTGTCCAAATCAGGATTAAGTAAATAATAGTTTTTTTAGGGGACTACAGACAATCATTGATGTATATTCATACAGGCGGTGGTAGTGCCTGTACTAGTCAAAAATTATTTTTGTTACTTCAGATACATAAAATAGTTACATCCACTCCAGACCATTCCACTGTGTCAGAAACACTATACAAATTATTTTTATTTTATTTTTTATTTTACATTTGTTTACTGGGGAGGTCCGACTGGACAGACCTGTCCGTTTTTAGCAGAGGTCCAGGGAGAAAAGCTGCAGAGCAATTGCTAACATACTATACATAAGGTATTTACTATTTATTATTTATTAGTTGTAGTGTATCTAAGACCTTCCCTTGTTTTCATATTGTCCTGGATTAAAAACACCACAGAGTTCCTAGTGGTCATGTACCAGCTATTTTTGGATAACACAATACATGTGCACACTGGATGTTGACAGCTTATAAACTTCTATCATCTATGAAAGCTGATATAAAGCTGTTGATTTTTGGATTGTCTACAGTAAATTATATAGTGAGGATGTTACTGAGTTTTCTTCACAGTTATTAAATTATGTGTAGAGAAAGCAAAGTTGTTTTATTTTTTGTTTTGTTTGTCTGGAATATTATTTTCTTCACTTCAGGGGAACAGCAATGGGAGCCAGCTTTACATATATTACCCTGCTTATGGTCCATGATGAATGTGATGTGTTGTATAATGGCTTAAACAGCATTTTAATTTCTCAGGTTGAAGTGTGTCATAGATTTTGAAATGATTAGATAAACCAAAAGATCAGTCCCAACAAGGCAGATAAATAAGGCATACATCTCAATCAACAATTACAAAATAATTAAATTTAATGACAAAAACACATTTAAAACACTAATTGCACTTTAACACTTTAAATGTTGTAATTGTTTTTATTAATTAAGTAGCTTTTTTTCATTGGTCAATACTACTTTTTAAACATTACTGTAGTATTATGGTGTTTGTCTGATGAAGTGGTTAGCAGCTGTGAAAGTGCTTACTTTTTGTCATTACATTTTATTATTTTGTAATTGTTGATTGAGATTTGTGCCTTATTTATCTGCCTTGTTGGGACTGAACTCTTGGTTTATCTTATTGTTTTATTTTAGTTACCAGTCCCTTTTCTTGGTTGTTGTTTTTTGTTTGTTTTGAAATGATTGTTGGCTGTTATGAAAAGTGAGGGAGAGCAAGATCACACACGTGCACACATACACATACATACATACACATACACGTGCACACACTCATTATGTGCATGTGTGTGTGTGTGTGTCTACTCTGTCAACATCATTTTGTAAACTATTACACAACTAACAAGATGTGCAGTATATCTGAAAAGAAATGACATGCATTTTGCAAAATTCTTTCAAAATAACTTATATTAATCAATGTAAATGTCTTACAAAAATAGGAAACATTCCTTATATAGGTTCATAGGTGTGTACTGAGCTAATGGCCCTGGAGCCTTTACAAGCATAGCTCACAGGATTACCCTGGCAACCTGCCACCCGACCTTAGTTCCCAGTGCCTGTGTCGAGCAGAGCCACTGGAGTGATCCCTGGGGTGAATTTTCTATTTCCCATCCACTCATATAGGTTCATAGTTTTGTTTACTTTTTGAGGCTTTTCACCAAAGTATAGTGCCTCCACTCAAGAATTTCCTAGCATCCTCATTTCTTGTATTCTGCAGATTTTTGAGGGTCCCTACCAACAACTTATTGCATCTCATACAAGACCAGACCTGACTGTGGTGGGGGGGGGGGGTCCTCAAAGTTTCCATCTCACTGATAAGGGCATCCTTTTCTGTCGATAAATCATGCTCTGTCACATTTGCAATGCATCCGCTATAGACTAAGCATGCTACTATGTTTTCTTACACTTAATGAACCTGTGCAAGTTGAGACATGCATTTATGAGGTCATATGTCACCAACTATGTCAAGCCTTTAAGTTTTCAGCAGTGCAGTACAGATCTCCTGAACCCTTCAGAAAGAAGGGAGAGGAAGTCACCAGCCACTTGTGTTCTTGTCCCCTTTGTAAGCAGTTCTGCCAGCTCTATGTACATGTTTGATTATGAACCCAGATTTTTCTCAGCCTGACCTACCACCTTGTTTCTGCACCACAGCTCAGCCAAAGTAAGTTTTATTTAGTGCAGAGTGATAACTTGATACCTCACAACAATGTGAAACTACAGTAACATGCTTGTTAAAGGAACATACTGTATCCAAAGGATGATGGCTTTATACAGTGGCACCACTGCTTTATTTAGTGAAATGGGAAATTTGACAACCCCTTATAAAATGGACACTTTTCTATTATTTACAGGGTAAGCTTAAGATAAGCTTACACACTGACATGGTAAAATAATTCCAAAGTACACAGGTTATGCATGGAAAGGGTACAGCAACATCACAAGTATAACACGTATTATTACTTTATAACACATGATTTAGGCACCACTGTTTAGAGATCCATGCATTATTTACCTGGGAATTTTAAAAAGTGCCCTCATTGGATGCAGATCAGAAAGTGGCGGATCACCATCTGCAAGTTCTATGGCAGTGATGCCAAGAGACCAAATATCACATCTGGCATCATAGGTAGAATCCAGCTGCTGCTCACATGCGATAACCTGTGTCAAAAAGAAACAGTACAATTTTATCACAATAAACAGAGCAACTAAAATATAGTATCATTAGTATACTTTTGTTCTGTTCTGTAAAAATTCTTTACCATTTCAATTTCTTTATTAGTACTCCTAATATGACTGCTCAAATATTTGTTACTTGGCCCTTTGCACTACATCATTACTGAGGACTACATTCATTTCTTCAGTCATGTATTCTTTGTAAAATTCAGCATCAGGAAATATTTCATGTACAGATATACATTGTGGTGGCAGTGGAATAAATGTAGCTCTTGTAAGTCTGCACTAGTATTAATGAATAGCATTACATTCAAACTTTTGGTACATTGTCAGTAATGGTACTGTTTAAAACCAGGACACTTGATCTCATGTGAAGATGGTGAATGAGGTTATGATGTTTATAAAAACTGCATGCTAAGATGGTGTCTAATCATCAAAATACAGTACATGTGGGGCTAAAACTCCTATCAAGCTATTCTTGTGCAAGGACCACCTACACATGTCACCCATTTGTTCCCAGCAGTCTTTGAGCAACATTATTCAATCTGATGTTAACCGTCCAACTAAAAGTGAAGATTCAAAGGCAAACTATTATTTACGTTTATATTCTGCTGTTCCCCTTCTATATTCTTCTGTTTTGTTTGTGAATGAGTGCTACAGACATATGTGCTTGTTTTATGATTGTTTCATGTATTATTTTGTTTCTGTTTTTATGTCTCAGTTTCATATATTATTGTAACTCTTGAGCTTTTGTTTCTGGCCTCTCCTAAAAAGGGGGTTCAATGCTCATTCAGACTTTTGCAGTAAACAAAGGGAAAGAAAAAAGAAAGAAAGAAAGAAAAGTATTATTCTGAAGTGATACAGTGCTATAGTAGCCATGTAAAACCATGTGTGAGACTATGCTGGAGCAGTTAGTTCTGGAAAATAACATGACAAAGTTGTATGACATAAGATCACATTGCCCAACCCAACATTTTTCTCAACCATCTTTACTTATAAGTAAGCACTCGATAATGAAAATCCTTTCCTTGGTTGCTGTAACAGTTCCATGCAGAATACATTTTTGACTTCTACAGTCTGATTTCAGTTCATACCAGAATCTGAGGCACGCTGTAAGTTAGTAACAATGATGAGGCAAACCGAGAAGCTTCAGATAACCACATCTGCTCCCAGCCATCAGGCAATAGATCACATGTCCAGCCAAATTGGGAAGTTAAAACCAGAACTGATTGAATGCACCACTGTTAGTAACAACTTCACCATGGCCTGTAGTACCAGGTTTGGAAGCAGAATATGGCCAGTCTGCTGATGCTAGAATAATAACTGAGGCAGTGTTTACTGACTGCATCTTCTACCACCATCAGTGATTCTGATTCCAGGAAAGCTGCTGCAGAAGGTGCCAGTGCATAAAAGCTGAAAGGACTGTCAAGCATTTGCTATTATCCTTACATCCCTGTAGGCTATTATACACATTTAGTGGTAAATTAGCACTTTCTTAAAAAACAAAATTGATTAATAAGTTCCTCCTGTCTTTATTATCTAGTCACAAATTCACAGCACACTCATCCATGTTTTCTAGGCACCAAGTAAACATAACACTGCCATTAAAAGAGTCATTTTGATAGAATGGGTTCCCACCGCTAAACTTGTAAGCAGCATAGCTTTAGTGTAAGTGCCGTCATTGTGTGATCTGTACAACATTCTGTTCATCCATCTTTATTATTTAGACACCCTGGGCAGCGTCAGCTGCTGTCTACATTCAGACTTTTGTTAAGGAAGTACCAGCTCACTTATTTGCTTTTTTTAGCTGCCCAAGTGTTGTCCAAAGGTACATAACTAATAAAGCTTCACACTGCACTGCAAAATTTTATTAGCTTCTCATGGCTTCAGCAATAAATTCTACTCCACTTCATACAAGAGCCTGAGAGATCCCTTTGAAGCTAGACTACTTCAGAAATTAGACTGCTAACGCAGGGTAAAGATGAAGCTCGACTGAAGCACAATAGTGCATACTTTTGTGTGGCTTGTTTTATCTGCCATAATTCAAGAAACCTTTCACAGACACCATCAAGCATGTCAAAGCTTTCTCTGAAAGCTCAAGGTAAATGAAATGACTTGCAAATCTTAAATGTTTCTCAAGAAAGTAAACACTTCACTGGAAAGCCCACTACCAACTTTTGTTAATTAACATTAAACCTCCACAAAAATACATAATATTGCCTTATAGCTCTTGTGTCAGTGGCTCTGGCATGATCTCTGTTCACTGGCTATGTGGTATGTTCGTCCCATATCTATGTAGGTTTTCTTCTGGTCTTTCATCTTCCTCCCACCAGCTAATTAGCTATTGTAAAGTCACCCTTTGTCTCTCTCTCAGTCTGTGTGTCTACATGGGTAGATCTTTTGCACTTGCCCTTTCCCTGTACCCTTCCTTGTGGACGAAAAGAGTCCATGATGACTTTTTCACTTATGTGATTAGCAAATAAAAAAAAAATCCTAATTTCTATTCCACCCTGGGAACTGTTCAGCAAAATACATGGCATAGGCAAAATGTTTACCCCATCAAGTCTTTGGCTCTATAGATGCCCCTGATACTTGGCACTAGATACATGAAAGGCTGGACCATTAAGTGTCCCATTATAAAGACATACATGACCGGCCTAGTCTTTGCTCCATTCTTGGCATATAACCTGTTCCATTCAATATATGTAAAAGTCTGACCTATTTTGTATAGGTTCATAGTTCATAGTTCAGTACTAGGCTAACTGCCCATGCAAGCCATTTTAAGCCTAGCCAGTTATCCCTTGTGAGACTCAAACCCTGAACCTTGTATTTGTAAGGCAAACACCTTATCCATTAAGCCACCCTCCCAAATATGTCATTTTAAATGCATACAAGGCTGGACCATTAACAGCTCATGTCTAGATGCACAAAAAAAAAAAAAAAAAAAATGGACCAGTCACTGTCCCTTTCTAGTCAAATGCAAGACTGGTCCATTCATTTCTCTGCTCTAGAAAAAAAACAAACCAGCCAATTTACTGTAACATTTGGGATAAATACAAGACTGGTCTACTCACTGCTCCAGCTTGCCCTTACCCATTCCATGGTCAAAAATTATATATTACCCCTAATGAGAATAGCTGGGATAATACCATAGATAACTTGAGGGGAGCCATACATGGGATAAATCATTTAGGAGCTGCATCTGTCCATTGGTATTACAACATTCTAGATACATACACAGCATCACTATTCATTACTCCCTACCAGACTTGACCATTGAGTCCCTCACTTTGAGACATGCAAGACTACACCATTCACAGCTCCACTATACATGCATACAAGACTGGTCCATCCAGCCCTTCCAACTTATAAGAATTCTTCCTTTAGAAGGCTCATGCACCATGATATAATGTGGTTGATTGATTCTACCTCTGGTCCTTAATAGCCTGCAATATCTTTCTTTATGTCTTCCTCTAACATATATTTAACCTGAATAGGTGGTCAGATTTCTAATACATGCAGTGTAGACTCTGACCCAAAGAAACACATTACTAAGAAGAACTGCAGTCATCTCCCTCTGCTCACATGGTACATACAGAATACATTACTATCACCAACTCCCTTCTTATTTCTGTCCACCATACTGCTAACATTTGAAAAGGCCAGTAATGGCTAAGTGTAAGAAACAATTCTGCAGCCATGAATTGTTCTGTAATTAACAACATGGATTCACTCCTTAACAAAAAATATATATATATATCAACTGTCTGAATCACCACCACCCTGAAGCCTTGCTATTCAGATTTTTCTTTGTAAGCTACTTGATATTTACTCATTCCCTCCAATGGAGGTCTGGAAGTCTGCACAGTAACTACCAATGGGCGGAGCCTAAGGATTTTGATGGAATCAAATTATGTCCTCAGATTTCAAACAAATGTTCATGTCTCTGAAACAATAGGGGTTACTAAAGAAGTATAAATGACAAAGTCTTCAGCACAAACTATTTTTATGGTGGTAGTATTCTTTAGGTTCTAGGTTTTAAACTGAATTTTATATGGTACAGTAAACATAACAACTGTTAAACTTGTAATATTTTGTAAACAACTTACAATATTTCACCAGCTACTCAAGCTATACACATACTGGTAGCAGCATTTTGTTCAACCAGCTAAGATCTTTTGTATAAGGCTAAGAACTTCTGTCTGTGCGACTTGGTTATTGAGATATTTAGAAAAACATGATAACAATATAAATAAATAAATACTATATGAACAACAATTCATATCTCTTTACTTGCACTAGACAGAAGTCAAATATCAACACAGATATGCGAGATTAAATACTGGAATACTTTATATGTAGCATGGTTTTGAAATAATGCAAATGTGAACAAGCAATATGTGATTCCTAGCGGTGTCAGGAGGATGTAACTGCTGAAGATAACGTTTAATGTCACACATTCAAACTGCTTATTTTGTAAGTATTAGCTTTCACCTCGTTAATGACTTACTTAAAGCATCAGTGCTGTGCAGCACCAAACATTCATCAGATAATGTTTGACAGCAGAAAACATTTATTTGATCATCTTATCATTTTCTCTGAAAATGTATCTTTTCCACACCCCCCCCCTTTTTTCTCCATTGGGCTAGAAAGATACTCACTAAACCACAATGAGTAACTTTGTTTACATAAACTATATCAAATATAGGTTTTAAGTTGTCAAGACTGAATCTCTTCTTCTCTCTAGTTAAATGGACCACTATCTTACTGTCCTCCGTCTGTCATAGTTTCACTACTCTCTCCCTTCATCTATCCAAAACTAATACACCTTATAACAGACCAAGTAGGCCTGACTACTCTCACTTCCCTAATTACTTTACTTTTCACTCTTAAATGTAATTATGCATTCGCAGGTGCTCTAGTACTAAAGATCATACTATATTAAATTATCGGCCACGTCCCCCTTCCTGATATTTCCATAGTTAAGCTGCATCTTCTTTTTATTATTTTAATAGCCAGAAATTGCAGGTGATATTACAGTATCTTTTGCAATGTTATCTCAGTCTTTGCAATATATAAGCCTGTATCTAATTCTACACTGTATATACCCATGCAAGCTATGTCCACACTCTGTTCCTAAATGATATTTATGTGAACTATTGTCAGGCCTTTTCCCTCATGTATGTACACTTACCTAAGTTTGTATTTTTGCTGATAACATGCAACTGTATTTTCTGTACATGTCAAAACTGGTGTTAAGGTGGAGCTTTTCTTCCCGGTCCTCTGCTGAAAAAGGCCTTTATCCCAGTTAGACTTTCCTGGTAAACAAAGATAAACAAATAAATCATTAAATAAATAAATATAATCCTGTTCTTGCTGCCTTAATCTCACAGCTAATGCTCTTAACACTGCTGGAGTATTAGCAAAACACCCCCCTGCATATTATTCATATGTTTTAATAGAAGTGTGCCTTCTAATTCTTGTAATTTATTTAAGCCTTGTAACTGCTTAGTCCGTTCATCTGTTCATAGGACACCTTTCAGTTGTAGTACTCTTATTAGTTTGCCTTGAGCTTTTCTATCTTTTCCTCTCCAATATCCGCTTTTCTATATCTGTCTTCAGATTATCTGGGCAATGTCTCTTTTATAGCCTTCCTACTTTCTACTGACATCTTTGATATTTTATGTAATTGTTGTTGAAGCATGTCCTTCAACGAAAGTATATATTGACTTCTCACCTAATTATATGTCAGAAATCGACAGTGTGTAATTGGCCTATTTTTACCAAGAATACCAAACTGAACAAGCAAGAACACTTGATCTGATAAAGTCATTGCTCTGACTTTCACCTTTTTTCTGCTGTCTACATGTTCTTTCCATGTGAATCCTTTATCAGTCCTAGACTAAGACCTATGCTTAATAGGAAAAAAAAGTATAACATTCTTTTCTTCTTGAATGTTTGTCCTGCATCCATATGTCTACTAAGCCCAATTGTTTCATAAGCCCTTTTGTTAACTTCTCTACGTTTCTTTTCCTTTGACTATTTGATGTACTGTTTATGTCATCTATCTGGTGCCAGTCTCCTGCTATACACATCATTCCCTTTACAAACTCTAGAACTACTGCTAAAATTGCCTTAGTTACCTTATGGTTTGTCTGGTGTGAAACATATAATGATGTTATTGTTAATAACTAACTGTACAATTAACCTCAAATTCCAGAATATCTATTTTTTTGTCTTTCAATCATTTTCGATTTTTATAGATACACTTTTGCATATTAATACAGTTGTTCCTTGCCTTCTAGCACCCTCATACAGCAGCTTACCTAAAAGTTTAAATCCTCTTTGCACAACTTTTCTTTGTATTGTATTACATAGATGCATTTCTTGCAAATCACAAATGTAGCTTTTGATTTTTGAAGATCTCTAGTATTCTTTCCCTTTTATGAGACAAGTGAAACCATTAACTTTTCAGCTTAAAACTGAGGCTTGCACCAATATATTTTATACAACCCCCTTTTTTCTTTCTCCTGTTCTTCTATTCTCTTTGCTTTTCCTAGTTTCCAAACACCTGTAGTAGTTTTCCTCTCTGCTATTGTCCCTTCTTAAGTTAGGATTTCTTATATTCTGATATGTAAACATATTTGTGTCATATGTTGTTTTATGTTTGTCCTGTATGAAACATCTACTTTAGCATTGTTAAAGGAATTAAGCCTATCAAGCTGTGGTAAAACTTGAGAAATATAACACAGAAAAAAAAATAATTACATTAACTATGTACACATTATTCATATGTCCTTCTAAGGCATGACTTTTAAAATCTCACTGTAGGTCCCATCCGTCTGGTCACTTTTTGTCATACTTGGCATTCAGTCTTACAGACTTCACTGAGACTGACAACATTTCTCTCCCATGGTCCATGTAAAATTGTCTTATTGTTTTTTGAAGATTAACTATGATTATTGCATATTTATCATGTCTCCACTCCTCTTTATACTTGTATCATGTAAGTCACAAAAAAGAAGAATCACATCAACGTTTCCACAGTCTGAAATGTTATAATACCTCCTTCTAATACTTTTGTGTATTATAACATATCTCTCCCAGTTAGTCCTTCAGTTGAAAATTTTGTGTAAAAGGGTAATTATTTGTTGCAAACCACAGTTACTTACTCCTTTACAGTTGAAGAGGAAAAAAAACTCTGTTCGAGCTATCTACATTGTTGTTAAATATCACAAATTTGGTTTTCCACCTATGACATTATTAGTTTTATCTCTCACAGATGAAACGTTAAAAACCCTTCATCACCCCTTAACCTGAAAGGTTTGTTCTTTGTGATTAAATTGCCACACTACCCAGTTTGTTTTTCTTTTGTTGTGCTTTTGTTCGAGCTGTGTTTTACTTAAATCCATGATTGATTTGACTGTTACATTCTAACATCAGGATTTGAGGCATTCTCTACCTGCAGTTTTACTTTTTCACAGCCGTTTACAGCTGCTTTGCTGCACTTTTAACTAGATATGAGTTGTACTTTGAACGACCTGTTGGGACAAAATAACCCTTTGCTCTCCTTGGCTGCCATGCAAGATGGTATACAACAGCAAACAGAGAGGGGATGTCGACCCAGACTTTGCCACATTTTTGAAGAAGCTGGAACATAAAGTTGAGAAATATAAGGTATTACAATGGCAGCATTTTAGCTTTAATGCATATCTACAGCTGTGAAATTAGTTAGACCACCTACTAGTCTAATGACCAGAGAGCAACCAGTCTCCAAGCCTATCAATGAGCACAGTACTTTCGATGCATCGCCTTCTGCTCAACAATTGGCTAGTTCACAAAATAAAGACACTCCCTTGGCTTTTCAGCCTTCTCAACAACCTGTTCACTTGAAACTACCAGAGCAAGTGCAGGGAAGACAACAGAGCATATCAAGAGGGCGTCCAGCACAGAGGAAGAGAGAAAAGAGCCAGAGCGGGTCCTATTCCAACTACAAGATACGGAAGTGAGTACACCTGCACTTAAAACTATTGTTAATCTTTCCAACTTTGAGGTTACACCAGTGATTGTACTGTTGTTACAAAAGGGTTTGAACTTTATACCAGCCAGCTTGGATACAGTGACTGACGCACTAACTGATTTAAAAAAGTTTTGTAGAAAACTAGATTTAAAACTAACTTTCGTGATACTTTGAATACACAGCAAGTTGGATGTAAATGTAAGAGTACATTCATCCCTATAAGCCATCCAATTATTTGTGCATTCAATAATGTTTGTGAAGTACAAATTAGAGAACTGTATGAGAAAGGGCAAATTGGTAAATTGTATAACCTAACTATTGATGAACGCAGAGCCTTGATAGCACTGAATAATAATGATGAAATAATTATAAAAGAGGCTGACACGGGCGGTGCGATTGTATTGATGAATAGATTGGATTATTTTTCTAGTATGAATGCACTGTTGACTGATGGGGATACTTTTGTTGAAATATCTGGGTTAGACATTAAACAAATGGTAAGCCGAGTAAATATGATAATTTATAATTTGCAATTGATGAAGGATATTTATTTAGATACATTTAGCTATTTTACAGTACCTGTACCTGTTATACCGGCTTTGTATGGCCTTCCTAAAATCCACAAGTCACTTGCAAACCCGCCAATGAGACCAATTGTCTCTGGACGTGGTTGGCTTACCGAGCCCATTTCAATTTATTTACAGCATTGTCTATCTCCCTACTTAAAATATGTGAAAAGTTAAATCAAAGACACTCCGGATTTTCTGACCAGCTTGAGCACATGGTTTTATGACACTGATGTAACCAATTTTATCATGGTTGTAATGGACATTAAGTCCCTTTTTACTGTAATCCCCAACCAATATGGAATAGCAGCAATTAGAAACTATGTGAAAGAGGGTTACTAGATGGAAGTCGTATTGAAACCATTTGTGAATTGCTTGAAGTGGTCCTTGAAAATAATATTTTCACATTCAATAGCAAATATTATCACTAGGTATCTGTCGTTGCCATAAGTACTTTGGTGGCTAATACCTATGCAACACTAGTGTTAGACTATTGGGAATGTGAAACTATTTTTAATAGTACTGCATCTTTGTCAGATAATATTTGTTTTTTTAAGCGTTTTGTAGATGATGTCTTTTTTGTTTGGAAAGGTAGTAAAAGTGAATTGGATGACTATGTTGAAATGTTGACTAGAAGTACTGAATTCTTAAAATTTTCCATGAGTTACTCTTTAAATAGAATTAATTTTTTTGGATGTGACATTGTATTTTGATGGTATTGATATACATACTACCGTGTATAAAAAAACAATGCATGGTAATAAATATTTGCATAACAAAAGCATGCATGCTCCCCATGTCTTTAGTGGAATAATTAAATCCCAAATGAAACGTCTGAGTTGACTGAATACTGATGCTGACCTTTTTCAACAACAGGCGGATGAAATGACAAAACTATTTATAGATAGAGGTTATGATACCAACATGATTTCATTTTATTATAATGAAATAGTTGGGTTATGGGATGATAATGCTAGCCCATATTTCAGGGTTAGACGAAATATCACTGATATAACATCCACTGCCCCTGCTACCCATAACATATAATAGAGTTACTTCACAAATACAAAAACGTATTTCTGATAATTGGCCCATATTACAAGCTTTACCAGACTTAAGGAGATTTATTGACTCTATACCTAGGTTTGTTTATAGAAACAGTATAAATCTCAAACAACAACTATGCTATAAAGACATAAAGGAGAACAGCAATCCAACTAAAGCAAATAAATATGGTATCTTCCCATGTTATAATTGTTGCTGTTGCACTTATATTGATAAAGATGTGAATTTTTTTTATACCCCAGCTGGAAAAATATTTGAATTTAGATGTGCTACAACTTGCAATAGTACTAATATTGTGTACTTGGCTATGTGTAAAAAATGCAGGTGTTTCTATGTAGGTAAGTCAAATAGAAGACTCAAAGACAGAATAATTGAACATAACTCTGACATTAGATGGAAGGTCCTGACAAATGCCTTAGCCAAACATATAAATGAGACTAACTTGGAGCATGGTTTTACATTTAAGGTTATCGGTACTATAACTAAGAGCAATAGATGGGGAGATATGAATACTAAACTAGAGTTGAGTGAATATAAATGGATACTTCTCCTATCTGCAGACAAATTACCTGGTTTAAATCAAATGATATAATTGAAACCTGTTTTAATACAAAGGCAGAATTGTTTACATTAATTTTTTTTATGTAACTGTTTTACTATGTACTAGAGTCTATGTAATGATTTTTACGTTTTTTTTTTTTTTTAAATAATGTAGTATTTCTTTAACAACACACTGATGAATTTTATTGGCTGTGCCTTAATTGTGGTTTATAGAAATTGTTTGTAGTAGGATATTGAGTTAATACTGATAAAGGGTTTTTAACCTGAAAGCTTTGTTCTTTGTGATTTAATTGCCATGCTACTCAGTTCGTTTTTCTTTTGTTGTGCTTTTGTTTGAGGTGTGTTTTACTTAAATCCATGATTGATTTGACTATTTCTTTAAGTGTAGCATGTCCAACAGCTCTGGGTTTGACAAAGCCTTGTATGTTAAGCAGAGATCGCCTCTAAGTAGACAATATGCAAAAGAGTATAGCTGGAGTTTTTTAGTCGGTGAGCATAGGGTATCTGCTTTAGGCCTGTGATTCTTTTAGTGAGGTGTTTCTGCGGCCTTTCCAGTTGTTGCAGATGTCTTGTGATGTACATACCAAATGGGGCATTGTACTCTATGATGGGTCTAATGAGGGATGAGTACAGTGGGACAATGACCTCCTTTTTTCTGGTTGAAAAGCCCTTAGTGATGAGGTGTGCCACATATAAGGATTTCCTGACTGTTTTGGCGATGTAGTTATCGATGGTGAGACCATCCTGTCCTAAGTCTCTTATCACACTTTCGGTGTTTAGTGTACTGCCACCTATGTGGTAATTCATGGGTACATGTTTTTTCCCAAAGGGGATAACTATACACTTCTTGGCGTTGAGCTTGAGCCCATGACTCTGGCACCAAGCATCTGTTTCTGTAAGACCCTTTTGTAGAATATCCACATCATCTGAGGATTCAATAATGGCTCCCAGTTTGCAGTCATCTGCAAACTTTGTTAGCCAGACTCCCTTAGTGTTGGCCTGTAGTTCAGAGAAGTATATACCAAACAAGAGCGGTCCCAGGACTGAACCCTGAGGTACTCCACTTGTCACTTGTCTGGAGCTGGATTTGGAGTCAGCTACATTTGCAGTGTGGGTTCTGTCAGTAAGCCAGTTGGCAACCCATCGAGTGACATAGGGAGTTATGCCCAGCCTAGTAAGTTTATCTATGATTCCAGAGTGGGGGATGGTGTCGAAGGTCTTGGTGAGGTCCAGATAGGCTGTGTGGACTGCCTTACCCTTGTCCACAGCTCTGGAGACTGATTTGAGGAAGTCAATCAGGTTCAGGAGACATGATCAACGCTTCACAAACCCAAACTGGGTGGGGTACAGTGTTTGAAGGTTGACAATGTCTTTGTTTATAAGTTCCATGATAATACGTTCCATGGCCTTGCAGGTCAGGCTCGTCAGACTGATGGGATGGTAGTTGTATTTATTTTACAGAGTTCACCTACAACGTTACATAATGTACCTTGTGCAGATCATATAGTCTATTCTAGTTCCCTAGCAGTTTTGATTTGCTCCTTTAAGACAGGGAATCATGCAGAATCAGCTGAGGATTTATTTTCATCTTTATTGTTTTTTCTCTTTTTTTCCTCATCATTAATGCACCACCAATTACATTTAGAATTTGTTTATTTCTAAGAGCTCTCAAAATTCAAGGGAGAAATTTGGACTTCATATTCAAATTAAAAATTACTGATGAACCCAGGAGTTTTATCTCTCGCAGATGAAACGTGAACTCTTTATAGCTTTGGAAACCCTGACTGCATTATTTATGACTGATGTATGCATGAATTATTTACAAAGAAACATACCAAATTACATTTTGCTTAACATAGATTCACTAGGTCATGTAAAGCTTATTATGTATGAGTATTTTTTACAAAACCATACTAAATTATGTTTTGTATAACAAGCCTCATCTGCAAGGCCAGGGAATGGGTCATAACTGACCTGAAAACCCATGATATTACAAATCTTGTAAGACGTGTCCCCAAGCTGTCTGGCTTTGTTAAAGGTATATCCTGCCTAATGAATGTGGTAATCTTCTTTGAGAGGGTAACACAAGCTGTGGACAGTAGTAATGTTGACTATACACCATAAAGTAACTTTGCCAAAGCATTTGATACCATGACACATGCTAACATAACTGACAAGCTAAATGTGCTCCACACTGATCCCTGTATAGTTAAGTGGATGGCAAATTGGCTGAGGGACAGAACACACACAGCAAGGATGCCAGTTGTGTTCTAAGAGAGCATGAGGGTAACCAATGGAGTCCCTCAGGCAATCATACTAGGTCCTCTACTTTTCAGCATATATTTCTCAGATCTTCAAATGAAAAAGCAGGATCTGTACTTAACCCAGTTTGTAGAAGATTGTAAACTGCGTGTCAAACTCAAATCCCCTTCTGACTTGCCAAATCTATAAAATTGTAAAAGCTGATATACAGAAAATGGGCAAACACTAAATGGTAAAAAGTGCTATATTATTCCATTTGGTAAACAGTCAAACCAGCTTGTAGTATAGACATCAGCTCACTGCAAAATTAGAGTGTTGTGAGAGACCCTGGAACATGGGGAGAAAATTCCCTGTCTTTTGATCATCATGTTGTAACACTGAATAAGAAATCATTCCGTCTGCTGTAGCTGATTGCAAAAGATCTCCATTAGATCCAGAGAAGTTCTTACCCCTCTGTATTCTGCACTGATCAGGCCCATCATACAATACAATGCAACTTTGGGCTGCATCTTACTAGACAGTTTAGGCAGTTGGAGACCAGACAGAGGTTATAAAGAAAAAAAAAGATCTATCCGTCTAGGCTGGAGGCTCTTTCCCTGTTGTACAGACTTCTGTGATTTGATTTTCTGACCATTACTGGATATGGCAGTCCAAGACCTCTTACATCTGCACAAATCGGTTCAGTGAGTACTAGACTGTGAGATCTGAACCTGTTTCAACAGATTACCATGAAACGAGTGATTTATCACACAAAATCTACCCTTTCTTTGCACAACCTTCCACTCCAGACCAAGCAATGTGACACACTATCTTCCTTCAAAAAAGAGCTAGACAATTGAATGGGTATTCACACATTCACCTATAACATGCCTGGCTGATCACTGTTTTAAAAAGCAAGATAAGATCTGAGAGTTGGTAATGGTAAGGCATAAATAGCCACATGGCTCATTTGCCCTGCAATTTCTAGTTTTCTATTATTCTGTTCTGTTGTGTCTGGACTATATAAAGCTTATTGCCAACTGGTCCTCAAGAAGCTTGATTGCAGTTGTGCCATATTGGAACTTGTACCTACCCATGAATTTACTTACTTTCTTGTTAAACTTGTAAAATGACTGACACTTCTTAGGAGAGTTGCAGTTTATTACAACAAAGATTAGATAACGTATATTCTTGATTTCCTGTTGTTAATAGAGACTTTAAGATTGTCGAGCCTCTGCACATTTCATGGTTTTCCATACATTATGTTCTAGACATAAATGTTTCAAAGAAGAGGGGTTCTTCACTGTCTTGAAGTAAGGAAGGTGACAAGAGACTAAAAATAAGGACAGTTACTAGGACCTCTCAGGCTAAATCAGGTGTCGAAGCACATATCAGCTGTTCTGGTGACTATTCATTGTGCAACGTTGAACAAGGTGTTTTATTTTATTTAAAGCATAGATGGAGAGGCAGTGCTCCTAACAGATGATGAAATCAGTGAGGTGTAATGCAAAACAATAACATTATAGGACCAATTACATATTCATCCAAAAATAACACAGAAGGCCTTGTTTACTATTGTAGTTACCTGATGATCAAAGGAAAGATTGCCCTTGAATTTACTAATGTCCTTATGACTGTATCCAATCTGAGCTGTTTTCAAATCAATGATATAGGCTGGAGGAAGTATTCATTTTCCAAATGTAATTATGCTGCTTTTGCTAGTGGGTTATATCCAACCACCTTTGGAGTACTGATACATCTATGGTAGAGACTGCAATTACATCAGATTTGCTATCATCAGTAAACACAACCATGCCAAGGACATTAACAACATTTATCTGAAAATATGACAAAAAGATTTGAAAATGTACAGGACCAAGAATTGAAATCTCAGACACTCTGCTACTGACTTTTATCAGTGTGAATAGTTTGCCGCCTTGCCACCTACATTAATTTTTTATTTTTTTTGTCAGATAGACGTTTGTCTGTCCAACAAAACAAAACATACTAACTCTGAGCTCTTTCAGTTTAGTGATGATCTCTAATTGTGGGTTGCTAGTCAATTCTTTAGTGTGATCCAGGCAGATGACATGTATCTGCAGTCTATCATCCAAGACAGCTCTGACTTCCTGGAGGAAGGTGGCTGGATTTAGTATGAGCTACATTTAGTAAAGCCCTACTGACACATGTCTAGGAATAAATGACCAATATTCTTTTTACCCTGTTCTTTCAGTATCCTGTGTGTAATCCTGCAAATGATACTTGTAAAGTTTTTGGGTCAGTAGCTCCCTGGGTCAATTGTAGGCCACCCTTCTAGATGAGAACAACTGTAGCCTGCTGCCAGAGTACAACAATGTTTCAGCAACTGTACAGTAAGCCTATTATGTTTTGTTTAGTTTCAGTTTACTTTTAGTTAAAAAGCAAGCAAGGATATTAACTGTGCCATGGAAGTGGTGATTTTAGTTTTAGACAAAATTTAGTCTTCATTAATACAGAGATGGCCTCCATCTCATTGCTGTAGTGTTGGAATGCTGCGCATACTGGCTTGCTAAATTTACATCAGGTGATATCAGCCATATAATAGTGCTCAAACTGCACAGTTCTCATTTATCTTGATGACACTGCAGTCATGTAAACTACCCCTAATCTTCTGTATATAGGTAGAAAAGCTTTAAGTATCTCCTGAGATTTTATAGTGAGCTGAGTTTGTATGAGGCATCAACTTTGTGGATTGATTTTGAAAGTTTTTTTTTTCAAGACTTAGCTTGATTTTATAGTGACATGGTGATCATGTAAGGTCTCAACTTTATAGACTGTCTTTGAAAACGTTTTTTTTTTCTTTCTTTTTTTTGGCAAGACTAATATTGCTGCTCATAAAGGTTACAACAAAGTGTACACTTTCTGAATTCAGGAACAGCCCTACAATCATGTATGTGCTGTCCATTCACTCAGAAAGTCCTAAGCCTGATTTTGTGAGTAGCTAAAGTGAGCAGCGGTAGCATAATCATTTGTTTTCATTGCATATTTGCTTATTTTATGGTTCACCAACTGCTGTTTGATGTTGAATTTACCCATTTGTAGCACATGCTGAATCAATAAGGGTACTGAAAATATAACAGCTGTACTACGTTTTCAGGCTGGGCTTGTTTAAAGATTAACTCCAATTTGTGTTGGAAAGGAGCTCATTTATTGGTGCGTAGCTGGTATAAGTGTATGCATCATGTTAGAGTTGTTTTTTTTAATTAGTATGACTGCATTATTGCCTAATTTGACTGAAAAGGGCAAACCAGTAAGGACAGAACAAGTGGATTGCATATGAACTACCAAGATACTTATATTATTTCATAAAATAGAGAGTTTCACTAATTGCTGTACGCAATTTACATTAATAAGGCAACACAGGCATTATACATTTTTGTTTTTGATAGTTCAGTACAAATTGTTCTATTATGGTGTAGATGGGAGGAGAAATGGGGTAGGGGTTATCCTGAAGGAACAGTATAACAAGATTGTTTTAAAGGTGAAAATAGTGTCAGAGTGATGTTTATGAAGCTGTAAATTGATGGTGTGATGAATGTTGTTAGTGCATATGCTCCGCAAGTTGGGTGTGCGATGGATGAGAAAGAAATTTTTGGAGTGAGTTGGATGAAGTGGTGATGACTACACCCAAGTGTGAGAGAGTGGTGAATGGGGCAGATTTCAATTGGCATGTTGGTGAAGGGAGCAGAGGGGATGAGAAAATGATGGATAGGTATGGTGTTATGGAGAGGAATGCAGAAGGTCAGATGGTAGTGGGTTTTGTAAAAAGGATAGACATTTCATTGTTTAACCTTCTTTCATTAATGACAGCCCATTTGCATTGCCTGATTCTTTAGATCTCAATGTAAGGCATTCATCAGTTTTACTTTAACTAAAAAGATTACTAGAACAACAACAAAAAAATGATATGTAGAATGCATTCTCGTTGAACAAAGAGGTGGACACCAGCACCTGCTGAGGAGGACACCAGCACCTGCTGAGGAGGCTGGTATGTTAAACGTACCCCTTCAAACAGATGCAAACTGACTTCCCACTGACAGGTAAGAAGTAACAAAGGATATTCATGGTTTAATTGTCTTATAACCACTGACAGGCAAGAAGTAACAAAGGATATTCATGGTTTAATTGTCTTATAACCACTGACAGGTAAGAAGTAACAAAGGATATTCATGGTTTAATTGTCTTATAACCACTGACAGGTAAGAAGTAACAAAGGATATTCATGGTTTAATTGTCTTATAACCACTGACAGGTAAGAAGTAACAAAGGATATTCATGGTTTAATTGTCTTATAACCACTGACAGGTAAGAAGTAACAAAGGATATTCATGGTTTAATTGTCTTATAACCACTGACAGGCAAGAAGTAACAAAGGATATTCATGGTTTAATTGTCTTATAACCACTGACAGGCAAGAAGTAACAAAGGATATTCATGGTTTAATTGTCTTATAACCACTGACAGGCAAGAAGTAACAAAGGATATTCATGGTTTAATTGTCTTATAACCACTGACAGGTAAGAAGTAACAAAGGATATTCATGGTTTAATTGTCTTATAACCACTGACAGGTAAGAAGTAACAAAGGATATTCATGGTTTAATTGTCTTATAACCACTGACAGGTAAGAAGTAACAAAGGATATTCATGGTTTAATTGTCTTATAACCACTGACAGGTAAGAAGTAACAAAGGATATTCATGGTTTAATTGTCTTATAACCACTGACAGGTAAGAAGTAACAAAGGATATTCATGGTTTAATTGTCTTATAACCACTGACAGGTAAGAAGTAACAAAGGATATTCATGGTTTAATTGTCTTATAACCACTGACAGGTAAGAAGTAACAAAGGATATTCATGGTTTAATTGTCTTATAACCACTGACAGGTAAGAAGTAACAAAGGATATTCATGGTTTAATTGTCTTATAACCACTGACAGGTAAGAAGTAACAAAGGATATTCATGGTTTAATTGTCTTATAACCACTGACAGGTAAGAAGTAACAAAGGATATTCATGGTTTAATTGTCTTATAACCACTGACAGGTAAGAAGTAACAAAGGATATTCATGGTTTAATTGTCTTATAACCACTGACAGGTAGGAAGTAACAAAGGATATTCATGGTTTAATTGTCTTATAACCACTGACAGGTAAGAAGTAACAAAGGATATTCATGGTTTAATTGTCTTATAACCACTGACAGGTAAGAAGTAACAAAGGATATTCATGGTTTAATTGTCTTATAACCACTGACAGGTAAGAAGTAACAAAGGATATTCATGGTTTAATTGTCTTATAACCACTGACAGGTAAGAAGTAGCAAAGGATATTCATGGTTTAATTGTCTTATAACCACTGACAGGTAAGAAGTAACAAAGGATATTCATGGTTTAATTGTCTTATAACCACTGACAGGTAAGAAGTAGCAAAGGATATTCATGGTTTAATTGTCTTATAACCACTGACAGGTAAGAAGTAGCAAAGGATATTCATGGTTTAATTGTCTTATAACCACTGACAGGTAAGAAGTAACAAAGGATATTCATGGTTTAATTGTCTTATAACCACTGACAGGTAAGAAGTAACAAAGGATATTCATGGTTTAATTGTCTTATAACCACTGACAGGTAAGAAGTAACAAAGGATATTCATGGTTTAATTGTCTTATAACCACTGACAGGTAAGAAGTAACAAAGGATATTCATGGTTTAATTGTCTTATAACCACTGACAGGTAAGAAGTAACAAAGGATATTCATGGTTTAATTGTCTTATAACCACTGACAGGTAAGAAGTAACAAAGGATATTCATGGTTTAATTGTCTTATAACCACTGACAGGTAAGAAGTAACAAAGGATATTCATGGTTTAATTGTCTTATAACCACTGACAGGTAAGAAGTAACAAAGGATATTCATGGTTTAATTGTCTTATAACCACTGACAGGCAAGAAGTAACAAAGGATATTCATGGTTTAATTGTCTTATAACCACTGACAGGTAAGAAGTAACAAAGGATATTCATGGTTTAATTGTCTTATAATGAGCTATTTTTGCACATTAAGATATTTATTGAAAGAAAATTCAAGCTTTTTTTTTGCTGAACAGAAGCCAAAATTATTGATAACACAATGAAAGGTATAATTTAAATACAAACGATTATCTACAGGAAGGATAACTATTTTGTATAGTAAGAAATGAAAACTTTTGTGGTATACAGACTCAGTTTATATAGAGTAACTTTGCAATAAAGAAGCAGTATCTAAAAGCAGTGTTAGTTACCATGTATGAGTACTAAGCTAATTATATACTTTACAAGGAAACGACTTCTGTGTGTTTTTGGGTAGAAAATGATTAATATACAATTGCTTTGACATACAGAATAATTACAATCCATGCCTGTTAGTGAAAAAAAATGATAATGTGTATATTTTGGTATAAGCTGAATATTCTGGATGAATGCAGGTCTGAGACAAATGTATAGTCATTTTTGCACACCACAAGGAGACAATGATTATGTTGAAAGCCTGAAAGTGCAGCCAGACAGAAAACAGGCAAAGTGTGAAAAGTTAATGGTTTTAATGTTTCATGGAAACTGATCTGTATATATTGAAAGTAAACTAAAGTTTTTATTACCACTTAAGCTAATTTGCTCCACAAAAGTTGATGTATGATGCAGGTTATTAATCATTTAAGTACATTGTAGGAACACTACAGATCCATATTTCCTAGTGTCAGTAGTGATTGTTGAACCAACTCATATTTCATAAGAATCAGTTTAGATATGAAACTATATTTTAGTACTTTGCAGAATTCAAAGCTTAGTAGAACATTCTCATTTTGCAAGGATACTGACAGCTGTATTCAGAAAAAAATATATATCACACATATTCAGTAAGTATATAAAACGTGTTACATGAAAAAAGATATATATGAAACTATGCCAGATATTCTCCACAATCTCAATGTAAATGGTCGAGAAATGCAACAACCTTCAAATAAAAAGTGACCATCTTTAAAAATATGCTAAAAGAGGCAGGCTACTCTTTTTTTTTTTCTTCACATGACACCATTAAGTGTTGGTTTAATTAAAAAAAATTATAACAGATATCATAAGACTCTATTGAACATGCCAATGGACGATTAGCAAGAACTGTGCAAGTGGTGAGCACAAGGTTTGTTAAAACAAATTCTAGGATGAATAAAATCGCTGGCAATGACGATTTATTTCTGCAGCTGTGTCGTGTGAATTTAAGATGACTGTAATAACATAGGGGTCACCACTGGGTAGCAAGGGTAAATGAAAAAGATGGAACTACATACAGGGATGACATTGTTTATATTTATGTTAACTATTACAAGAAAATATTGCAAAAATACAAATAAAAAGCAATGCAGTTACAGATGCAAAATGGTAAAAACATTTTTTCTTTAAGGCAAAAACAATGCACTGGTGGCATGTAAAAACACAAACCAGAGGTTCTGCTTGTACTTGTTGAAAAAGGGAGCATCAGCAGTGTTTAGCAGAACAAATATAGGAAACTAACTAAATGGACACATCATCATTAATTTGTGTTGTCATCACAGACAGAAATAACAATGCCACAGCATGATAAGGATACTTACTTGTGAACTATTAGAATATTTTTATATTGATGAACCTAGGATATCAATTATTTATGGCTTACCTGAAACACATAAAAGCATTGTCAAGCCATCCCTAAGAATATTAATTTCTAGTGAAGTCATTAACAATATAAGTAAATAAGAACAGGGTCATATTGTGGGACACAAATGAGTTTTTGGATTAGGTCTATGAACAGTATACTGAAAATAATGTGATAAACCTTTATTTAGTTACTACAGACATCAAGTCCTTATATATTGTAGTAACAAATGTAAAAGGCCTACATTTTATATGCTGTTACTTTTTCACATGTACTTAGACATCCAATTTAAGGATTAATTTAATTTGTATACTACTTGTTTTGCCTTTGTAAAAATAATGTGTTCTTATTCAATGATAAGTACAAAATTCAGAAGACTGGGGTAGCCATGTGCACCCCTTGCACAAATTCATATGCACGTTTGTTATTCTCTCTTAAATTTATCAACAAAATGTTTTGTATTATGCTCATTTGCTTGATGACATTCTTTGGGCTTGGCAGGGTGGTCCCATAGGTCACCAATAGTTCTATGAATTTATAGACTTGACTATAGATTTGCTGACATGATTTCAAATTTTCAAATGAAATGATTGCATTCTTGGATGTAAAAGTGAGTAAATCTGGGTAGAGTTTAAAAGAAGCTTTGTTCAACAAAAAAAATGTAAAAAGAATTTGTCTTTGCATCTGAGTAGCATGCATGCGTCCTCTGCACGTTTTCAATAGTATTGCAAAATGTCAATTAATGAATGCAGCTAAGCTAACCAGAGACTGAACTGATGTAGAACCTACTATAATAGATATTGGTCATGATTTTATTGCTAAAGGATATAAAAATTAGACACCTGTGGAGGTTAAAGATGAGGTTTTATTAAAGGGAGGTGGGAACAACTCAATTTAAGTGTTACTTGGACAATTAGTTGGGGAACAGGAAATTCATACCTGGTTTGGCAGCTGTCTCTAATGGATGCAGGCAGCCAGTAAATGGTTCATCTCCGAGACCCCTGCTTGAAAATGTTTTATCTCTCAAGCCCCTGCTTAGACTTATCAAGGGTACCAGAAGTTGCCAGAGATTTCAGATGTATGGCTAGGCTTACAAAGACCCATGTAGTCATTAGCCTAGTACACACCTATGAATGTAGAAACCTATGAATACTCGATCATTCTTTGGTGAAAAGAGGCAGGGTATAAAACAAATGACACCAGATGAACTTTTTTCCCATTAACTTAATCAGGGGTCATTTGAATGACTTGTAACGTCACTAAGAGAATTTGAAATACTTTAACAACTGAAATTAAATTAAATAGTTTAATAGGTGATATGTTTTACTTTGTGTTTAGGAACAGGAATAACATTAGACATACGTTACATTACGAACATTCGACATGTGACAGAAGAACATCAAAACAAGGGATTTTTCCTTGCTATGATTCTTTGGTATGTATGCATATTAGTAAAAATAATACATTTATTTGCCGAAGTTGGGTGTGATTTATGTTTTCCAATAATTCATATGCCGCACTAGTAAACATTGTGTTTATATAGCCTTATGTCAGGCTTGTTCAGCCTGCTATGTGGGCAAAACAAACAGATCACTCAAACAACATATGTACAAACATGTTTTTGATATTATTAAGAATAAATGTATCACTCCCTTAGAATAACATGTGAATGACAAAGGTAGTGAACATATTTTTTAAATTTCAGGTATTGGAGTTGGTTCATCCAAGTCCTGTGGGAGGTGACTTAATAAACCACACTGAGGTAGCTGAGTTTAAATGGATTTTGAAATTGGAAGCTTATAAATTTCTGACAGTCTGTCAATATTGCATAGTCTTATGTTTTTGTGGGTTTTGATGCTGCATTTGGCTTTCTGTCTTCTTTGAAGAACCTTTTGCCATTTTTTATGTGATGAGTAGTCTGGCAATGATTACTTATTTCTACAGCTATGCCGAGTGACTTAAAGATGACTATAATATCACAAGGGCCACCACTGAGGTAGCAGGGCTAAAGGAAAAGATGGAGCTACATATAGGGATTAAGATTGTTTATATTTATGTTAGCAATTGCAAGAAAATATTCCCAAAAATACAGATAAAAAGCAATGCAGTTACAGATGCATACTGGTAAAAAATGTCTCTTTCAGGCAAAAGTAATGCACTGATGACATTTAATGAAGCAAATATGTTATACCTGTATCTTTTGATAAGAGAAGCATCAGAAGTATTTAGCAGAATATAGAAAACTGAAGTAAATGGACATGCCATCAACAATATTTATGCCATCAGAGGGAGTAATAACAAGGCCACAGCTAAAATTTGTTTTTTGTTGCTCATAAATATTAAAAAATTATAGGAAAGAAATAAAATGTTAAAAGAGAAACATGCAAATACAAATAAAAAAAATATGTTTTATAATAATCATAGACTGCCAGGTTGCCTTAAGCTGTGACTTAAACATTATACTGCAAAGGAAGAAGTTTCTAGAAATATTTTAAGGAGTGAAATATAGTAGATGTGTCATATCTAACACTACCTATAACAAAATTGCAAAAAACAGGAGACACACCCAGTATAGTTCTGAAGTTAGCAAAAGCACAGTGTTGCATACTGTGCAATATATATTACCATCATACCTCTCAACTGTACAGACTTTCGAAGAATGTCCCAATTTTTCTCTTATATTTTTGGTCCATTTTTCATAAAATTGTGGTTTTCTGGCAAGTTAATGGCAAACCATTAAAGCTTGAAGTTAGAAAATAATGACAGACATCTGAGTTTCAGACTTCATACCATTCCGAAAATTAATTTTAATGTAAAACCTGTTATTCTATTAACTTTGTAAGTTTGGAAGAGTAATATTTAAAAAATGTCCCTATTTTAGGCCTTTGTCTCACTATTTATTTATGACTTTGTCCAAATGTATTGCTCTAAGAGGTTGAGAGGTATGATTACCATGTAAACATTTGCCTGCATTACTGGAGAAAACATTTCACAAAAACTGATGTAGAATAAGTTAACCTGTAGATATAAATAAAAGACTTTTGCAATCAGTTCTCGCCTATTAATACACATAATTCTTTACCCCAGTATGTGTGGAGTGGTGTCTATTCTGCAAATAAATAGTAACGTACACATTTCTCCCATGCCTACCCTGCTCACATCTTTACAGACAGGGGAAGTAACTAAGCATAAAAAAGTTCAACTGGTTTGTTGCTTAGTAACATCCTACAATCCCCTGAATGTATGATGTACCAGGTTATTCTAAATTTATGAAATTATTGATTAACTCTCTTCTCCTTTCCTTCCATGGTGTGTTTTACCTCTCCGTATCACTTTCTATTTTTTGCCTTTATTGTACGTTTTTTCTGTAATTAGTCCCTTCATGATTACCCATACAGGCTTTGTCTATTGTAAAAAATGCTGTTTGCTGTTAACATTTGTATTTCCTGGCATGGCCAGTTTTACTTTACTCCTTCCTAACAGTTTTAGTGTATCGTTTACTTGTTAGACTATACTTGTCTTAAATCACATTTTGTTTCCTCATTAAAGAATCTATGGGGTGACCTGAAGAGGGCTGTGCACAAGAGATGCCCTCGCAATTGGACAGATTTGGAGTGCTTTTTCAAGTAAGAGTGGGCAAATATTGCCAAGTCAAGATGTGCCATGCTGATAGACTCCTACCCAAGAAGACTGAATGCTGTAATTAAATCAAAAGGTGCTTCAAAAAGTATTAGTTTAAGGGTGTGCACACTTATGCAACCAGCTTATTGTATGTTTTTTATTTTTTTATATTTTCCCCTAACAGATTTGTTTTTCATTTGAATTGTATGGGTTATAGGTCACATTAAAGGTGGGAAAAGTTTTGAAATGATTTACTGTGGTCTAATTTTTTACATAATAAAAACCTGGCATTTTAACAGGGGTGTGTAAATTTTTTATATCCACTGTGTGTGTGTGTGTGTGTGTGTGTGTGTGTGTGTGTGTGTGTGTGTGTGTGTGTGTGTGTGTGTGTGTGTGTGTGTCTGTGTCTGTGTCTGCAAACCAAATAATTTGTTTACATGTTCCTGACTAAATCATCTGACTAACACCTGTAACCTTCAGGCAAGTAATGCAATTACTTGTCAAACATTCCAGTGCAAAATATACTGATGCTGATGCTAGTCAATAAATAACAACTAAAGAAAGGAATGTGCTCAGTTTCCTCTGTCAGCCACTGATGTAACATCCTAATTGATGGATTTTTGGCAGAAGTTCCGTTTGTTTCTGTTACAGAATGGTGATGATCAGCACTGCAGCCACATGCTGTTTACTTTTGTTTTGTTTTTTTTTTTCCTACTTGTATGGCGTATGCAAAAGTTATCCAAGCATAAATGCCTGGAATTCTTGCCTCATTACATACACATCTTGGTCAGTCAGGGAGAATGAAAGTAAAGATTGAGAGATGTAAGGCCAGGAACAGTAGACTAACTTAATTACCTTGTCAGTGTTATCCATTTAGCTACATTTTATTGTAGAACATTGAATGGAGCTGACTGAACAAAAATAAAGTAACACTTCACACATATGACAAGAAAGATCAGAAAAGTCCAACTGAAAAAGTAAGCTCCAGATATTCTAATGAAAAAAAAAAGTTACACCAGGAAAAAAACAAATCTTAAAAACATTTTTTTCCTATAGTATAAAAAGTGGCATACTAAATATGTTATGCCAAGGCTTTCTTTAGAAAGCACCCCTTTAATATGGCAACTGGAAGAGGAGAAATGTAGAAAGACCAGAACTTCATAAAATCTCAGTATATGCCAAGTGTCAAACATACCTCTCCGCTACTTAGCACAAGAAATCTTGACAAAGCCTAAATTAATGGAGAGAATCATAGGCCCAAAAATAGGGACATCTTTTAAATATCGCTTTTATAAACTTAGAAAGTTGCTAGAATAACAAGTTTTACAATAGCATGCATTTTCTGAAGGACAGGATTTCTGAAACTCAAATGTATGTCATTATGTCATTACTACAATCCTCAGTGATTTGGCAGAAAACCACACATTTTATGAACAACAGATGAAAAAATATGAGACAAAAATCTGGACATTGTGTGAAAATCTGAATAGTTGAGAGGTATGGTAGGAAATTGTTATCGGTGGTCACTAACTGGCTATGCAACTAAATCCTCCTTTATGATTTTGCCTCCATGTATCTCAGCATCAACTAACATTCAAAACAAGTGGATTAACGAGTCGGAGTAACTAATGTAGGATTTTATTAATATCCAGATTCAGTTCAGTAGTCACACTACTCCAGCTGCAGCTGAGCCTTTCCTGATACCTTCAGACCATTCTCAGACAATGATACCTCAGTCAACAATTTTACGGAATTTTATTTACACCTTAATATCATGTTTGTTCCAGTCAAGACACGTTTAGGACAGAATATTCTGAGTCTGATAAATGGTCAAGCACTTTAAATCATTGATATACATTCAGGTATGACCTGCAAACATATAAAATTATGTAATACAATAATTGTTACTTCTTCAGATGGAACTAATCAAAAAATAATGACTTAACTGGAAAGCAGACATTGAATTAAAAAGACATTATTTTAAAAACATTTGCAATTCTGTTTTTGAATTATATATTTCCTTTTCATCTTTACTGCAATAGTATTGTTTAAATCTTATATACCAAGAGTTGCAATGTGATTGAATGTGTTCATTACCTTTAGTGTAGAAGTCAGTGACTTTAGGGTTATTGTTTGTGGTTCTGGCTAAGTTCCTATTGGATTTGGAGTTATGCATAATCTTAGGGTTCAGGTAAAGTTTAGTATTTGGCCCAGAGTTAAGATTAGTTTTTATGGTTAGGATTACATTGAACATTACAGTCAAAGTAGTGTTGAGTATTCTGAATGATGTTTGCACTTGCAGATTTTAATCTTGTGAATTCATACTTCTCATGTTTGAGATTTTGGATTTTCAGAGCAGAGACATTTAAACTGTGAGTGTATTCAAGTAATAATATATTGTGAACTTATACTATAAGACTGGATTCAAACAGTAATCAAGGAAACAGTCAGGTAAGTAGATGTTTTAGATGTTTTCTTTTCTCTTCTCTTGTTAGCATGAAAGACAGTCCCTTTTGGTCTATACATTTTAAACCTAATCAGTCAGTAACTTTTACACAGAATAGATAACTAAAGTGTTATAGGGTTTTGGAATTTAAAATGTTTATATGTTAGAATTTAAAATTCAATCTAGTGCATACATAGTGACTTAGTAGTAAGACATCTTCCTCATGGCACAAGGTCCAGAGTTCAATTCTGACCTTACTTACTGTCTGTGTGGAGTTTTGCATGCCATTTCTGCATCTACATGGGTTTTCTCTAGGTGCTTCAGTTTCCTACCACTTCATGAATTTATTTTAATTGATTGATTATACTAACTGTCCATATATACGCTCTATTTGGGTGCAGAATGCTTCATCATCATGGCTTTTCATTGCTGGGTGAAAAGCTGGTATAGTTCATCAAAAACTAGACTTTTTCACCATAAGGTTGCAGTACAGTAGAGATCAGGGAATATGCCTTTTCCCTAACGTAGTGTAATCTTGGATCAATTAATTATATTACATATAGACAATGACAGAATTATGATTCTATCATTATGCATGTAGTCAAACAAAATAAATCTTTTTTAATTGTTTGTGTTATTTTCAATTCTGCATGTAATGAAAGCTATCCCAGTAACACCACCCAATGTGTAACTACAGCTACCACAAAAAAACTCATTGAATTTGTTTGGCATCCAGATAGACTGTAGGTGGCACTGCAGCTTCATTCTAAGCATCCTAATAAAGGTGATAAGATCAGAGCTTCTGTATTTTGATTCTGATACATTAGGGCTAATTGTTAGCCGCCTGACCCCCCCCCCCCATATCTAAACATCTGCTGCACCAGCTCTTCTCCTTCACCAGTTCTAAGAGCCCCACCTCAGCCACTCATGGGATTACCGCAATCCTTATCCTGGGCTGATGAGATCAAGGATGCAGGTGAAACATAATACTGCTGCTGAGAATTGTGCCCTAGCTCCCTCCTGTCCCTACATCAGTCTTGAAAGCTCTGCAATTGCAGGCTTTGGGAACTGCAAGCACAGTTCTGTGCATGGACACCCTCCTGATGAAGGGGCACACAGCTTATGCAGCATAGAGCCCTTCAGGTTCATCATGTTGCGTACAGCAAGCCTTGGCTGCCACCCTCCACTCTGGATGGGCAAGCAATTGTTGAATACTTACTCTCCCCCAACATGTCCTATCCATGCCTGAGTAGCTAGTCAAACCCAGGACATCTGGAGGGCAGTAAGGACTTTATCCCTCTGTGTTACAGGGCCACTAATTTTAATCCATTCCTTGTATGAATAGACTTAAAGAGCTAAAGAAATAAACACATACTTCTCTAGTAATACTGCTCCTCCAACAAAAAGTATGATTTTGATATCATTAATAGCCACCCCCTTATAATTACCCCAGGACAAGTCTACATGTGATATTTGTAGTCACATACATCACACAAGTGCAACTGTAATCTGCAAATAGTGGTGCTTTGCCTTTATTTATATGAACAAAAAGCATTTCTGATTACCAAATTTGTCAGCTCAGTGATGAAATGTCTACAGCAGTTCTGCATATTTAAAATGGTGCAACAATTAACAGGAACCTCTCTATTTGCATGCAGAAGAATTTGTGCATAGGTAATGTCTTTTATGGTGTCTGGAACTTTCAGCAGGATACTGCAGGTGCATGCCTACATGAATTTCTCAAGATTTTCTACAAGAAACTGCAGTGAACTGAGAATAACGATTCTAGTCCATATTCAAACTGTTCTAATGTTTCTTTTCTTCACTTTAAATGATGTCATTATATGGACACCATGTCTTGACTTTTATAAGGCTGGACAGTGAGAAGATAGGAAAATTGGGAATTAGGGACATATAAGACTAAGGAAAATTTGAAGGAAACCTTCATGATGATTGTTTTGGAAGAGACTGGACAGAAGGACCACTCTGTTTTTATTGGAATAAAAACCTGATTTTTCAAGTTTTTATTTTGTTACAAGGGAAGTTGGGGAAGGAGTAAAACTATACTTTGTAGGACAGAGGGTTAGGGAAGATTTAAGGAAGACAGAAACATAAATAACAGACAAGACAGACATGAAAGTTATGGTGGACTGAAGTAGGAGGGGTAACCAGACAAAGAGATGGCAGTCAGACACAAAAGAAGCATGAGGAGTTCCATAATGCAGTTACCACCCTAGTCTGGAGGACCTCAATTATCCTTCCTCTCTGAGGGAGCTCGAGGAGAGTCATTGATGGTGTGAAGGTGGAGGCCTCAGTTGGCAAAATTGATGCAGCCGATTGTGGCAGTGAGTCTTGTATCCACTGGGGAAGAGCTTGGAATTGGTGCAAGTGTGTCACCACAGCCCCGTGAGCTGTAGCCTCAACCATGTCCTAATGCTCATGGTACTGTTTAACCAGGATGCCTTACACTGGGGTGGGGCCTACAGGGGTAGAACCATACCTCCAGCCCTTTGAAGATGTTTCTGTGTGGAAAGAGGGAGGTGGAGATCTTTTCTACACCTGAGAGGTTTGAATCTGAGCTACTGTGGGTGCTACTGGATAAGTAACAATGAGAGAAGATACATTATTACTAAGTAAATAAATAAATAAACAAACAAATAACAAGCAAACACATTAATTAATTAGTTAATAAAAATGAGATAAAGGATAGACAGAGAAAGACAGTGAGAAATGAAGACAAGAAATGAACTCATACGTGTTGTAAAGCAATTACGTTTTTTAAACATTTAATCAGTGTATCAGAAAGTACTATTAAATAATGTTACGTATTTTGCAGGTAATTTAATATTATTATCACTGCTTCTTGTGTGAATAACTGCATTAAGTTGTGAAATGAGGTATTATAACCCAACTGGAATGAAGCATCGTATTGGTAAATACTGACAGCTGCTGCTTCAATGTTGTGTAATACCTTCACCATCAAAGGAGTTTCTACTGACATATTGCATTTCCTTTGACTTCATGAGTTCAGTATTATACATTTAGATGAATGTCTGTGTTTAATATACTACTGACTGATGATCTGACAGTTATAAGCTAACAAATTGAAACAGTACTGCTTTAATTAATGATGCTGTATTTTTAAAGTTATACTTTTTGATATGACTTAGTATTACTGAGTAACTGTCACACTTATGAGCAGGTTACACCAGCTCACAATTGTAGCTGATCTCCTCCAGGGCTGTGAAGATATGAGAAAAATAAGAGAAAAAGAAAGTTGCTTACTCATACCATTTGTGAGTGTATTCTGACTAAAACAATGAAATATTTCCAACTTGTTCAATTTTTTATTAATAAGCTTAATTACTGATGTGAACACCTCTCATGACCTCTGTGTTTTATTTTTAAAGGAGTCCACTTCTTGTTTTGAGGATATACAGCATATTACTGCAAAAAAATACTACTGGGCCTTGGGGAAGTGGTTATTGTAAAAGTATTGCAAAGTTGAAAAGTTATCAATCCTATAGATGGTATTGTGGTGTGTGCCTTTACTTTAAGAAAGGTAAAGTGTTCAGATTTAAGCAAATTGCTACAGCTAGTACGGAACATTCCTAAATGAATGCATTCAAAGGCAACACAGTCTCTGTGGAGGGGGGTATTGGAAATTGATGCTTGGATTTATCGGCTACTGAAACGTATGCTACCATGACAACCTCAGCAGACAGTCAGAGTCAGGAAGGCCACATTCCAGGAAGTGTTTACTAACCTTCCAAACCACTTCAGCATAACCAGACTAAGGTGCAATGAGTTATTGGCATTAATCTTCAGGTCTGTATATATGTTTCTATAACTAACATTAGTTGTATGGTATAGCAATGATGTCTTCATTATTATTTCTAAATATCATTCAGCATGGCCTAATGTATTCCAGTTTGCATGAATGCAAAAATAATGAATATTATGCAGGTGAGTAAATTTCTCTGCAGCCACCCCTATATACTGGTGTATGTGGTCACTGCTGACATAGAAGAGTATTCGTGAAATCCCCAAATATATTACAATAGCCATTTATATGGCAACAGTGCACAATGCTAATACATTTTAAAAGTCAACTGGAAGTTTAACAATAAATAATCATTCAATTTTATGAACCAATTAATATAATACAGTTACTACCATCATTGCGATGAAACTGACTAAGCTACAATGTGTAACACATAAGGCAAATATATATCAGCATTGGCATCAACTCCTTGTTTCATTTTGTACATGGGGTTGGGGTGTCACGTGTATATATATATATATATATATATATATATATATATATATATATATATATATATATATATATATATATATGGGTTTACTTTGCTTACCTGAACAGCCACATCACTGACTTTCACTTCACCGAGATGACAGGAATGAAAAACCAGAAGGCCAACATCCGGAACACCGACTTTCCACTAGAGGTAAGTAATCGCTTGGTCATCCCAAAAAAAACAACAAAAAAAAATTTAAACCCACCCCCCCTACCTAAATATACCAACTCCAAGATCACACTACCGCAGGGGTATGGGGCAAAAATCAACAAGATGGCCAATCAGTTACTAGAAAACCAGCCTGGCCAGCTAATCCGTCCTCCTCCTTCTCAGGTCATAGTACCTGAGGCAGAATTTCTACCCAGAACAGGAGATCCCCATAAACAAAGACAAGAAACAGAGTATAAGGGATCATTCCAGATAAAATCACTTTAGCTAGCAGATCTAGGAGACTTTCTCTCTCTGATACCCTCACCATAATTCTAGCTCATTCCTGCATTTTGACAAATTTTTTAAGTCCATGGTCTTTCATGGATGTGCAAAGCCCAACAATGCTTAAGATGGCAGACAGCAGCAGGCAGGTATAACTTGGGGCTGATTTGAGAAGTTCTTATGTAATGCCAATAACTCATTGCACCTTAGTCTGGTTATGCTGAAGTGGTTTGGAAGGTTAGTAAACACTTCCTGGTAGATATCTTGTTGACATTTCCAGTAGTTTACTCGGTTTAGCAGGTAGATGAATGAGTATTCTTGTTCCAAACAAAGTAATTTTATCTGGACTAATCCTTTATACTCTGTTTCCTGTTAGTCCTGTCACGCTCTGGGTCATAGGTGGGATACCAGACTTCACTCATGCCCTCTGGATTACCTTTGTCATAAACAAAAATAAGTGATTCCTCACCACTTGCCAGATGTCAATTTTTTCAAATGTACTGCCAGCAGCGGTCTTCACCTTCCAAAGGTTGGACTCCTGTAGAGTTAGAGGAGTATTTGCTGTTTTTATGGACTGTCTTCAGGACAACCCTGTGCTTTAAAGGATTGCATTGTTGTGAAGTACCAAGCTCAGAAGTCTACATACACTGCAAAGGTTATAATTTTTTGTACTTCTTGGAATATGATATCCTAGTTGTGTTTCACATGTTTTCAAGGGAGTTCACATGGAGGTCACACAGCAATTTGTATATGAAATTCTAAAGTCGTGTAACATAAAGGTTTATCTCTGCAGTAGATCCTGCACAGGGGAAATTAGAATAGCAGTCATCACAGCAAACTTAGAGCGTTATGGCCAGAGACAATGTTAACTAAAACATACTGCCATACACAGAGTATAGCATGCTGGATTTCAGCTGAAGCGCATACGGCACTGACGTGAATTAGCATAGTGCAGCTCACTCACAGCAAGTCGAATGTAGTTACACCTATTATAGAAGCTCAGTAAGGCTGGACCTCTTTTACATAAGAACTTCTCAAATCAGCCCCCAAGTTATACCAGCCTGCTGCTGTCTACCATCTTAAGCATTGTTGGGCTTTGCACATCCATGAAAGACCATGGACTTAAAAAATTTGTCAAAATGCAGGAATGACCTAGAATTATTAGAAAAAAAAGCAAATAATGTAATTTATCTATCCAGCATTAGGTTGTATTCATAAAACGTGTCTAATTCCTCATGAAATGTATAAATAAATAAATAAATAAATAATGTAAAACAATAAATAAATAAGTAAAAGTCACAGATTTTTTTTTATATTTCAGTGGAAGTAATTTGTGCCTAGTTACATTCATTGTGCCATTCTGGACACTGCAGTGAAAAAGGTCAGCAAAGGCTTAACATGTTTCATAAAGCCATCTAGCACTTATGACACTCATCTGGCACTGCACAAATAATGAATGAAATCAAGTTAAGGAAAAAAAAAAGAAACATTTTTACATGTGGAAAAATGTCTGACATATAATGTTCACTGAACATGCACCACTCAGAATTGCTCACAAATAACACTGCATACATTGAGTATTATCTGTGTGAATTTTTTCCACTTTCATGAAGAGAATGTTCTGGCCTCTAGTTATGGACCACACACTGGTTCTTTACCTCTATACAAGCTTGCAGCAGAGATTGCTGTGCTACTGCCATTGGCTGGCCACCATATTTATTGTCACTGGTGGAAGGTAAGACAGAGCGAGCTGCAATGCTATTATCTGTGACTGGCCGTGGCAGTTTTGCAAGAGTCCAATGCAAAGTCATGTGATGACAGGAGCAGGCGTTAAACATTCTGCATGCAGTAGTAGGGTCATACTAAAGGGCACCCCAGGCTAAATCCAGGAAGAGGAAATAGGCTTTCCACAGGACAAACACTTACTCAAGTACTATCCATATCTAGTAGTGCTGAGACACTCATGAACAGCTCATTGGGGGTTATGGACTAGTTATGGACTAGTGTCACTAGCAATAATTTTAGTAGTTAGCCTGCATCACCTGGAAAACAAAGCAGGGAGGGAACATGTAACAAAACAGTGTGGTGGTTATCCAATATTTTCTATGCCACTCTATAGCTGCAAAATTACTATTTTTTTAAGCAGTATTATTAGTTCGCATATACCAACTAGGTAACAACGAGGAATTGTACCATGCAGGAAAAGGTGACACTGTGACAATAGAAGGTACTGTCAGCCATACCAGGAAAAATAGGGCAGTGGATCTGTAACATATGCCAGCACTGCAAGCTGGAATTTTGTAAATAATTATATGTCATTTGTGTATCAACTGGATTTGTAGAGAGGCCTGTGCTGAAAATGTATTTGTGAGGTTTGCTTGTGTTAAAATGTATTAGTGTGCCCCACTGGAAGGAAAAGTATTGTACATATACTTCTGTAACTGAATTAAATGTATATGTTGTAACAGCATATACTGGAAGTGAAGAGGTTAATCTTTAATTCACCTGAATTGCAAAATATATCTGAAATAGAATTACTTTATGTGTTAAGCCATAAAGATGTTATCCCACAATTTTGAATGGAGCCAGAGATGCAATGTCTGGGTTAGAGAATAGTTGGTAGCTCCTGTAGGAAGAGTCAAATGGTTTTATGGTTTTATGACTTTCAGCAGCTGCACCACATCTGAGTAAAACTCTGTCTGTGTGTATAGTAGCATATAGGTGATAAACCTTGGTAGCTTCTAGTGATGGGGGATAGTGTGGGAAACAGAGTCAGATGACCAGATGTATGTGATGTCATTATGTACAGAAATAATGTTTTAAAATTAGAGCAGCCTGAAGTCTCATCAGCATTCTGTATTCTGTCTTGGATCTGAAAAGGACCACTGACTCATCTTGCCTTGCTCTATTTAATAAGTAAGCAGAACAGTAATTCTTTTATTCAATCAGGAATAGATAGTGAGATTAGCTAAATACTGTTTTTCTATAAGTGTGTGAAACTTTCCATTGGTGTTATTTGTAATATTCCCTGCTGCTAATACTCTAGTGTTCACTGTAAATAGATATTTAGTATTTTCAAATTATTTTATTATTTATTATAAATATATATAAACTTCTCATAGTATCTGGTCCTTTTTAGAAAATATTTAAGCTATGAAAGTATTTGCAAATATTTGTTTGGTGACAACTCTGGCCACTCCTGAAACCTTGCTGTTTGATCAACAGTACCATTTGTATTAATATTAACTTGTATACAGTATAATTGGGTACGCTTGTAAGAACCATAACTTAGATGGCAGGGGTTGTAGTGGCAGTGATAACTACCTTATAGTCTGATCAGAAAGAGGCATAGCAGGTGAATCTGTGCCAGCCTTTCCCAGGTGTGTGTGTGTGTGTGTGTGTGTGTGTGTGTGTGTGTGTGTGTGTGTGTAAATCAAATCTCAAAGAGTCTGTGTGTGTCAGCTGCTTGGAGCAGGAACACAAAGCACTGGTTTCACAGAGAGGGTGTGGGAGGATTTAGCTTGGAACCCCAGGTAAGGATTCAACTGTAAGTTGTGCCAGTGGGGAGTCTTATTGGGGGTCTGGACAGATATAGACAGGAACCAGCTTGTAGACTGAGCGTATTCCCTGGGTGCTTTTAACGGAAATTGTGCTTGATGCAGAGAGGTCTGCATCTGGAAATAATGAGTGTATCCACTTGTATTCCAAGTGAACACCCCTCTCCAGTGTCAGTGGTGAGGATTGAGGCTCCTTGGTTACTGTCCCAGCAAGAGGACTTCACAGACAATATGAACAGATGTGTCAAATATGGGAATCATGAGCTCTGCCAGAATGCTATGCCAACATGTTCGTCATGTAACACAAGCAACACACACATACTATCTGGCAGTTGACAGCACCCCTTCATGTTCAGGTACCACATCCCTTGTGGTCAAAATTGGGCCTCAGTAGCAACATGAGTGCAATTTATTGCATTAAGCACATCAGGAAAGCATGTTACCATATAGTAGGCAGGAATGGCCATTGCTTGGTTCTCAGGGGACACTGGGAATAAATGTACTGATACACAATTGCAAAAATATGTTGAGGAACTGCTGATGTAACCTCATGGCTGACGTCTGTGGAATAACCACCATGTCCTCAATTTGTCTGGAAGGTCCCAGTGTCAAGTATATTGAAGGTTATACATATCTAAGTATCCAGAGGTAGAGGAAACCATGCATCTCCCAGCTCATGCCTGTGAGACTTACAAACTCACCATAGCACAAACCAAGCCCCTGTCCACTCTAAACATCTAAACTTTCATGTGGGTTAACCTTTCCCTATAGCCTTCCTCAGCCAGTGAGCATTTCTGGGCACATCTGCAATTAGCATATCTGAGATGAGCACCTCTACATTGGTGACAGCTAAGCTGGCAGCTAATGCAGACATCTTTGTAGAATGCAAAGTTGATGGAATATGTGTGACTTCACTTTTTAAAAGCTTGATAGTCACAGTTAAGATTCACATTAAAAAGTAGTTCATATTCACATTAAAAAGTAACTTTGACTTATTCAAAGCAGGAAGAGCTCCTCGTTTACTTAAGAAAGTCATAGATTTTTCAAACATTTGTCATTTATAGCTCATTATCACTTCATCTGCAAAGACTTTCTCATCCTGTTTCAAACAACTGTGCTTTGCTCTGAATTTCCCCTCTTAGACAAATCCAAAACTGTGATGTAATCATCCCTCAGTCTGAAAGATTGCATTTCTTTCTTTTTCCCTATTGTCATAATGCCCTGTTGTTTTTTTAAGAAACAGCTTTCAGCAAGAGATACAATATTTGCTAATCTATCTTAATAACACAATATCATTGGATCATAAGAGGTTACTAGACTAATGGCCCTGGGGCTCTTGCAAGACTAGCCATGTTATACCCTTGTTTCTTTACAGACCAGAAGATAAAGTGTATATTTGCATGCAAATCTGTGATCAGCACTGCCTGCCCCTATCAAGGAGGGACACAGATGCAACTCCCCAGGTAAATTTGCAGTCTCCCATTCAGTTGTCGAAGTTACTCTTCAATAGAGTCATTTAGGAATTCTGTTTAACATGACTGGGAAGTTTATTCCAGGGGAGTGGCAACCTCTGGGAGACATATTTGTCTTTCCAGCACGTCCTGTTTATGTCGCAAGCTAGGTTAATGTCCCTAGATCGAGTGAGTCCTGTCCCATTTGAATTGCAGATGCATAACAATTACATTAGGGCAGGGTCTGAGACTGCTCTGTAGGCCAGGCACAGGTCACCTCTAAGCAGTTTATATGACACAGACAGTGACTCCAGTCTATCCACATAAGACGTGCTGAAGACCCTGAATTTTCATGGTGAGAAGCCTATGAAGTCTCTCCAGTTTCTGTGTGGTGAGGTACATAAAAAAGGGAGCATTGTAATCTATTATTGGTCTGATGATGGATGAGTACAGGGGTGTTATAACCTCCTTTGCTCTGGATGCTATGCCTTTATTTATGAGATGAGCAATGTAGAAGGCCTTCCTCAACACTGTGGACACATGCTGATCAAAGCTGAGGCAACTTTCAACTTGTGTTCCCAAATCTCTCACCACTGAGTTTGAACTTAGGTGTTATTATTGATATTGTAATTTGCAGGGACCTACCCCATTTCCAAATGGGAAGATAATGCATTTTCTTGCATTGTTTAAAACCGTGGCTTTTGCATGACTCATTTGTCTGTATAAGCCCATTTTTGTAGTATGTTGACATTGTTCAGGGATTCAATGACTGTCCCCAGTTTGCAGTCATCAGAAAATGTTTCGGCCACAGACCATCTACTTTTGCCTGAACTTCAGAAAAATGGATCCTGAACAGTAGAGGACCAAGCACTGATCCCTGTGGTACACCAGTGATGACAGGTCTGCTGGTACAGGTGGAATTCCCAACTTTGACTAAGTGGGTTCTGTTGGTAAGCCAGTCGGCTAGCCACCTAATGATGTATGAATTGATTCCCAGCTGGGTGAGTTTCTCAATAATTCCTGAGTGGGGGGATTGTGTTAAAGGCCTTGGCTAAATCTAGATAGGCTATATTCACTGATTTGCCTTCCTCCAGGGCTTTGGTGACATTCTCAAAGAAGTCCACTAGATTTAACAGACATGATCTTTCCATGCCAAAACCAAACTGGATCAGGGTAGCTTCCCTCCATGGCCTTGCAAATAAGGCTAGTTGGACTTATGGGTCTATAGTGCCCAGGGTCAGCTGATGGACCCCCTTTGTGTAAGGGGATAACAGTTGCCATTTTCCATTCAGTTGGGACAAAGCCATTGCTTAGGCTGTGATTGAACAGGATACCCAATGGTTCTGCCAACTTGTGTTTTAGACCATTTAGGATGCAGTCTGGGATATTGTCAGGGCCCACAGAGGCTGTATTTTTGGCCTTATAGAATGTGGTTATGACTTGCTCTTTGGTGATACAAGGTGGAGGACTTGATATGGGATGTGATTGGTGGGGACAGGAGGGGTTAAGATTTCACTGAATCTGTCTGCTCTGGTAACAGGTTGGCCATTTCTGCAGGTTCAGTGTGGATGGTACCATCCACTACTAACTATGAGCAAATCTGGGCCTTCCCATTTATATTTTGGATATACTTAAAGAATGCATTAAGGTTATCCATAGTTGTGGATGCTAATTTTGTTTCATAGTTGGGTCCAGAAAGTTTTACAAGATGTAGAATTTGACTGTCCAAGCTGTGGAGGGTGTTCTTCCACTGCTGAGACCATTCCCCATTGCTTTTGGACAGCGTTTTCTTCCTCTAATTGTATAGCCTATTAATGCTGGATGTCCACCAGGGTGGCTTGTTTTGTCTTGAAGACCTTGAATCTATACATTTATATAGGTGTTTATACAGGGTAATGGTGTATACCTCAGTATAGGTGTCCTTGTCGTCAGTGGACATAGGGAGTTTGAAAGTATTACTGCCATCACTTAGGAGGCTATAGTTTGCTTTGATGAAGTTTTGTTAACCTGATTGCTCCTGATGGGGAGTTAGGTATAATCGTTACTTCAAACGAGACTGCTTTATGATCATATTTTACCAGGAAGGGACCCCACACAATTGGTGCCTGAGAATGATTTATGACCAGATTTTACCAGGGAGGGACCCCACACAATGGGCGGTGCAGTGATCTACCATGTTGGTGAGTACCAAGTTGAGGACCATTGTGCCCCTTGTGGGGGTCCAAACTATCTGCACCAGGGCATTTGAGTTAAAGTCTAGAAACTTTTGGGCGAGCATGTTTGCACATGTATATGATTTCCAATTGATGGAAGGATAGTTGAAGTCACCCATAACCAGAGTGTTTGGCTGTACTGTGCGTGACTCAAGTAGGTCCAGGTAACCAATGTGGTTATCATAGTTCATGGTGAGTACCTATAACTGGCAATGATGTGGAAGGGGGGGTCTTAACTACAGTTAGCTGTACTTGGAGTAACTCTAGGGATTTTTCTGTATAAACCAGCCTTGAGATGCATTTAGCTTTGATGAAGCTTGATACTCCTCCACCTTTGGTTCTTCCACATTAATTTTGTGGTCTGAATGTGTGAAAGGCTTGCAGCCTTGCATGGCTGGGGTAATTTTTGCGGCCTTGAACCCTGTCTCAGTAATTGCACAAACAACAACATCTTCCAGTTTAAGGAGTGCTTCCAGTGAGTGCAGTTTCTGATTTAGACTCCTAGTGCTAAGACGCAAAACCTTGAGTTTGTCTTTATAGGATATTTTTATGTTGGGAATTTTATTCTTGTGACATTGCCTAAAAAAGGCAATATGGGGGAGGCAAGTACCTTTGCCAGTAACCGAAAAGTGGTGACAGTTGAAGACCATCTCTGGGAAAGCAGCATGGTCTATCCACCTCATCATCAAAGCTGCCAGGTATTGGATCTTCCTGAATTGACAACAGAAGCCAAATCATTAAAATCAATCGTTTTTTTGTATGTATTATGGCATCGTCCCAGGTGAAGGTAGAATGCTGCTTAAGGGTATGGAAATATCTGCCTGGCACACATAATCAGAGAGCTCAGTCTTGTCTTTCTTCATATAGTCCAGTGAGGTATATTTCAAGTCATTCACTCCCATAGTAGGACTATGACAGAGTCCTAACAGTACTTGTTGTTATTGAGAGACTTGAGTGTGTGCATGATTTGGCAGATCCTAGCACCTGACAGGCAGCTTACTGTGATCTTCTCTTTCTTCAGCCTGGTGAGTGGGACATCTGTGTGTCTAACAATGGCATCACTTATGACCAAGGCATTTGGTTTTGAGTTGTTTTGCCTTACGGACTTGTTGGGTGAGACACTGATGCATGTGTTCTTATGTGTAGTGGATTCTGCTAGGAATGTGTTATATGTAGACTGTTTTCGCTAGGGAAGTCTCTGCTATTTAGGTATATTTTTGGAGAGTTCCTCTGCATATGTGGGTTTATGTGTTGTGTGCTTGGCTAGTTTAACAGGTGAAGTGTGTCTGCTGACAACCTAATCCGTGTCTGTTTTAAGGTATTGAGAGTGAGAGAGCATATACTCTAGATTCAAACTATAGATACATCTCTCACATGTTGAATTTGAATGTTTTAGGAATAACAGGTTGTTAGTATACATGAGGCAATTGCTACATTGCCTCAGGATGCCCATGTCGATCAAGCTTGCTGGAGAAATGTTGGGAAACTGTCTATTAATTATGTTAGGAATATTCAGGGGCAAGTAGTGGGGAGTCAGCTAGATGGATCAGGATAAAATGAAGGACTAAGAATAATGAAGAATACTTTGAGAGATTGTTGGGGTGGAGACCTGTAGTGATGCCACAAAATACGCATCTAAGTTGCTGTCTAGCAGCAGTGTACAACTGAGTTGTGCGGAGAGAAGCAGGGAAGCCTTGAAAGGTACACAAGCAGCTCCCTAGGGGGAAAATCTGTCTTTTGAAACCTTTGTGTCTATTACCAGCAGCGCTAACCCCTGCTGCATGCTGTGCAAACTCCTGCAAACAGAGGGCTTAAATATAAGTGAATATAAGTGAAGTTAAGCACGTTTTAAACAAGCAAACCAAAAATAATGCTCAGTACTGAGCCTTACTCCAATAATCTCCATTCAGATGAGTCCTTGGCTATACTTTTCTGCCACAAGGGTGTGGGGGGGCCCTCTTTTGTAATGGATAGCTGGACTTAGTGCTCAGAAGATGCCAAACAGACTGGATTCAGCAAGTCTGAATCAAGTCTATGCTAAGCTAAAGAGTGCAGCAAAAACCAGCAAAAACAGTTACAAAAATAAGCAGCAACACAGTAAACAAACAGCAAACAACAGATTAACAGTGCAGTGCAGGATAAGCAGATACTTAATTCTTAGCAGGCCTTAACGGATACTTTGGATTTCATTTGGATACTCTGCAGATCTGTGGTAAATCACCAACCTCTGAGCAGTTCTGATAAAAACTTTACAAGATATTTATCACACATGTCCAAATTCCATCCTCAAACTGCCTACAAGTGCAAAAGAGGAACCATCCTTTAGGCCTGAAATCCATGCAATCTTCACAAATTACAGTAATTAAAACCCTGCCTTAATTTAATTTATGAATTGGAGATAACAGGGTTATGCCTCATCTAAAGTTGTTCCAGCATTAATGTATTTCTTACTAATGGAAATAATACACATTGGGCTGGATTCACAAAGGCTCGCATGGAGTCTTAGAGTAGAGTAAGACTCCATGCAGCCATCATGTCCAACGAGCGATCCAGGAACAGCCTGTAGGGGCGTGTAAGAGAGCTCCTAAAATGGTTCTTACATGGACAGGGCTGGGATATGCAAATTACCTCAATTGCAGGCGAACGGCATGCAAATGAGGTAGATTTGTGATTCAGGAAACCCGAACCTGTCCGAGTAAGAGCAGTGTTATTTGCAGAAATGTACTCAGTTGACAACTGAGTACCATTCTGCAAATAGCAAAACGGAGCCATGACAGCTCCAAATAAAGGTTGCATCCAGTGCAGGAAGCATGCCAATGGCCAATTATACGGCCATGTGAAATGTTTCCTGATGCAATATGAAAATAAAAATATTTTATTTTTTTTTCGCCGATTTCCGATGTTTAAGCTTAGTGCAGAGCTACGCAAACGGGCTGCGCTCTAAAACCCAGAATACTAAAAATTAAAACCCACAAATGTGGATTTTATTGAAATTGTTAATGTACAATGCAAGGGAATGGCAGGCTGAAGACAACATGGCCACCGAGTAGTGGTTGCCAAGGGGGGAAGCTCAGTCTAAGACATGCAACCAAGCATTAGTAGGCAATCTTATGTAAATGAGCGTTAGGATAGTGAATCGCAAGTTTACATAGCAAATGAGCACAGTCAGTGGAGTGTAGGAGTAGGATATGGGGAGTAACAGAGTAGAAGATAGGTGACATCACGAGGGGGGTATGTATGAAAGAAGTGAAGCTCATTGGAGCAGAGTGGCATGTGTCAGCTGTCATTTACACATCATGGAAAGAGGTGTGTCAACAGATAGGCTAGAGAAAGGCAAGAAATGGAAGGTGTATGCCGTGGATAACACCAAAGTTTCTTGCTGAGTGGGTATGCGTGCGTGTGCACCTGAGTAAAACAGAGTGCGCGCGTGTAAGTGTGAGTGAGCACGTTTAAGCCGGAGTAAGCATGGATAAGGCTGTTTAAAGAGTTGTAAGCACGTTTACGCAGGTGTGAGCGCGTTTTAACCCAAATAAGCAAGTTTTAGTCCATGTAAGCATGTGTGCGCATGTGTTAGCTGCTGTGCGCGTGTTTGCACTTGTGTGTGCAACACCCCCCCCCGAGGAAACAGAAAGGAAAAAGGAAGCACAACAAATAGTAGGAAGCTACCAGGGAGTACTAGCAGAGCTAGAAGGTGAAAACAATCAGAATCAGGCAATTACACAGGCAGTACACTAGTTCTCACAACAGACACTGCAGTAAGCTAATAGAAGTGAAAACTGAAAAAGCTTTACTGAGACAAAGAAATGTTAGGGGCTGCCATTGCTGTTATAAGGTGACATATGCAACATGCTGAGGGTGGTGGCAATGGAAATGCTGCTGGACAACCCACAGTGAGGAGATGGAGAAGAGTGTACAGGCCAAGGGTAACCTACCAGGGGCTACATGAGCTGGAGATAGTGGGGCACTATAGAGTGGACAGAGACCTCCTGCAGCAAATTGTTGAGCTGTGCAGGCCACGCCTCACACACAGAACCAACAGAGGGGAACCCATCCCAGAGAAAACCAAGGTATGTGTTGGCCTAAGAATATTAGCAACAGGTACCTTCCAGAGACCAACTGGTGATATGATGGGGATATCACAGGCATCAGCATCCAGGGTACTCCACCAGTTCCTGGATGCCATGTCAGCACATGTCGGTGATCATGTATATTTCCCCAATTCCCATGAGGTATTGGCCAGCAATATGGGTCTCTTCCAGAAAATAGCGGAATACCCTGAGGTAGTGGGTGCAATAGACTGCACGCACATATGCATCAAAGCACCAGCTGGCGAGTGGGGTAGGGTCTACTTCAACCACAAGGGCTTCCCCTCCATCAACTGCCAGGTCATGTGTGATGCCCAGGGCATAATACTGAATGTGTGTGCAGGCTGCCCTGGAAGCTACCATAATTCCCATATCTGGCATCTGACGCAGCTGCACCAGACACTTGCCAATGGGGACATCCCACATGGTCACCTAGTGGGGGATGCTGGGTATGCACTGGAGCCGTGGCTGATGACACCCATCAGAAACGCACACACAACTGAACATGAATGCCATAATGAGGCACACACACAAACACATAATGTAATAGAGCGTGTTTTTGGGCTGCTCAAGTCACGGTTCTAGTGCCTGGACACATCTGGTGGAGCCTTGCAGTACTCACCAACTACATGTACCCAAATTGTCATGGTATGTGCTATGCTACATAATATGATCCTGCGAAAACAGCTGCAGCAGGACCAGCATAGGCCTGGGCCAAACAGCCCCCCACCATTGCCAAGGCCATCACAGGCAGAGCGTGATTCGAAGGAGGAACAACCTGAGCCTGCCCCAGTAGGCAGAGGGAGGCATGTCCAGTATGCTTTGGCCTTGGCAAAGAGGCAATGCATAGCACATACACTGGCCCAGTAAGAACTCTGGAAATGATACCTCTCTCCGACTCGTACATATAGTAAAAGGGATGCCTAAGTTGACACTACCTGTTTTCAAACATGTACAGGGAGTGTAGTATATGCATTCAACACAGGCAGCCCTGCAGCACAACCTAAGGCATGATTGCCATGTGTTAAGCAATATAAAGCAGTGCTAAACAGCATTTACCACCATGTAGTATATGCAAACAAAATCGCACACACCAACTAGAACAACTGTGGTCAATGTTCAGTAATATTGGGCAATGTCCAGCAATGTTGGTGAATATTGAGCAATGTCGGACAAGCCTGGATTAAGTAGGGCATAGCTGAACAAAAGCCAACATGCTCATATTTGCTTAACTGGCCCTTAAGTGGTCTGGTCTGCTCAGTATGAAAATATAAAGCAGTGATGGGCCTCGAACCCAGGATACTGTGCATTATAACCAAAGTACTGAACCACTAAACCATGACAGTATTGCAGTGGTCAGCCTGTATGAAGGAATGTTGATAAGTCCATGCAAAGTATTTCATGGAAACCTTGTAGGCACAGCATAATCCTTGTCGAGTTATGACACAAAGGTGAGTCCTGCAGTGAGAACAGAACCTGACTTCCAACACACACAGTATAAATATTAATATCGGTCATGTTTGCACACATCAACAAATGTAGTTGACCTCAGATAGCAACATACTGAAAGGTCACACTGGGCATGCTCACACACTTGAATAAATGAGACAAATGTCAGGCAACAAAACACGGAATGGCAGAACTGGGCATGCTCACACACTTAGGCCATGTCTGAGTACAGCAGTGGGCCACGCATATCTGGCAGTTGCATGTTTTAACCTAGGAACCTGTCACTATACAGCAATCCGAACTGTGCACACAGTTATATGACAACAGACACATCTGTAATATAGTGGAACCCTGTCATAATCAAATATGTTCTGCAGATACCGAAGTTGTTCATAGAAACTGGTAAAGCAAAGATGATAAAGACCTGCAGACAGTATCAGCAATAAACATTGTGCATCTTGAACATTAGCATAGGTTCAGAGATCGATACTTGGCTATCTGCCCTAGGGCATGTACAACCCTAGCCAGAGTGTGTTTGGCATTCGCAACCCTGTCAGATTACTACACTGTGTGTGTGAATAATAGGTCACACAAGATAGACCATGTACGTTTAGGCTAGTGTACCTCTGTCTAGCAGGGACACAGAAGATATCCCAGGGGTAAACATACGATCACCCATACAGTCATCAAGATGTCTCCGGTAGGTGGTCAGTGGGTGGCACTGCCTATGTAAAACTGGGATTACATTCTGGAGTGAGTGGGGCCTCTGGGATAAGAATCTGTCCCTCCACAATGCCCTATTAACATCTGTGCTGAGGTATACGTCCCTGGAGTTTGTAGCTCCAAGGGAGTCGGATATCCTGAGGTGGAGCATGTCCAGTAATTCTGGGTTGGGTATATCTGTAAACAACAGGCACACATCATATCTGAGTAGGTGGTAAGCGACTGAGTAGAGCTGGAGTTACTGCATCTGAACTGTGCAGGGCATCTGTGTGAGTCCCTAGATCTGCTTAGTGAGAAACTTCCGTGGCCAGTACAGTTGCTGTAGGTGTCGAGTAAGGTACACCTCAAATGTGGCATTGTAACCAAGCATGAATGTGATGAGTATAGGGGCACAATGACCTCACTCGATCTAGATGTGAAACCATATGGGATAAGGTGCCCCACATAGAAGGTGTGTCCAACCACTTTGGCAAAGTGAATGTCAAAAGCAACAGTACGAACAAGTCATGTCCCCAAACCCCTAACAACTCCAACCATATGTAATGGAGTACTACCTATGTGGTAATGTGTGGGCATGTTGTTATTCCCAAAGGGGATGACTATGCAACTAATGGAAGTTAGCTGTAGGCCATGGCTCAGGCACCAGTCATCCATCTCTGTGAGACCCTGTTTGAGTATGCATGTGGCAGCTGGAGAGTTGATCATGGCACCCAGTTTGCAGTAAAGTGCAAACATATTCAGCCATATTCCCCCTGTGGTAGCCTGTACATCAGACAAATATATACTGAACAAGAGAGGTCCCAGGACTGAGCCGTGTGGGATGCCATGTGCAACTGGTGTATAGTCAGACATGGCACCTGCAATTCTGACCATGTGGGTGCTATCCCTGATCCAGGTATCAATCCATCGTGTGAGATATGTGTCCATATCGACGCTGGTGAGCCTATGCATAATGGCCCAGTGGGTTATTGTGCTGAAGGGTTTTGCAAGGTTCAGGTATGCTGTGTGAACAGCCGTCCCTATGTCGATGGAACTGTTAGCTGTTTAAAGAATACAAACAGGTTCAAGAGGCAAGATCTGGCCACAACAATGCTGAAATGTGTAGGACACAGTGTCCATAGGTTCCCGATGTCTATGTGTATGAGTCCCATGACAATACCCTCCATAGCTTTGCAGAACAGGCTACTTAGGCTTATAGAGCAATATTGTCTGTGGTCCACTGTGGCACCAACTCTGTGGAGTGGGACCACTGTCGCTGTATGCCATTCCTTGGGTACATATCCTGTGGTAACTCCGATATTGAACAGTGATGTAATGTGAGGGTTACGTCTGTCATGATGCTCGTGTAAGATGCAGGCTGGAACACCATCTGGTCACATTGATACTGTGATGTACGCTTTGGGGAGGGCAGCACTCACCTTTTCTGTATGATGTCAGGGAGGTTATACACTGTTGGGATGGATAGTTGCTCCATAGGGGGAATGGGTGGGAGACATCTGCACTGAATCTGTTTGCCAGGATGTTGGCAATGCCAGTGGGTTCAGGGTAAGTTTAGTCAGTATGCAGTAACTCACAGCATATCAGTGAGTGTCCACCCAGGTTCCTGACATAACTGAAGAAGGCTGTGTGATAGTCCTACATATCTGTTGCAATTGTCTGGTAGAAGCGGCCCTTAGAAAAGTTCATGAGTGATCGTAGCCGTCTGCTAGTACAGATCACAGATGCCTTCCCAGTCTGGGATTGTGCTCTATCATGTAGTAGCTTCCTCCTGACATTGTACAGCTTATCAATGGCTGGAGTCTACCAGATAGGTCTCCTGCCATTGGAGTAGTGAGTCCTGTTGTTATTTGGGATAGCACAATCCATGCAGTCCACTAGGTGTCCATAGAATGTGTATGTAAAGGATGCAGCAGTGTGAGCCGTATTTGCCACTGTCTCAGGGTCTTTGAAGGATACCAGCTTGCTGCAGTGAAGTGAGACGTTGGCTCATGAGATGTTCATCAAGATTACCCAGGATGGGTGTGTGGAGGGTATATGTATGTCCAGTGAGATACATGTATGTTCTGACCTTACCAATGTGCAGTATATCGCTGGTGTGTAGCATAGAGTCCCTATGCTGGTGATGATCAGGTCCAATATGTATTCCCCCTTGTGGCTGTGCTGACTGGTTGTGCCATAGCATATGAGTCTACAAATTGTAGCGACTGTTGGGTGAGGGTATCGGGGCTTGAGTAGTATCCCCAGTCAATATTTGTGTATATGAAGTCACACAATATAATGGTGTTCGAAGAGACCTTCATATTCTTCATAGTTCCCACGAAAGCTGAGTGTGGTTCCTGAGTTTGGGAGTGTATTCTGTAGCAGACAACAAACTGAAAGGCAGTATTGCACAATGGTGGTTGTATATGTATGGTCTGTGATGCTTTGTGCAGTGCTACTAACCCGGAGGTGTGTGTATCTGTGATGTATATGGATACTCCCCCTAGTTGTGTTGTCTGTTCCAAGGCTTGTTGTCAGACAGCATGGTATGAAACATAACCTGGTAGTGCTGGTGTGCATAAGCGAGCCTGAACCAGGCGTCTGTCAGTGCACAGATATCGCTATCCTCCATACAGAGGAGAGTCCTGAGTGGCCGCAATATGAGGTTAACACAACTGTTGTTGAGCAGCATTACCCTTAGTTTCATTTAACCTGTAATGTCTATGGAGGTGGGTTTGTCTTCGGCGCCCTACTTAAAAAAGGTACTATGGTGGTAGCAAGAGCCTTAGCCAGCATTCCAAAGTCCAAGGGTGACAGGTGCAAGCTGTCCATAGTGAAGGTACATGGCATGTTGAGCATGTCACCATAGGCTGACAGACACTGTATCCCCTATGAATTAAACAAATTTGTTAGGCAACTGTTAAATGTGATATGTGTGTCCGTATACTGTGACATAATAATTGGTGGGTGTAAGATGATAGACAAGGTCAGGGTCATACTGGCCTGGGCTACATGATCAGAGTGTTCCTCCATGTATCATGTCATGTGGTCCAGGGAGTAACGCCTGAGGTTATACATACCAGCATGGACAATGATGGTGCCAGTCCTGTACTTGCTTTGGAGTGACCTGACTGCCTGTGTTATGCGGCAGATCCTGGCACCCAACAGACAGCCCAAAGTGACTATTCCCTTGTTAGGGTTGGTGAGTGGTACGTCAATGTGTCTGACAATAAGTGTCGCCTATTACAAGTGTATTAGGTGTGTTGTTTAGCCTGAAGGGCAGTGACTGTGTGGCACACTGACATTGTGAACTATGTGATATGTGGGTATTGTAGTGGGGTAGCAGGTGTGTGTGTGTCTGCTTTGGAGGTCTCGGCTGCTTAGGTAGAGTACATTTACTGCATCTGAGTATGTCTATGTTTGATAATGTGGATTGAGTGCTGTTGCTAGAGGATATGTGAGACTGATATGTGGTGTGTGTTGTTACCTTCACCACCTGATAGACTGTGCCAGTCATGGGTCGAGAGAGTTCAGTACCCTGTATGTCTATATAGGTGCATCGCACACATATATCTGAGTTTGTCGGGAGGAGAGGGCTGTCTGTGTACATGAGGCAGATGTGACATTGTGTCAATATCACAATATCCACCAGCTGGACTGGAGAGTACATACGAAACTGACCCCTGGACATGCCAGGATATTATCATGACATACTCTGTAGCCTGATCACAAAGGATCAGTAGGGTGTTAAGCGTGTAAAAGAGTATAACAGGGATTAGTGCTCATGTTCGTTGGTGTTTTGTAAAGAGTAGCTGAGAAGGAGTCCAGACTGAATCATGACACTTCCTTCAGCTATGTCATAAATAGCAATGTACACCCATATATGTCCTGAGTTAGGGCCAACTGTACCTGAGTGACAATGCCGACATCATGACAGACAGGCCCATATGTACATACCCACCTCACACTGACAACAGTCCATATCATCATACCAGGAGATATCACATATAGAATGGATGAGCAGCTACCCCCACTGCCAAAAGCATGGCAGCAAGTGGAATACACTGATGCCCAATATGTGTCATGCACAAACTGCAGAGCAAACAGATCATGCACCTGAACAGTCAGCTGAGCCTCACCCACTACACAGGATGTGGAACCGTTGAATGTGTCACAGCTACATATGGCACTCCCCACAAGTGTTGGTGCACAACACACCATGGGAAGTCAAGTCCAGTACGCCTATGATGTCTGATCTGCAAGGTCATGGAGTCCATCATGGTTGCAGTCATAAACAGAGCTATTGGAAGCTGACATACACACAACCCTACCAACTGTGGTATGTTCATGTGCGGATCATGGTTCCCAAACATGCCTGACTGTTTGCAAGGCAGCCACCCAGGATATACATCAATGAACATATCTACACATGTGTCACATAGACTTTGAATAGCCCTTTATCAACATCCCAGACACATGTAGTATCCACAAAACCAACAAGTTGTGCATAAATATGTGTTGACATATGAAAGAATGTCAATGTGTCCACAGATAGATCACACAATGTAAGGATTCTGAGGTCTTGTTCAAGCTGTTGACACCTGCACACCCACATGGACCATTCCTGGAATGGCATAAAACAAAGTGTACACACATCACCATGTCCGGTCTGATGATGTCACCATCCTATAAATACAGCAGGAAAAGGAAAACCAGCCAGTAAAGCAAATAGTGCACCATGTTAATGTGTCTCTCTGTAGTATTATAACATAGTTAGGTAGGGGTTTGAATCCTGCAAATAGTGAGTGTGTGTTTGTGTGTGTGTGTGTGTGTGTGGGTGTGTGTATGTGTGCAATTCCTTTGAGAGGTGTCCCCTTTTTGGAGACTGGGACAACTCGCTGGGGCTGGTACTGCTGCTATGGGAGTGGCTGTGAACTGTGGGCCGTCCGCGACCACTGCTGTTGCTGTTGCTGGCATGCATCTGCGTCGACGTCACAACCGTCCTGCACGGTCCTGGCTCATGGAAGACATGTTGTGGAGGGCATCTAATTTCTCCCCCCAACGTCTATCAATGACCTCGGTGTAAGTCCGGATGGCACCGGCAAGGTCACGGATGCTGTCATTGATAGCGGTGTAATGTGCCCTCTGCACCCTAAGTCCCTGCCTGGTGTGCCATTCCATACGTGCCTGAGCCTGCATTACAGCCCGGAACATACTGGTTGTCATAAGACCTGTGAAGGCACGCCTGCCAGGGGCAATATGACCAGTGGTGCACCCCGAGAACCCCTGGACCTCCGCCTATGTGGTACAGTTCCAGGTCTACGGCTATGGCTGCTTTGAGGGGATGCAAGTGCCATGGGTACCACACTCTCCTGGTCAATGCCAACTGTATGCTGTCCCTCTCCTATGGCCATTGGTGGTGAGGGATGTATTGACAGTATGAGTGTGCGCATAGATGGGGTTGAATGCTGTGTACTGTCGATTAGTGGACCAACGACAGACCATGTCCAATCTTCCTGCGCCAATATACATGTGTCATCATCACCACTATTCGTGGCAGTGGCTTCAGGTTGCCTGCTGCTTTCACCAACCCCTAACTCAGAACCTGTGAGAGGAAGACAGGAAACACATGTTGCGGTATGCACATGCACACATTCACACATGCACACATGAACACATGCACACATGCACACATGCACACATGAACACTAATACACACCTCACTACAGCACATACACACACATACCAGAAATCCAACACATACTCTATAGTGGGTGAAGGTGGGTGTCAGTATCACAAGGTAGACAGTCACTACACATGTGTCAGCATGCAGAATATGTGTTGCATAAGACCATGCAGTGCAAGTGTAGATGCCCCTATTAAATGGCAGTATACATGGCTTTGATGCAACTGTGTAGTTTTTCAGTGATTGGCTACACCCTGGAACACAATGTGTACATGGACACAACATTGCTGTGCAGGTATTATCAGCTCTGCAATGCCCTGTGCACCATCACTCACAAGTATACATGCTATGGCTGCATGTGTTATCTGTGTGACACATAGATATCCATGTCTGAGTGCAGTCTCTGTGTCCATAGCAGATAATAGTGGCCACGAGTGTAGCACATGCATGCTATGTACACACACGGGATGTGCGGTGCATGTTGACGTGAAGGATTCCCAATGCTCGACATGGCCAGTGTACAGTGGTTATGGTGAGTGTGGGACATATTGCAGATATGTGGGTGTCAAACATGGCATGGTATGCTATACAACTGCAACACTGAACACCACACATACCCAATGTGTGTCAAGTTACCTATACACCCACTAGCATTCCAGGACATATATATGACACTTTGTGCGGAGGGTGACTGCTGTGCATATTGTGTATACTGGCATATGTAAGCACACAGACAACATGCTATGCATATTGTGTATAGGTGCATATGATTGCACACACACAACACTGAGGTGCAAAGCAATGACTGCTATGAGTAGTACTGTGGTCACTGTAACTGGATGGGGTGTAGTACCCTGCGCCATCATCAACATGCATCTTGTGGTCACTCACAGCTACTAATGTATGCAAGACCACCGCCTAGCATGCTGTACCTGAACTGCAGTGCTGTGGCTACATTCACAATTACACAGCCACCTTGCACATGGGTGTGTGAGGTGCCCAATAGGGAGCATTGCCTAACATGACTGTGTTATGTGTTGCAGAGTGTTGCACAGCCCCATGATAGGCCTCTACCCCTTAGGTACATCATGTGTGTGTGCTTGACATGTGGGATCCTGAAGTGTGACCTTACAGCAGGTGTGTGGTAATGCCAAATGTAACATGTTTTCGTGTACTGCATATGATAAACGTGTTCTGTTGTGTACAGCTGTAGCAACTATGCATATCCAATTTGCAGTACAGTGTTGACACAATTGTGTCTGCTGCACTGTGCATTGCATGTGATTGAGGCAGCTACTGACTTTACTGAGATGATTGATGTCTCACAGCAAACATGCACAGCATGCATTATGCGTAGGTGTGTTACGTGTACATGGCCTACACCTCCCCTATGACATGCACATTTCATTACCAATATGAAAGTGTTAACACACTCACCAGCATGTATTGTCTGCCCTGCTCTCACACTAGAGGGACCTAGAAGAATATGACACAGTTTGTCAGTGGCCACAACTGTGGCATTGCTACTGTGAGTGTGCTAAATGACAGTGGAACAACAGTCAACAGTCACAGGTGTACAGATATTATTCCAAATATCAGTATTGCACACATTAGGCAGCACAACTGCTAAACACACAGTACACATCTCACATATGCATATTCTAATAATACAGGTAACAGTAGTCTACAGCTAGGTCGTATTACCTGCACGCTCCATGTCATCCTGCTGGGTAGCTCCGGCCTCCATGATGACACATGTGTGACGCTGTTGCTGCTGTAGGCCAGGAGCCACCATGCTTAGGAGCAGCTCCTCCACTGTGGTGAGAGGGGG
>NC_056731.1:19264341-19456841 GCF_019279795.1 Protopterus annectens
TGGCTGCTTCTTGGGCGGCGGCTCTGCCCAATGAACACTATTGCTTACATCCCTGGGGTGGTCCGAATAGACCCACTCCAGCAAACACCTGCACGTCTAGACCCATAATTACATACCAATAGTTCTTCCACCCACACCTCCTCTACTGCACTCATCCTTACTCTGGGTGCAGGTCGGGTCTAAACACACCAGTACACATTGCCCACTCTCCACTTCACGGGACCCATCTCGTACGCTGTCTTTACCCATGGGTTATCAGGCTTTCCCACCCTTGTAGTCCTGGTATGCACACGCCCCGCCTTGATAGGTCATTGCATGGGCTTCCTCCTATCACAAGACAATCTTGGGGGTGTCCCGCAAGGGACACTCCTGTCGCTGTTCCAAGATTACACTTCTCGGGTCCACTGCTCCCCCACCCCGGTGGTATCCTGCCTGTTGTCTGGGGAGCAGTGGATTGTTTACATTGTTTGTGGGTTTGTTTGTATGTTTCCCCTGTCCGGCTGGAGGGAGTTCATGCTAAGTGTTACACGTTTGTTGCTTGGGCCCCTCACCTCCCTTGGCATGGCCTGTGAACATATGCCATTCTTAAGTGCTGTATATTATCATAGCTATATATCTGTGTATGTCTACACACACTTATATATAATACATACATATATATATATATATATATATATATATATATATATCTGCATACATATAGATATATATATATATATATATATATATACACACATATATCTAACAACATGTGGACGTATGGGTGTCTGCATATTTATATATGTATATGTGCGTATTTATATGTCTATCTATGTATGCATACGTTTGTACTACAGAGAGGGGGAGGTATATATCTATATAGTTATGGGTGTTTATACAAACACATATACCTCTAAATATGTAGCTACATACCCTGTAATGTTGACTGGTATAGCTGGATGCTGTGTTTCGTGTGCATACAGGCCAACCTTGTGTGCCACGTATGCTTTGCGATACCTACGACTAAATCGGTTAGTGTACACAGAGTCACACATGACATCTATTGTTAGTACCAGGGCTACATTCGTCCCACGTGGGACAACCCACACATTGGGTATTCGACCTTCGTCTACACCCAGAGTTACATAGGTACTCCTGGCTATGTGCAGGGTCTACGGTGTGTGCCACACCTAGGATACTTGGGTTAGACCTTCAGACAGAATGGGTCCCGAGGGGGTGGGGGGGCAGTGTGTGGTGGTCTGGTAGCTATGGGCTGGTAACCATGGTAAGGATGGCTGCGTATGTGCTGTGGGTGGGAGGAAGCAGAACTGTGGGTTATGCATGTGTGGGTTGGGGATGGCCTGGGTTGGATGGGCCTGTACTGCTCGGCCCACCTAGTGGGTGGGGGAGAGGGGTATGTGATGTCAACATATGACACATAACAGAGGGCTAATTTAATTCCCTAGTTCAATGACAGATATTCAATACTATGAGCTTGGTAGTGTATTGCAGGGCGGACATATTTGGCTGGGTGGGGGGAATGCAAATTTGTACCTGACGTATATTATTTGGGGCCTCTCAGGCCCATTGACTGTGCATGTGGACATATATGTTTCTGTTCATCTACCATTGGTATCTACATATGTCTGGCCATATATACCTCTGTGGGTATATATATATAGATATATATATATATATATATATATATATATATATATATATATATATATATATATATATGCTTACATATTTCTATGTTGGAATATACCTACGGAGACATATACCTGCGTACATATGTCACTTGATGTGTATATGTGGACATATAGATGTTGACATATATATATATATATATATATATATATATATGTGTGTGTAGTTGTCAGCATTTGCATGTATATCTGTTCATATATTTGTATATATATGTATATATCTCTGGATATTCATATATATGTAGATATATATATATATATATATATATATATATATATATATATATATATGACTACATCTATAGATATGTTGTATCCATTTAGATAGTAATATATTAGCACACACACGCCCATCTAGCTGTTGGTATACTTTCTCTGTACTGTTTCATGACTGGGCTGGGGTTATGTTTCTGACAACATACAATTTCTGCATATTTGGCATGGCTTAGTGGTAAATCGTTTCGTCTATGGTGTGCATCGTCCTGGGTTACGGCCTTGCAGAAGTTGTTTGTTTTGTTGCTAGGCAGATCACCGGCCATTGGATACAGTGTGCTTAAGGCACTTTCAAGCAGTTGTAAGTGGGTTTGCGCAGAGGTAAGCACTGCTGGCTTCCAGTCACAGTGTCATACACCCAGTTAGCTTCTCCTTTGCTTAATCTGTGTCGGCGGTGCTTCACCCCGCACAAACGCACTTGCACATGCTTACTGGTGCTTACATATTCTTACTACTGCTCATCTGTGCTTATGCCTGCTTACTGCTGACTTATTCATTATGGTACTGACTCTTCACATGTGCATTTAATGCAGTACTCCATTTCATATTTAAATGTTATTTAGTAGGTTGTACAGCAATAAAATGTAAATAAATGTTCGTATACAGATTTCACATGGAAAATGTTATGTGCTGCAGTGGGACTCGAACCGGGAATGCCTGCTCATTAGGCAAATGCTCTGACCACTACACTATTGCTGTGCTGCATCATTTGCATATATCTTCCTTGTTATCCTCTTCAGCCTTTTAAGCTGCTTTAACCGTAGCTAAGATATGGGCACACTCGCGCACCTACGGTTAGCTCTATTCAGAGTTTTAATAATGAATAAGGGGGTTACTTCTTTTAATTTTTATGTCCTGTTGCTGTTGTACACATGAGAAACTGATGGTGGGGATATGCGGACACCTATGAGTGGTCTCGCTCATTTATTTACACTTTCTGCTGTTCTTCTTTGCAGGGGCATGTTTATTCTGAGAGCTCTGTTCTCAGACATGCCCCCTGCACTCGTACACGCTCCTTGTAGGAGTAGGAGTTCAGGCAGTGCGCCTTCATTAATATGCATGGTGCACTGCCGTCCTCCTCCTAAACAGCTGCTTCTGTACAGGACAAGACTAGTCCTGCACGGAAGATTAGCAAATCTGGGGGGCCATTCTTCCGCTCCCTATTGAAATGTCTGTACTTGAAATGCTGAGTGACAAAAAGCTGAAAAAAAAAACAGTGAAAACATGGAGAAGAGTGAATCTCGAAAAACACTCTTCTCCTTCAAACTTATTTTTGCATGGGAGCAATACAGCCCTACACCTCCATACACCCCAGACTTTTATATACCAACTATGAGATCATCATACCTCAGAGAAAAGGGAATATTCCAAGAAGTGGCATCTTACACTTACTATATGCACATCCGATCTTTTGGCCATCCAGACTCCACAGTCCAGGACTCATTCTAATAGATCCCAACATTTGTAATGTTTACCATATTCTTTACCTAATCAAATAATTCAGTTTGAAATCTGTTTATAGTAAAACTGCATAAATACCAAATTCTAATTTCTAGAACTACCGATACTGTAGGCACAATTGTGACATCATGCACTAGTATGCCTATGAATTCTAACTGCATATATGGCATGACTACAACTATGCCAGCCTAATGATATGGTCATGGGGCACATGGGTCCAATATAAAGACTCAAATATAACTTAAATCAAACTAGCAAAGTAAAGTTTGTTGGAACACAAGCCTGTCAAAACTATGGTCGATATTACTTATAAAACATTTTTGCAGGGGCAAGTTACCCCTATAACTCCCCCCAAGTGGAGGGTTTAGATGGATGGATAGATAGATAGGTAGATAGATAGATAGATAGATAGATAGATAGATAGATAGATAGATAGATAGATAGATAGATAGATAGACAGATAGATAGATAGATAGATAGATAGATAGATAGATAGATAGATAGATAGATAGATAGCTATTCCACCATCAAACAACTGCAAGGAAAAGAAAAACATTCTGAATACTGTGCTTTTGAAGTGCAGTTGAACAAACATGAAAAGCATTTATGATTTTTAGGTTGAAAGGAACAGGATTGGGGAAGGTGCATTTATGTACTGAAACTTCACTGAAAGGTAACTCTCCCTTCAGGACATCCACGCCACTCGTGATCCACACTTGGGAATTAACTTAGGCTACTGAAAACTGGCCAGTAATGATGAGACTTAACAGACATAAATCTCAGTATTCTTCCCAGGGATAGGGACATAGTCCCAACTCTGAGATCCAGCCCTAGTGAAACTAGGAGTTCCAGCTGTCACTAGCTGAAATAGAAAAAGTGGGCTAGGGCTGCTGGGAATGTGCACAGAAGCTGAGTATTCCCACAGATTCTGTAGTATTGTTATGTGTAGCCCGTGGCAGTGTAAATAACACTAGCATGTATTGTTTTCCAAAGAAATATGAAATTAGATGCCATTTTGTGATGTGCTCAGAAGAAAAAACCCTTCCCACACACACATACACAGCTTTGCTGGCCTTGCTCATTCAGAACCAAACTGGTCAAGTTATCTTCTTTAAAACAGGAAAGGTTGAGTTGCATTACACTACAATGTAATGCAGGAGAAGTCATGAGCATGTGATCTCAAAAACAAACAAATGAAAAAATTGTTGGAAGAAGTGTTAATTACTAGTTTGAGCCAATGTTTGGTTGCTTGAATATTAGCTTATTTTTCAGGAGGATTTTCATTTAATACAGAAAACTTTATAGATAAAAAAGTATCTAGATGTTCTCCAACTCTTGCTGGACAATGTGTTGAAATGTTCCCTGAGGGATGGTTTTATTTTGGATGAAATGGCCCATAATATACATAAATAAAAATAAAAGCTGATAGCATCTTAACAGACTTTTCTACGTGCAACATAATCTCACATTGTTTTGAATGACATATTTTCTAGTGGATACATTTTGCATTCTGAAAAAAAAGAACTATTGTAAACATTAAACATAAACATAAAGCTAAATAAATATGCCCACTTGCTGTTCATATTTGCAGGAAATGATAGAAACTGACCAGTAATCTTACAATTTTTGTAAAGCAGATGTAATCCAAGAAAGCTTAGTGTACCATTTTCGGATATTTAGCTTTTGTGTGTTAAAGCCAACCAGCTATACTAGCATTATTATCTGACTCCTGTATGTTATTTCTTATGCTACACGATAAAAATCAGTTTCCAAGAAGACATATAATTATGTGAGAAGAAATTAAACAGATATTTAAAAGTTAACATTCCAAACACGTTTGGCTTTGATGGTGGGTCCATCTGTTTATAGCTGAATAAAGTTCATTTAACAATTACCAGAGATATATACATGCATATGAAAACATCAGTATATATTTTCCATTTATTTGCTGTGTTAGGCTGACTTTCAATAAGTCAGCTCAAAAGCATTTTAATTTTAGTTATCTGAGAAGTAACAAAAGGTTTGGAATATTTGTTGACTTTCTCCCAGCCTAGTCATGCCCTTTATGTTGCCACATGTCGGAAAACCTGTTCATTTTCCAAAAAGCAATTTTTAGATGTTGAAGCACTGCAATGTTTCTTTCTTTGAAACCTGTATAACATCTTATAGCATAAATAACTCCAAGTGACTGATAAAAAGTATAATATATTCATAATTTCTTGATTATAATAGGCTGTGTTAAACAACACAATGCCACCCCCCTTGTCAGGCTTCATAACCCTGAGGTCCTTATTACCTAAGACCATATTTAAGCATTCTCTTTCAGGAATGGTTATGTTGTCCTGGAACGCTAATAAAGGATACTGAGTTTTCCTCTTAATTCGGTGTTGTAGCCAATACATATCATGTGCAACAAGTTCCTCATATTGAGCTACTGTGGGGTGATACCCTGGAACATAAGCGCTTTTTTTCTTCAATTGTTCACATTGTTCACCCTCTTGTGGCACATTGATGTCGTTTGTATTTTTGTTAGTATCTTTGTATTGTATAGCCAAATTCATTCTTCTGCAAAAATGTTTTGTCTCCTTTATTGTGTCAAATATATTGAACTTGGTTGTAGGTATGAATTTCATACCCTTACAAAATAAGGAGCAAAAATCATCAGTGATAGGTATGTCGGTATAATTATATACCTTTAAACCCTTATAAGTATATAACCCACTTATATTATTTGCAGATACATCGTCCGAGCTTGGTGTAAATTCCTCTGTGTTCATCTGCAATACAGTGGTCACCTGCTGATTGGGATCTATTAATGCGGTGTTACCCTGTACTACAACCTCCTTCTGTAAGATTTGGGTGCTGGATGATATCGTCCCCCTTGAAAATTTTCATCATCCTCATTTGACCAGGTGTTTTTCCTTCCCTTCTCCACTCTTTCATATCCCTTATTTATTCTTGTTGCTTGGTTTCTACTCTGAGGCCATATGTATACTCTCTGTTGTTTGTATAACAACAAATCCCTATCTATTTTGTTGTTTTTCCTGTTAAAAATAACTGTCGCCCTATTCTCCACTGAATTGAATTGTTTATGGTATAAATCATACCACTGTTCAAAATGTTTGTCTTGCAAAATATCTTCATTAAGCATATCAATTTCATTGGTAATACGTGTCATTTTGTCTCCATTACATTTAATAAGTTTCTCCATGAACATTAGACCAAACTGATCAAACATATTGTTAAATTCTTGCTTGGTATCCTCTGTATACTCTAAACCTAAGGGTAATTTAAAAAACCTTAACCCTTTAGGTATAATACCCAAATTAATACATTGTTGTAGGTAAGCATTGTCAATTCTAATACTTTTGGCCTGTAACAGCTTCTTACCCAAAATGTAAATCTTTTGTTTAACTCCACCTTCCTCATAATTCGTATCAGTTTTGTACATATCAAAATCACGTCCGTTATGCTTAAAAACAACATCTCTATTTAAAAAATTTTCAATATTAGAATGTTTGAAACAGATATCATCATTAACTGAACAGTTCTGCTTTCTGTTCTGTAGATTATATTTGTCCATAGGACTAGATCTGACTTTATTGTTGTGCTTTACAGTACCTTTCTGTGTAGTGTGGTGATTAACCACAGTGGAATATGTTTTTCCAACATCCTTCCTTTTAGGTCTAGCCCCTGTTTTGCGCGATTCTTCATCCAAATGGAACAGACTGAAATCAAAGGTACAGTCTGCCTCTAAAGAAATATTTAAGTGATTTTCCGCCAAGGCTGCCTCATTCAAATTTAGCCTCTGTGGCTGCGTTGAGGCCGCCCCATCAGTTCCAATACAATTCGAGTGGTGCGGTTGAGCATTTGGAATGTCCGATAATGTATTTGAATGTATTTCAATACCTTGTCTGCCTGTATTAAGGTCGTTTGCCTCTGCAAAATCATCCGGTCCGTTGTTGTTAGCTGGAATCTGTTCATTCCTAGTGCTAGTAAGCGTCGCAAGCTTGCTTACCATGTCTAAAAGTTTTGCAACGTCGGCTTGCAGAGACGTGACTTCCGCCCTTAAAGAGCCAAGCTCCTCTCTGTCGGAAAGAGCTGGCGTGCTCTCAGAAACATCAGCCATCACGACAAATAACCAAAGTATGTCAAAACACCACCACGAACCAAAAATAACTCCAAGTGACTGATAATCCAAAGAAAACGCAGCTCCGATGTTAACAGTTCAGTAGTTTAATAACATAAATCCTCACAAGGCACGTAGAACACATAAATAAACCATGTAGATCCACAGACAGTAAAGGTTAAGCTCTTTCATCTGCTGACACAGATTTCATCAGAACCTTGAATAATACTAAGACAATAGCTTAAATAGCGGTTTAGGCGCCAAAAATAATAGATAATTAATCATTAGACTTAATTACAAGGCTACTCAACACACTGAGTGAATAAGGAAATCCTATGCTGTGAAAATTAAAATTAAGAGATCCTATGCTGTGAAAATTAGTTCATGGAGTTCAATTAGTTCATCAATTAATTAATGTTCATGGAGAAACTTATTAAATGGAATGGAGACAAAATGACACGTATTACCAATGAAATTGATATGCTTAATGAAGATATTTTGCAAGACAAACATTTTGAACAGTGGTATGATTTATACCATAAACAATTCAATTCAGTGGAGAATAGGGCGACAGTTATTTTTAACAGGAAAAACAGCAAAATAGATAGGGATTTGTTGTTATGCAAACAACAGAGAGTATACATATGGCCTCAGAGTAGAAACCAAGCAACAAGAATAAATAAGGGATATGAAAGAGTGGAGAAGGGAAGGAAAAACACCTGGTCAAATGAGGATGATGAAAATTTTCAAGGGGGACGATATCATCCAGCACCCAAATCTTACAGAAGGAGGTTGTAGTACAGGGTAACACCCCATTAATAGATCCCAATCAGCAGGTGACCACTGTATTGCAGATGAACACAGAGGAATTTACACCAAGCTCGGACGATGTATCTGCAAATAATATAAGTGGGTTATATACTTATAAGGGTTTAAAGGTATATAATTATACCGACATACCTATCACTGATGATTTTTGCTCCTTATTTTGTAAGGGTATGAAATTCATACCTACAACCAAGTTCAATATATTTGACACAATAAAGGAGACAAAACTTTTTTGCAGAAGAATGAATTTGGCTATACAATACAAAGATACTAACAAAAATACAAACGACATCAATGTGCCACAAGAGGGTGAACAATGTGAACAATTGAAGAAAAAAAGCGCTTATGTTCCAGGGTATCACCCCACAGTAGCTCAATATGAGAAACTTGTTGCACATGATATGTATTGGCTACAACACCGAATTAAGAGGAAAACTCAGTATCCTTTATTAGCGTTCCAGGACAACATAACCATTCCTGAAAGAGAATGCTTAAATATGGTCTTAGGTAATAAGGACCTCAGGGTTATGAAGCCTGACAAGGGGGGTGGCATTGTGTTGTTTAACACAGCCTATTATAATCAAGAAATTATGAATATATTATACTTATCTGGTAATTATGAAGAAGTGTCCCTGAACCAGGTGAATATTGGTTATAAACGTATTGATCTTGCCATCGAGGAATACCTACTTGATAATAGAATCACAAATGAGATTTATGAATTTATTAGAGTGGAATTCCCCAAGATGGCCTCCATCATAGGGATTCCTAAAGTACATAAAAATATAAGAAAACCCCCCTTTAGACCAATAATTTCAGGCTCCAAATCTAAAACTTTTAATTTAGGGGTCACAATTGATAGATGGACTAAACATGTGTACAACAATGTGGGACATCTAATGAAAGATTCTTGGAATTTTTTGAGTAAATTGACCCCTACGATTTGGCAGAAAGGGTTGATTTTTATAACAATTGATGTTGTCGACCTTTTCTCCAGCATTCCCAAGGAGAAAGGATTGGACTATTTCTTTAATAGCTTAAAGAGATTTTCAGGGTTAAGCTCTGAAAGAATTAACCTAATAGTTGACATGATGGGTTTGGTTCTTGATCATAATTATTTACAATTCCAGGGAGAACTCTTCAGGCAGAGCAAAGGGGTAGCTATGGGGGCATCTTGTGCCCCAGTCTTTGCAAACCTGGTGATGCTTGAATGGGAAACATTGTTTATATTTCCTAGCGTATATTATAAATATATAACACATTACACTAGGTACCTGGATGATTTGTTTGTTCTCTGGAACGGACCTGTTCAATTAATACAGGAATTTATTGAGTATTTGAACAATTCTACAGATTTTCTGAAATTCACACATAACGTGCAATTTGAAGGTATAGCCTATTTAGATACATACGTGTACAGTACAGAAACTGAATTAGAGTCTAAGATTTTTAGGAAAAAGACATTCTCTAATGATTATTTATTTTATGACAGTTGTCACCCACCCCATATTTTTAAAAATGTTTTTAAGGGCCAATGCATACGAGCAGCCCAAATGTCATCTAACAGAGAAACTATGGTAAATGAGTTAAATTTTATATACACAATGTTTTCAAATAGGGGGTACCCTGATGAATTGATAAAACCTATACAGAGAACTGTTATGAAGGAATGGGGTAAAAAATATACCCCGTTATTAGGAAGACCCTTCATTTTGAAAGATAAGAAAAAAGATTCAGAAGGTTGCACGTGTGTACTTATGTATGGGCCTTATGTTGACATTTTGAAAGAGATTTTGACGAAACACTGGAATATTTTTAAAACTTCAGATGACATTTGTAATATTGTCGGACTATCACCCAAATTTGTTTACAAAACATCCTTAAATATTAAAAAGATTTTAGAAAGGAGAAAGGATTATAATAGAGAAGTCATTGGAACTAAACACACTAGGAAATGTGGTTTTTGCAAGCAATGCAAGTTTATTAATGAAACCAATGTTGTTAAGTTAAAAAACATCACTGCCAATAGTATATATAGCAGAGGGGGGAATTGCAACACCTCCAGAATAGTATATATTGCTACTTGTGTAGCATGTGATGCTTATTACATTGGAAAGACGGAAAGGAAACTCAAGACTAGAATATATGAGCATACTTATAAAATCAAAAAACAGGATTCAAACAACGCTCTAAGTAGACATATTCTAGAAAAAGGTGTTGAACATTCCTTCCTTTTCAGTATTATTGACATTATAGCTCACACTACAACAGTAGGTAATTGGAAATGCTTTCTAGCACTTTTAGAAAGCAAATGGCAAATATTATGTGATGCCACTACACAACCAGGTCTAAATGATCACATTAGCATAAAACCTTTCCTTATTTTGGATAGTTGAATATAGGTTTATATTTACACCTACATTTATCTTTTGTATATTTATAGCTTTTACTGTTATACATGCTTATATTTTAGATCATAATTTTTTATACATTTTTATACATATCACACTTTTCCATACACCAAGCACACTTGATGCATTTAGTTGATACTTGGGGTTACAAATTGTACAAATTTTATATATTTCAATTTTAATATATTGTATTTAATGTACTAATAGATGTTTATATTCAATATCGTATTTATGTGAAAATGTTTTAATAATATATTTTTATTAGATATATGTATGAAATGGTTGATGAACTCTAATGTTATTATAGCACTTATGCACTTTATGAAAGTATGTACTTACATATTAGGAAGCTTAGTGCATCCCTTAGTTGGCTATATGTAGTGTTAATTCAAATTTTCACAGCATAGGATCTCTTAATTTTAATTTTCACAGCATAGGATTTCCTTATTCACTCAGTGTGTTGAGTAGCCTTGTAATTAAGTCTAATGATTAATTATCTATTATTTTTGGTGCCTAAACCGCTATTTAAGCTATTGTCTTAGTATTATTCAAGGTTCTGATGAAATCTGTGTCGGCAGATGAAAGCGCTTAACCTTTACTGTCTGTGGATCTACATGGTTTATTTATGTGTTCTACGTGCCTTGTGAGGATTTATGTTATTAAACTACTGAACTGTTAACATCGGAGCTGCGTTTTCTTTGGATTATCAGTCACTTGGAGTTATTTTTGGTTCGTGGTGGTGTTTTTACATATCTTATAGCATAAAACTGAGTAACCATGTTATCACCAGCTTTACATATCAATGATATTTAATTATTTATTTAATTATGCATTTGTTAGTATGCTTCCAGCTTTCCACTCCCATATTGTTGCTGCTCTTTCCTGAATATTTAACTTTGCATTTCTATGCCCTAGAATGTTCAGTGGACAGTCTAATCGTCTATAGGGAAAAACATCTGAATATGGTACATCTTCTCCATGTAGGTATGCTGACTATACAGTGTTAAGTATCTTCAACTGTTAAAAAATAGACCTAAAATCATACCATGAAAAAGAAGGAAACTGTCATCCCTAACAGTCTATTAAAAAAACACACAATTGATACAACACCCACCTTCATGATACATTCAAAGAAAATGTTTATATGGCAATATGGGATTGTGCTAAAATATGGCAGCTTTATTATTAAGTGTTTAATTTTGGAGCCATTCATTGGTAGCCAGTATTTATGTCTTACAACTTGTGTTCTGGCTCCTGTAGGCTCCATGCTTACAGAAGTGGAAAAAATTCTGCTTTGTGATCAAGTGTGACACTCAACAATTCCACAGGATTTCCTTTTTGAACAAATCATACCAGTTTATAAAAATGCCAATTATTAGATTTTATTATAATTGAAGGAATATGTGCTCTAAATCTTGTGCTCAGAATACTAAAATGTGCAGACTACATCAGAATGTGTTTGTTAAATGAAATATTTATAATAATTTATCTTAATTAGTTTATATCTAGTTATCATATATGTATTAACATTTGAGTGCTGCTTCTGAAGTAATGTATCCAATAGCTACAAAATTACTGTGCTGAGTAAAGAAGATAGTTATGTACTACAAGTGACTGAGCTCCAGGAAGTGGAATATCACAGACCTGCTGTCAGGGACTTGAGCATCCCGTAGCTCGCATAGCCTGCCACTTATGCTGCTACATGACTATACATCTGGGTGAGGTGTAGCAGCTATGGGGAGACACACCTTAGCTGAATGCCATAGCTGAGTTCAGGCAAGGTAAGTGCAGCAGCCATAGGGAAGTGCAGTGATTGTGGGGGAGATTTAGTTTTAGGGGAGGAGGAGCTTGAGGTTTAGGGAGCAGGAGAGAAATTTAGGGTTAAGGATCAATTGGGGCCTTTAGATTTAATAACAGGAAGGGAGGTTTACGTGTAGGGAGTGGGAAGGGTGTTTCGGGTTTAGGGATCGGCGACATTAGGGTTAGATAGTGGAGTAGTATGGTTAATGTTAGGGACCAAGTGGGGGTTTTAGGGTTTCAGCTAGGGTTCTGATAGAGCTATGCATTTCAGTAACAGTGGGTGGTGGGAAGGCTAACTAGGATCAGACCACAGGAGTCAGGGCCCTTGCCACTTAGAGCAAGTGGCAGCAGTGACTCATCAGTTACTATCACGCAGCACTTTTAGTACATCCAGGTAATAGTTATACTCACAAAGTGTTCTGCAAAAACACTATACTAGCGTTTAGCATACAAACATTGGGAGCTGTCTGACTTGTGAAGCTGTACTGTGTAATTTCAGAACTGATCATAAATGTGAAATCTAATGTGCATTTATTAAATTATTCTCATTTCTTTACTTCATGTGCTAAAATAAATTTCTGTCCTAAACTGATATAAGTCTTAAAACTGTCTCTCAGGACAGAGGTGCATAGCAACCTTATAGATGCTCATGAAGTCTTTCAGAGTTGTGTATAATTTATTGAAGACCAGTTATGTGACTCCCCAGTAATAATGGCTGATTGTACAAGCCAGCAATTTACCAAAATGGCTACATCCTTTGCTTCAAAATATACTGCTCCAGGTTGTGACTCCATTTAACTGGTGATTACATGAGGAAATTGTTGTGCATAAAATATACCGGAGAAGAAAAAATAAAAATATGATTTTACAAGAACAATGCAGTATGTCTTTTCTGACACTCTGTTTTACACTATTCAGAACTTAATCGGAGGCTTTTGCAAGAGAAGCCTATTCAGATTCCTTCATATTAAGTAAACATACAATTTTCATGTCATGATGACCAGTTTATTTTCATTAAAACAATGAAACATTAAAACTTGTAAACAATAACAAAACATGTTAACAAATTAACAAGTAGTGTCAACTGCTTACCATATTTAGTACTTACAAAAGCAGCATTAACTTGATCTGCTCACTTTAACTCAAATCAAAGAAAAAACAGCATCCCCCTACTCACCACAAAAATCAAACCACAACTACTCGATCACAAACAGTATCCCCCTACTCACCTCAAAAATCAAACCACAACTACTCAATCACAAACAGCATCCCCCTACTCACCTCAAAAATCAAACCACAACTACTCAATCACAAACAGCATCCCCCTACTCACCTCAAAAATCAAACCACAACTATTCAATCACAAACAGCATCCCCTACTCACCTCAAAATCAAACCACAACTACTCAATCACAAACAGCATCCCCTACTCACCTCAAAAATCAAACCACAACTACTCAATCACAAACAGCATCCCCCTACTCACCTCAAAAATCAAACCACAACTACTCAATCACAAACAGCATCCCACTACTCACCTCTTAACATCAAACCACACTACTCAATCACAAACAGCATCCCCCTACTCACCTCTTAAGTTCAAACCACAACTACTCAATCACAAACAGCATCCCCCTACTCACCTCAAAAATCAAACCACAACTACCTAATCACAAACAGCATCCCCCTACTCACCTCTTAACATCAAACCACAACTACTCAATCACATACAGCATCACCCTACTCACCTCATAACATCAAACCACAACTACTCAATCATAAACAGCATCCCCCTACTCACCTCTTAAGATCAAACCACAACTACTCAATCACAAACAGCATCCCCCTACTCACCTCTTAAGATCAAACCACAACTACTCAATCACAAACAGCATCCCCCTACTCACCTCTTAAGATCAAACCACAACTACTCAATCACAAACAGCATCCCCCTACTCACCTCTTATAATCAAACCACAACTACTCAATCACAAACAGCATCCCCCTACTCACCTCAAAAATCAAACCACAACTACTCAATCACAAACAACATCCCCCTACTCACCTCGTAACATCAAACCACAACTACTCAATCACAAACAGCATCACCCTACTCACCTTGTAACATCAAACCACAACTACTCAATCACAAACAGCATCCCCCTACTCACCTCTTAAGAGCAAACCACAACTACTCAATCACAAACAGCATCCCTCTACTCATCTCTTAAGATCAAACCACACATACTCAATCACAAACAGCATCCCCCTACTCACCTCTTAAGATCAAACCACAACTACTCAATCACAAACAGCATCCCCCTACTCACCTCTTTAGATCAAACCACAACTACTCAATCACAAACAGCATCCCCCTACTCACCTCTTAACATCAAACCACACTACTCAATCACAAACAGCATCCCCCTACTCACCTCTTAACATCAAACCACAACTACTCAATCACAAACAGCATCCCTCTACTCAGCTCTTAAGATCAAACCACAGCTACTCAATCACAAACATTATCCCCCTACTCACCTCTTAACATCAAACCACACTACTCAATCACAAACCACAAGAGGAAAGAATAAATGAACGAAAGAGGGAACAGAAGAAGGGTTCAGCCAAGCCCATCTTCTACTCCTTTTATTCCCTAAAAACAAGCCATATTGAACATCACCCTAAAATGAGGATTGGGAAGGGGGCAACAACTTCCATGCCAAAATCTCACCCTGCATACTCTACTGTTAACAAAAATACAGTCAGAAAAAAGCCCTGCCCTCTTACCTCACTTCCACTCTCCTAACTTCCCCCATCCCTCTGTTAAAATTGTAACTCCTTCCTTAAACCCATAAACCAGCTCTATGCTAAACTCACATTCCCCCTGCCATTATCCCAATACCCACTTAGTCAGACATCTAACAATCCATGAGGTGCCTCTGGACACGTTAGTCTGCTTGCAAACTTCATGTCTAGTCCTTCTTGTAGCATGATGAATATCTTGGGCACAAATAAAAGCAATAGTTAATATATATATATATATATATATATATATATATATATGTGTGTGTGTGTGTGCACATATACATATATATATACATATATATATATATATATATATATATATATATATATATTTATATGGATCCAGGATGTTTGCTCGACTCAGCAAATGTCCAAATCCATAAAACCCAAACACACTTTAACGAAAGTGCTTTTATCGAAAAAGTGCTTTCGTTAAAGCATGTGACAAAAAAAACACTATATTTACATTTTAGCAGGGGATTTTTGCCCCCCTGCACCGCCCATGTGGGGGTGCTGTGCCCCCTCCTACTTTAATATTTTCCCTCTGAGACTGCACTACAGTGGAGAAAAGGGAAATTTCCCTTACCTGCACCATAGTACAGCCTCAGCAACAGTCATACTTACTCGAAAGTGCTTCTTTAGTGAAAAGCACTTTCGCATAAGTATGCCCGGCCGTTTGGATTTCGGTCGTTTGCTCGATCTATATATATATATATATATATATATATATATATATATATATATATATATATATATATATATATGTATCTATATATATATATATATATATATATATATATATATATATATATATATATATATATATGTGTGTGTGTGTGTGTGTGTGTGTGTGTGTGTGTGTATAGATATATATACATCTATATATCTATATATATATATATATATATATATATATATATATATATATATATATATATATATATACCATTTGGAATTATTTCCTTGGATTTGTTTGGTGCTGCTATTTGTGCTGTTATTATACCCACGAGTTCAACTGTGATTACTAGGAAATGTTCCTTGGAATTGTTTGACTTCTTATATTTAGCTGTTTTTTTCTACCATTGGGAATTGGTTCCTTGGAGTTGTTTGGTGCTGCTATCTTTGGCAGTTACACTCACGAGGTACAACAGTGACTATTTGGAACAATTTCCTTGGTATGATTTGAGTACCACATTTTGCTGCTACTTTGCTGTTATTTCAACATATTTTGGACACTTGAGGGATGTACGGTTGACTGGGACATGCAATTGTAAAGTTTTTAGCTTCAGTTGCAGCTACTGAGCAATGGGAGCAGCTGCTTTGAGCTAACAGCACGCCAGTCAATTAAGACTTTCATACCATTGCTTTTACTTGCAGACTGAATTCATCTGACTGTAAGGTTTTACCTCCTTGGAACTGTTAGTTTGTTACAGGCTGTGTTCAGCCGTTTTTATCCTGTTTTTTAAATTTTTATTTTTGAATAAAATCATTCGATATACAACTTACGGAACATTAATTCAGGCTTACAGAGGTTACCAAGGTGGATTACTGTGTTTATACATATATGTTTATGTGTTTATATATCGATATGTGTGTGTGTGTGTGTGTGTGTGTGTGTGTGTGTGTGTGTGTCTGTGTGTGTATATATATATATATATATATATATATATATATATATATATATATATATATATATATATATATCCTGGTGCTACTATGGTACTCCATGTACAAAGTTGAATGGGCAACAGATGGATACTCAATTTGCTCTGTGGCTCAGATTAGCAAACTATAGCTAAACAGGCAATCTGATCAACACTGTATAAGTGACCACCAAGGATAATAACGTAGTGTGGTGTACGGGAAGAAGTGACCACCAAGGATAATAATGTAGTGGGATGAAAGGGAAGAAGTGACCACACTGATAATAATGTAGTGCAGTCTGTGGAAAGAAGTGACCACCAATGATAATAATGGAGTAGGCTGTAAGGGAAGAAGTGACCACCAAGAAAAGTAACATAATGGGGTGTAAGGGAGGGAGTTCAGTCAAAAGTCAGTCAGGGATTGCATTGCTACACAGAGGACAGACATGCACCGTGCAATAAGATTACAGGTTTTTATGAGTTGTTCTATATGATATTGGCCTTAAAAAATGGTGGGTGGTCCCAATTAGGGTTAGAATAGAACAAAAAATAAAACGGCCAAGGAAAAGAAAGGTGAAATGTAATGGAATAGGAGGGTGGAATGGAGGGGATACACATTGTGTACAAGAGCTGTCTTTCACAAAACAACTGTTATCCTTTGGATCCATTTTTTTGTAGATTGCAAAGGTAACTATTATTGGAATATACCATTTATTTGATATGTACTGTAGTACAGTTCTCATGCTTAGAATTAGTTGGGATTGTTACATTAAATAGTAGATATACTGTGTAAATCTGTGCATTTCAGTTTTACATGTATGTGATAGTGTAGAAATACACTAATATGTGTATGTTTTGCTTATAACATCTTCTTTTGCCTTCATATTCCCACTAATCAAGTCTTCCTTTCCTAAATTAGGCCTGCCCTTTCATACACTTAGCCTTAATACTCTACACTGTCTCACTGAAAGCTCAGTCTTCTGTCATTATACTAAACTGCTGTCTCATCATGTGCTAAAATTACCTGTATTCTACTTTCTTGCAAACATGTTCTATCAGAAAGAACTATATACATATATATATCTATCTATATATATATATATATATATATATATATATATATATAAACATTGCATAATTGCATAATCCTAACCTATAGATACATTATACATTCTCTTATATATTACATATATGGCAAATGCAACATAATACTGTTTTCCATAATTTTCTTGCTACGTTTATCCTATGAAATAGTGTGTCTCTCTCTCTCTGACTCTCTCACTGTCTCTATGAAACATGGATTTTACTGTCACTTAAAACTCCAGTATTAATGACAACTTCAAATTACTTAGAAAAACAAATAGCCTGAAAGTTCCTTAAGAGAATACCATAATAAATAAGATGAATTCCAGATTTGGATACATGGCTTCACTCTTCATAGTCTCCTAAGAACAGCGTAGTAGCTAAAGTCTTACATAAAGGTTAGTCAGGATATACAGTTTATGTGGTGGTCACAAATGGCAAAGGGCTGGAAGGTGTTTCTTTGCTTGTAAACAATGCCATATACCCTTAAGAAGAAAATAAACAGCCTTAAGCACACACAATTATGAATCCTTTGTACCAGTTCCGGCAGATGGTTCCAAAATCCTAAGTAAAGGTTGCATTTAAATCATAGCAGACAAAGGCAAAATCATGAGTTCCTGATATATATATTTTTACATGAGTAGCACAACAGGTGAAATACTAGTCAGAGATTTCACTCAAGTGACAGATTAATTCTTACAATGATGTTATCGCTGATGACAAATCCTAAGGTCTCTCACAGTTAAACTATGAGCTTGATCATGCAAACACTAATCAGGGCACAAAAAACAACTGGAGTTAGATGACAAGTAATAAATCAAAGCATTACACATTCACGGATACTTCAACAAACCACCTTAGTAACATCTAGCCAATCACTGCAGTTTGAACATTTTGTACCACATCAATGTGTCACAAGCTATAATAGTAGGAGATCTCAAAAAGAAATAAACAAGAAAGATGAACTGGACTGGGCCTAGTGGAATTAGTTACCTGACAAACTGTAACTATTTAGAATGTCCAAGGCCTGAAAATTGCTGACAGAATGCCTTAAAATCCTGACCTACATACATTAAGTCCAGTATTGCCACTTCTAAGAATATTTATTTTTCTCTGATGCATGGTGATCTTGGAGTTGGTATTTAAAAGTTTGAGGGTGGTGTGACTTGCCCCCTGTAAAAAAAGAAATGTAAAGGAGAAGAGCGATATTCAATATGCATTCATCTCCCATAGTTTTGGTCTTTTTTTAATATGTTGAGATTAGGCAATCCAAACCTCGATGTTTCAACAGGGAGAAGATATAAGCTCAGAGCACTATCTTACTTTAATACCACTCTATATTTATTTGTCTTTGTTGACAGGAAAAAGTCATTTTCAGTGGAGAACGGGGGAGAAAAGCTTCATATTTAAGTTGGATACTTTAGATCAGCACAATGCATATGATCCAACCAGATTTATCAGAGAAAAGAAGAACAGATTACACAGATCAGCAGTAAAGTACAGGAACATATATTAGCAAGAAATACTGCTTTGAAGGAAATGCAGTCAATTCTAGATTATACATAACCTAAAATTTAATGCGTTATATTCTGAAAAAAGAATGACCATTTTTTCAATCGTAAAAGCAAAAATCTAAGGAATACTGGATTTTAGAACTGTATTAATATCATGGAAAAATAATTGCATACACACATGCACACATACATATACACACACGGACACATGCACACACGCATGCACACCCACACACACAGTGACACACACACAAACACACACTCACACACACACACACACACACACACACACACACACACACACACACACACACACACACACACATGCACATAGACCCACACGGAAACAGGCACACAAACACACACATACACTGACACACACACACACACACACACACACACACACACACACACACACACACACACACATGCACATAGACCCACACGGAAACAGGCACACAAACACACACATACACTGACACACACACACACACACACACACACACACACACACACACACACACACACAATTCTGCATCAGATACAAAAATCAAATTTGCCTGGCAAATTGTCTCAATTACTGAACAACTAAGAAAAATCCTTCACATACAAGAACCTCTGGTCTCTTCAAACTGTAATCAAGCTTCTTCTATCTTCACTCTAACTCATCCATCTATAGGTCAGAAATGACTTTTTAAAGGAAGTCAAAAACAATGTCTGTGTCTCCTATGGCAACTATACAGACAGCCTACATATGAAAACTAGCACCCCACTTCTTCAAGCCAGGTAACAGTATTGAGTAACAAATGCTTACAAGACGCCTGAGTACTTGGTGTCTGGAAATACGAAAATGTACACCACTATTTAATGGTGGTGAATCTACTAAAGATGAAAGCAATCAACCACTCAATGTGCCAAGCCCTCTAAGATGATGGAAACATGGTACACATATAGCTTAGCAATGTTAGTTCAACAAACAGTTTTGAACCTCACCACACCTTTCAAATAGCCCTAATAAGATTAGTAAAATATGTCTACATAAAGTAAGACAAAAAACTGAAGTATCAGCATTTGGCCTTTCAAATGCATTTATTCTGTTTAACCATCCTTTGCTCTTCACAAGCTTTTCTCACCTGGGATGCAATCTGCAGATAATCAAATAATCCATCAGTTATCTAACTGACAGAATGCACTCCATAACCTGAGAAAACCATTGCTAACTACACCTTAAACTCTGATGTGTCTAAAGGATCAGTATTGAGTCCCCTGCTGATATCTGCCACTCCTTCTCACCTCAAAATACTCAGCACGTCATAAAAGCTGGTAATCATACCTATAGGAATATGTATTTCTGCATTCTGCAATAAATATCTAACTCTAAATATATTATCCATATCTATATCTATATACAGATATGGGCAATATACTTGTATTATCCATTACCTTATATATATATATATATATATATATATATATATATATATATATATATATTACTGTTGCTGTACTGCAGGAATAAAATACACCCAGGTATAATAATGCCTAGCAATTGGAAGTAATAAAAAAATGACAATTGAATACTATTTTATATACCATATAAATGAAATGTGAATGTATTGCTTTAATCAAAAAAAAAAAAAAAACATGTATGTGACAAAATTATTTTTGGTTAAACCAAACTAGCAGATAATCTGGTCTAATGTCCCTGCTGCTTAACCAAGGTTTGTTAAGGCGATGTCACTCCAGAGGGAATGGTTCCAAACCTGTGATACCCAACCCTGCTCATACATTCTTCAGTCTGGTTCTGATACTTCAGATGATGGCAGCACCAGTGAAGGCATGAGGCTGCACATCATGCTGGTCAGATAAGAAGACCTCTGTAATGGTTAACCTTAAAAGGGAGTCATATCTAGATAGATACAGACATTGATATCTGGCAGAAGTTGGGAAAATGCCTGTCATCCCTGAAAGGGATCATCCAATCTAGTCAAAAGTGCTGTCACATGTACAATGACCCACAGAAGAGTAGGCCTGACCAGCTGGCTGAGTGGGCTAACCAGCCAGTGGTGAGAAGGCCAGAGCTCTATAGTATTATTATTTCAGTTTTTAATCATATTAAACATAGTTTTAAAAAATAAACTGTAAGAAGGTGGTATAATTGAATGTATTTGCTAGAAGAAATGTGTGTAACCTTAAATATGCATCTGTAATGTTATAATAATAATGCAAATGAAAATATATGAAACGTTTATCTGATAAAATTGTCTGTGTAAATACAAATGTAACACGTTTAAGTGAAATAGAAATCTGCATATATATGTCTATAAATTACATATATATATATATATATATATATATATATATATATATATATATATATATATATGCATTACAGCCACTTGTTTATGTATTTATACAGAAAGTAAAGAATGTACTATTTCAGTATCTTAGGTTCTAGTTAAATTACATGCAGACACATTTTATAAAAAAAGGATTATGTTGGTGTAAGCCAGAAAGTTATTTATTAGTATAATAATTGTTAAAGGGTAATTTATTCCATAATATTAACTGCACATACAAGATGGTTGAAGTCTTAGTCAGGCACCACACCATAGTCAGAGGGGAGATTTGGAGAAAGTGTTGGGAGATATAGTGTGAAGTAAATTACCAGTGCATACTTTAGTGAGAAATATCAAGTTGTATTACTTTTGTATTAGTTCTTATACAGTTTAAAATATCCCCTTTTATACTTAGAATTCATTGGGAGAAAATTATAAAACATACTTTGGTTCATCTAAGGAACTAAAAACTTCCTTGAATTACATTTTTTGTGTGTGCACCCCTCTGGCTGAACACTATTCACATAGACTGTTACATGCAAAGCATAATATTTTAAAACACCATTCCACCAAAAGTGTATTAATTTGTTTAAAACTTACAGTAATGGGAAGATTGGCATAGTATGAGAATTCAGATAGTAATACATATTTCAACACATGCATGCTACGCATGTATTGCAGTGAATGGAATGAATTGCAAATATGTGCCAATCATATAAATAATATTAAGGAGGGAAAAGTGAAATACAGGTAAATAACTGTCATATGTCTTCTCTTTAGAACTGAGGAAAATATTGCTTACAACTTGCAACAGCAGGAATGAAGAACTGCAAGTCTGGTTGAAGAAGCTGCTGAGCATGAGTAAAGTAGTAAACAGTATTGTGTATTTAACTGACCTCATTAATATGTATAGGGAACTAATTTATAAAGCATGGCAACTGAACATGTAGAGTGCATTCAGTACATTACTGCAACCACAAGTGAGAGATATGTCAGTGTATAAGTGCAGTAGTCTGTCTTTAACTGATTTTATTGCTGTATATAAAGAAATCATTTTATGCATGGTAGCCGGCACACTGCAGAAGGTTAGGCACACTACTGCAATCAAATGTTAAACATATGCCAATATATAAACTGCAGTATTTTGTATTTCGCTACTTTGGAAAGATGTAAATATTTATAAAGGATGTTTTCATAGTAATATTGTAAACAAAAGCACATCAGGCACAAATATGATTATTCTGTTCGTGTAGTAGGCTGCAACATATAAACCTCAACAGAACTTGACAGCAATACACTTTCCTGCTAATTACACATAAGCACTTCACATAAAGTTTCATCCAAATTCTGCATAACTACTTCCTGTGCATTCTCTTTTACGTTAATAAAGCTTTATAAAAATAAACATATTTTAAAGTAAGAAATTGAATGTTGTGTAACATGATGTATGAATTTATTGTTTTTTTTAGTCTCCCTGTTTTTTTGTTTTTCTTTTTTTTTCTTATTTTAATTATGCATTCTTTTCTCCCTTATGATTTTCCTTCTCCTACATTTAAGTTAATTTTTTTACAGATCCAAAATCTTCTAAAGTGGCCCAGGCATGCACCTCAGATGTTAGGGAACATCTGGGGATGTCCTTGCAGTGTCAAGGCAGTGGCACTAGTTCTGCAGGCACGACAGCATGTAGCACCCAAGCAAGCCTCACTGAACAGGAGCTTCAGGACTTGGTGAGGATGGGCTGCAGCAGGTCATGGACAAACTGATTCAGCTAGTGGAAGACCCTCTTCATTTTCTTCAAAACATGCTGTCCCAGTTGGTGCTTACCACGGCACCATCACATGCCCCTTCCCCCTTTACACTAGGCCCTTCACTGTACCATTATCTGGCGCTGGAAACATTTGTGATTATGTGGCCTGGGACTTCTGCTGGAACCTTCATAGACCTTCTTTCCTTATCGTCCCTCCTACACCCTATTACCAGTTTCCCACCCACACTACCCTCTTATACAAACAGTCTTAAAAATGAATGGGGTCTATCCCCCATCAAAAACAGTGTGCCTCTCCTCTCCCACCTCCTTCAACACACCCCTCTTGATGTGTTCCTGCTGTGTCTTCATGTTTTTGTGCCTCTCCTTCTTCAGGCTTTCCTATCTCCGCCTTTCTCTTCTTTAATGCAATGTAAGGATATCACTGCAGAAAACATTTTAAGCCCCCTCATTAAAAAAAAAATAATAATAAAAAAAGCTGCACACTCTGCCACTTGTCTTGAGTCTTTCAAGCATGTCTGCATAAAGCCACATCTGTAACCAATATCATAACACATGCAAAGTAATACAAAGCCTATGGCTTTCACATAGTATTTTGTATGTAATTAATGCTTATCTTTGGGTACCTTACGCCTTTGCTATAAGTAGTCATGTTTTGCAAAATGCCTTGGGCTTTTCCTTATTTGGCATTAATAACCTGTGATTAACTTAAGCTTAATTGAATAAACATTTAGTGGTATTCTTCATAGATACTGCTACCTAGCTCTGAAGTCCCAGACTATGAATACCCCCCACCCAGAGTATTATGTAATTATTAAGGCGAAAGTAGTTTGACAGCATAGCACCACATGTCATGGTAGGTAAAGCAATAAGGAAAATGAAGGAACACTTTAACAAATATTGCATGCAGAACATCTATAAAAATACGAAATACATCTTCACATAGTTTCTGTTAAATTAGCATGATGATGAATTTTTTTAAAAGCAAGCTAATCAAAATGAATAAATTTCAGTGTATAGTAATGATTCTGTTCCTTCTGTAGCAAACAATCAATGACAGCATACTGTCATAATAATACAATGGCAAATGAGACTGCAGAAAATGAAGCCAAAACCATTCTGAACACCCAGAAGCATTTTTAAATTGTAATATTGAATTAACAGTAGAAAGGCTGATAACCTGACATTTCAAACAAAGTTGCCTTGCTTTGTAATTCAATTATTTTCAGAGCACCAGAGTATGTTATTTGCCTTTCTCCTATGTATATTTGGAAAGTTATCCTGTATTTTAAAGGTCAGGCAATATGCAATTCTAAAACTGACAAGGAGTGATTTAGTGTTTATATTTTCATTTAGATGACATTTGAGTTGTAATTTTTAAAACTGCATAATCTATCTGCCTGTATCTATTTGTGTGTATGCACACATAAATATACACAAACATATACAAATGCATGAAATATGTATGATTTATATATATATATATATATATATATATATATATATATATATATATATATATATATATATAGCTAGATAGATATATATATATATATATATATATATATATATATATAGAGAGAGAGAGAGAGAGAGAGAGAGAGAGAGAGAGAGAGAGAGAGAGAGAGAGATAAATTACTTTATGACATAGATATGCGAGAGTGTGGTGTGTGATACATGGCATTTCATGAACCTTAAATATTTAGACAAAGACGTTTGTGGTGAGTGGCAAAACCATAAGTTATGAACTGGGCTTTCAAGCCTACAACAAATGATACTGCATGCATCAAACAAACAAAAGTTTCATATTTTTCATTTGTCAATTTTTTTTCCTACTGTACTGTGCTTTTCATAGATTACATCTATTTATGAATGGAGTGCCTCATAGAGGGCTTTTTCTGAGATGAATGAAATCTCATAGAGTATAGAGTATGCAAGTTCTTTATTGCATCAATCTCAAAATAAAAAAGCACAAATTCATGTACGTATTAAATGCAAAAAGAGGATTCCATTTTTTTGCCCTTTTAAGATTGATTAGTGCAATGACCAAAAACTTGCCAGCACCAACCAAATACTTTTCAATTGGACTGCAAATGACATTTCAAATTCAGTTCTTATAAATAAGATCAGTTTGTTACTTGTATCAGTACAACAGAATGATCAGCGATGCATATATACCAGAAAGAGAATAGATACAGAAGTTCTGCTTAGGTTACTAAGGTACCGGGAGCCAAAAATGGTACAGTAAATGGAAGAATGAAAATCCTCATGAACAATACATGACTAACTAGGTCATTCTTTTCTATGTAGAATATCTCAGAGCAGAGAATATAGGTGGTCCCTGCATGAGACTTGATCTTAGCAATGTTTAGAGACTGAACAAGCTTTTGTTAAGCACCTATAAGTACTGTTAAGATTGGGCCTTGCATTAGTGACCTGCTTAATGATTTTTTTTTCCTCAATTTTGAAGGGTAATCATGGTACTCCTTGTAGTACATATAAGGGTACATCCTGTGAAAAAAATATATAATTTAGTATGATACAGTAGTGAATTTCAATGGACTACTTTTTAATGCATGCTGATTGCTACTATAACATATGCCTACCATGCCATTGCAACATAAAATAATTAAGCTAAGGGAAATTTCAGCATCTGTCAGCAAAGTAAAAAGTGTCATTAATCTCCAGCTAACATTCTGCACAAATAATTTCTTGGAAGAGTTTGTACAATAAGTACCTGAAATTACTGCAGTTTTATAAGAAATTCACGTCAAAAGAAAACAAGCAGTGGTCAAAGCACTGTGCATAGCTTAATAAATGGAGTATTCTGTTTGCATTTTGACAGGAGAACAGCTAACATAGGATGTAGGGGGGGAACAACTTTACCTGGATACATATTAAACATACTTTAGAGCTGATGGTTTAATCTTTTGAGAGACGTCTCAGGAACAGGTTATGGAGGCAATATAAATGTCTTTCACTGTAGAGTGTTTACTGTTAACAGTGTCTAGCAATTAGGTTAACTACTGTTAACAATAGGTTCCCTGGTTCAATCCTTGGCTGGGGTGCCTTCTATGCAGAGTCTACATGTCCTCCCTGTGGTCACGTGGGTTTTCTCCAGGTGCTCCGGTTTCCTCCCACATCCCAAAGACATACTTTAGGTGGATTGGACACTCTAAATTGGCCCTAGGTGTGAGTGCATATGTGTGTGTGCCTTCTGTGGAAGGTTGGGTGCCGGGCTGGCAACTCGACACCATAAAACTCCACTGCCAATCATGAGCAGACAGGTGATCCATTGTGGCGACACCTAACTGGGAAAAGCCAAAAGAAGACGAAGACTGTTAATGATGACTGTGAAGTATGTTAACGACTGTTAACAATATCTGTGAACAATATCTGTGAAGTAGGGTAACCAGTTAATATTGCACATGATTCCATTACATGCTTAAAACGTCATGTAAAAAAGCAGATTTTAAGTTCAGGCAAATATTTGGTTCAGAAGGATATATTTTATTTATTTTTTTTTTTGTATATATTTTATAATTTAGGACTCCTCCCAAAGGAACAAAAGTGACACTATGAAGTATAGCTGTTTACACTAACAGGGAAATGCCTTTAATGCAAAGAATGCCTAAGTGGGGTGACAAAAGGCAAATCTGAACATTTAAAGGTTATCTGCTTTTTTGTCAGCACTGGAAGAGGTAATGGGGTGCAATTTTTATGAGCTGGAGCTTCCGTAAGTATATTAGATGTTGATAGTAGGAATTGTGAAAACCGTCACCCTTTTTTTCAGATTTATGACTTTGTTTAGAATCAGTGAATCTTGTGACCAGATTAAAATGCAGTATAAAAAAATGATTCTGAATAACTTTCATTTATGACAAGAATTCATTTAGAAACATAATTGTGTTGTAGTTCCTCACACAGACTTCATCTCTAGCATAAAAACTTTTCAAATGCGCATGGTTGTCAAGAGTTTATTTTTTCTGCTAGTCATCAGTTGAAGATGGCTGTGTGATATCTTGTCTGCATCTTTGTATTACCTTATTTTTTCATTTAGAAATATACCCTTGTGAAATAATTGCACCGGTGATATAGGTACCTATCTAAGGTGGCTGTAACTGAATACAATATTATTCACAGGTCTATTATTATGAGAATAAGTTTTAGAAAATGGAGTAGTGATAAGCCTTAGAACATGGAAGAATAGCAAGTGTGCTCCTCACATTTTTGAAAATGTGCGTGCCATTAGGGGATTATGTATTAAATTCTAAATTATACCATGACCCCCCCAAAACGTGCACGCTGATTGGCCAGCGTGCCCGTTGTAAATCAAGATATACTAATGGAAAAAGGTCCGGTTGCCCGGACTTTTTTCCATTAGTATAACTCGGTTTTTAAAACACTGTCTCGCTATGTTAAATGGGTTTAACATAGCGAGACAGCTTTAAAATAAGCAACGGAGATCTCCGTTGCTTATTTTAAAGCTGTCTCGCTATGTTAAACCCATTTAACATAGCAAGACAGTGTTTTAAAATAACGGAGAAAGCAAGATCTCCGTTGCTTTTTAGTGTCTCTATGTTAAATGAGTTTAACATAGCGAGACAGTTTTAAAATAAGCAACGGAGATGTCCGTTGCTTATTTTAAAACTGTCTCGCTATGTTAAACTCATTTAACATAGCGAGACACTAAAAAGTAATGGAGATCTTGCTTTCTCCGTTGCTTTTGCTCAACTCTGATGTACTGCGAGGCGCCAGTACATCAGAACTGCCGGATGCCAGACATCTGCGGAAGGGCAGTAAACAGGCATTATACTATGCCATTATTTAAGAAAAGTAACAGTTTCTTTTCTTAAATAATGTCATTATAATAGCAATAACCACTTCTGGGTGTGGGTAATGCTTAATTTCCCCACGGTTGGCTTTGTTTGGTCCTCGGGCTTCACCGGGACCAAACCACGCCAACCGTGGGTAAATTTAGCATTACCCACACCCAGGCGTGGGTTATTGCTATATTCTTGCCCTTCAGACAATTCCCAAATATATAAATGGCAGGAGGTTTGCAGTTAGTACCATACTTCTCAACCTCTTAGAGCAAGAAATCTGGACAATGCCATAAATTAAAATGGGACAAAGGACCACAAATAGGGACAATTTTTAAATATTACTCTTACAAACTTACAAAGCTGATAGAATAGCAGGTTTTGCATTCATTTGGGTTTTTTGAAGGATATGAAGTCTGAATCTTCAATGTCTGTCATTATTTTCTAACTTCACACTTTAATGATGTGCCACTAATTTGCCAGAAAACCACAATTTTATGAAAAATGGACCAAAAATATGAGGCAAAAATCTGGACATTCTTTAAAAATCTGTACAGTTCGGAGTACACATATGGGGTAGAGATGTAAAGAGATTTGATCCCAGTACAACAATCCTCTAAATGTGTAACAGTATTTCTTTCTTTTTTTTTTTTAGAAATGTAAGATTTAACAACTGGATTCTTGCTAGAAAAGATTAACTATAAGCTTGGTGCTGAAGAAGTTGTACAACAGTGATGCATGTGATGTCTCTGCTTCCACCCACTTAGAGAATACCAAAAAAAACAAAAACCTCGGCATGCAGAACCACCGTGTATGTTACTGCTGGCTGCTCTGCTCCACTTCTCCTGCCCAGCCCACCACTGTTGTGGTCCCAGCCCAAGGGATAAGGAAAGATACTGAAGCCAGGCAGCTTATGGTCAACTGTAAAAAATAAAATCTGCTTATGAAATGCCACAAATAATATATATATATATATATATATATATATATATATATATATATATATATATATAGATAGATATATTTTTTTTTTTTCTGATTTCAAGGTTGCATTTACCGAGGTAATATTTTAAATATGAATGTAGGAGGCAGTGACAGCAGAACTGAAGCTGTCCTATGGTAAGCCTATATGATAAAGCACTGCAAAAAAACAAGTTCTTCAGGGGTACTTCTCTTTCACTTGTTAAGCCATTTGATTATATTGTATGGCATATTCTTAACTAGTAAGATTTAAATAAATAAATAAAAACACTGCATACTTGCAAATGTCTGTACACAAAAATAACCAAACATCCTTAAAATATTCAATTATATCACTATGATTAAGTATGTTCTGCAACAACAGCTTTTGTCAGACAGATGCCTGCACCCATGTAAAGCACTGATTTATTTGTCTAATAATTGTTGTAGTAGACTTAAATTTACTGTTAAAGGCACTGTAATTGGCACGGTGAAAGTACAGTTGTGCAAAATCTTATCATTGCTGTAGATATCCTGCCTTCACTGCTGCGGTATTCAAAATATATGGGTTTCCCTGCTGTCAAAGTCCCATGTCCAGCCAGTCTACTAGAGACTCCTGTTATTTTAAAGATATGCTAAACATCAGCTAACAGTCCCTGCAAAAAGTAGGGCATAAAGGTGATGTTCAGGCCTACCAAAACAGAACTAATTGGCCCAGGAGAAGCACCAGTCCAAGGAACCCAGCAGGTAACATATACATCCAGGAAGGTAAAGAACTAGGGGGATGATGGAAGGGAGCAAAAACTGCAGTAGTGAAGGCAAGGACATCTACCGTTATGATAAGATTTTTCACAACTGTCTAACTATGTCCTTACATTCACTGCTGCAATATTCAAAACATATGTGAGAGTGGCAAAGCTCAAGAGGAAACTTCGGAAAAAGAAGGGGCAGAGGAGTCCCCTAAAAAGCCCTGAAGAACTTAACTAGCAAAACCCGCCCCAGGTCTAGAAATACCATCCAACTTGTAGTGTTTGATAAAGGTATGCACAGAGGTCCAAGTAGCTGCTTCAAGAATGGAATCAGTATCTAAATATTTGAAAAAAGCACTAGAAGAAGCCACAGCTCTAGCAGAATAAGCCTTAATTGAAAAAGGAAGGCTCTTGATTTGAAATGTGTAACAAAAGTAAATACCCTTACAAATCCAAGAAGAAATAGTTTGCTGGGTTACAGCAAGTCCCAAAGATCTAGGATAAAAAGAAACAAATAACTCATCAGATTCTCAAAAAGAGTCTGAGTCAACTTTTCCAAAACAAAATTAAGATCCCTGCGAGGAGGAACAGGCTTCCTGTGAGATCAAATATTTAGGATGCCTTTAAGAAACAGTTTCACCTCAAATCTAGAAGCTAAAGGAGGAGAAAAAGGCAGACAAGCAGAGATAGCTGATAGGTGGGCCTTAATAGAAGAACAGGCCAAATCAGTACTGAGCAACTCACACAAATAAGAGAGAACCAGAGGAGCATCCACAGTAAGTGGGTCCAGGTTATGAGACAGACAATAAAAAGAAAACCGTTTTCATTTGGTTAAGTAGAATTTCCTAGCCATAGGTTTCCTGGCCTCCTGCAGGACTTGCAGCAGGTCCTCAGAAAAAAGGTGTCTATGAGGAATCAAAATCCTATCACCCACAGTGCCAGTTGAAGTGTGGGCAGGTGGGGATGGAGTGTGTGACTAGGTCCACCCTGTGAGGTAACTTGTGAAGATTGCTCCTGGCTAGATGCAGAAGAAGAGAGAACCTGTGCTATTGCAACCAAAAGGGAATAACTAACAAGATTTTTGGAGCATCCTGTTGAATTTTGAACAGGACCTTCAAAATCAGAGGAAGGGGAGGGAATGCATAAAGAAACATCCCCTTACAAGAGAATGAGAGGACATCCAGAGGACCTGGGACTTTGGCACAAAATAGAAGAATTTGTCTGTTCAGAGGGAAGGCAAAAAGATGCACTTGAGGAGTACCTCACTGGTGGGTAATGTCCAGAAATATATCCCAAAAGTCACCCCCACCCCATGTCTGAAGCATGTCTGAAGCATCTGTGAACAATTCCTGAGAGGGAAGGGGGGGTGAAAAGGAAGCCCTGGATTCAGAGACAACTAGTGAATCCTCCAGTGAAGTTCCTGTCTGAGATAAGGAAGAAGAGGAACTACAAAGTCTAGGGGATGAGCATGTTGAAGCCACACTGACTTCAGGAACCACTGAAATTTTCTCATGTGAAGTTTGGCCAGAGGGAGCATTGGAATAGTGGATGCCATGAAACCCAGAACTCTCAGAAACTCCGTGACATTAATGGAAGTAGAAGATTGTGAAAGAAAGAAATGAGAGTTAAGTCCTTAGGAGGGGGCAGGGATGCAAACATCAGGACCATCTGAATCCTGCAACTCAGAAAAACATGATCTTGAGAAGGAGTCAGAGAAGATTTTTTGAAATTTATAGTGAACCCCAGGTTCTGAAGAAGGGAGATGGCAAAATGAAGATTTTGCAAAAGGGAGTCTGGAGAGGATGCCTGAATCAACTGGTCATCCAAATAAGGAAAAATATGGATCCCTTGAAGCCTGCAAAAAGCAATCACAGGAGCAAGGCATTTGGTGAACACCCTTGGGGTAGTAGAAAGGTCAAAGGACAAAGCAGAGAACTGAAAATGCCAAAATGCAGCAGAAAAACATGAAAACTTCCTGAAAAGAGGATGGATTGTAATATGAAGATAAGCATCCTTGAGATCCAAAGATACCATATAGGCCTGAGGGAGGAAGAGAGGAAACAGAATCTGAAAGAACAACATCCAAAAAGAAGGGTACCTTTAGAAAAGTGTTTAGATGAGAGATGTCTAGAATAGGTCTCCAAGTGCCCTCTTTTCTGGGCACTAAAACAGTCTGGAGTAGAACCCTTTCCCTTTTGGGACACAGGCACCTCTTGAATAGCACCTTGAGAGAAGAAATCCTGAAGAACCTCTTGCAAAAAGGGAAGTTGTTCCTGAGGAGATTGAGGAATGCCCATAAAAGGAGAATGGCATTTCTACACAATGAAGTACCCTTGACGAATTATTGACAGAACCCAAGAATCCTGAGTGATCTGAAGCTAAACCAGAAGAGAAAATGAAAGACAAAGAAAAAGAAGACTGCGGCTGAAAAGAGACAGTAACACAGTGCCTGGTTTGTCTAGAAAAGAAGGCTTCAGAGTCCCTGAAAACTGAGTAGCCTTAGCAGGAGGAGTCTGTGTGCCACTCTTCTTACCTTTAATAGAAGGACAGGATTGCCTATGAACAAAGGCAGGCTTATTGGGATAGTTTTGATGAGGTTTAGGCACAGGAGAAAAAAAACAAACATGTTTAAGTTCCTGTGAGGCCTTGCCCTTATCCTGAAGGGACTTTAACAAACCAGTAGCCACTTCCTCAAATAAAAGTTTAGAATCCAGAAGAGCATTCATCAACTTAGCTTTGATATCATCAGGTAGAGGTTGAAGCCTAAGCCAAGAATAGCTCCTCATAACTGAATCAAAAACAGCAGCCCTAGAAGAGAGATCCACTGCATCATAACTACATTTACTAGAATAATAAATGACCTGAGATGAAGTCCTTATCAAGAAAAGAACAGGTTTACCCTCAGAGTCTGGAAAATCAGAAATAAGTTGACAGGCCTGAGAAAGAAGAGCCCACACATTCCTATACATATGGGTCTGATAATTAGTAGCCCTAAAAGCTGGGTAGCAGTGGTGTAAACCCTCTTACCCAGTCATTCCATAGTTCTGCTGTCCTTGTCAGAAGGCAACAACTTGGACAAAGAAAGTAATTCAGATAGCTTATTTGAGGCTACAGACACTACAGAGGGGTCAGCAACTGGACATTTATATAAAAAAACAACAATCCTCATGAACCCTATAAAACCTATCAGGCTTCTTGAGTACAGGGGGGGACGGGATGCATGAGAGGCATTGGAGAAAACATCCAGTAAAGCCACCAAAACAGGAGGAATAGCCGCAGGTTTAGGAGATTCCAACTGCAGCAACTTATCATCCCTCTTATGGATATCAGAGACCTGAACACAATCCCACTGGAAAAAATCCATCATCCTAGAGAGTGTGTTCCTAAAGGAAATTTCTTCTGAAGGAACATCAGGGCTAATAGATTCCTTCTCTTCTGACCCATAGTCCAAAGGAGAAGGAATTTGAGAACAATAAGTTAGAGATTCATCAGCAGAATCCATCTCATACGCAAATGAATCCTGGTCTCTAGGCCATTCAAGAGGAGTAGAGAACCAAGAGGAGAGCCAGGATCTGAAACCTCATGAGGAAGCATTAAGAACATTAAGGCAGAAAATAACCCTTGATTAAAAGCCTGACAGTCACTGTGAGGATCCCTAGAAACAGGAGAAACATGTATAATTTTTTGTTTATTTTTAAGGGAACATCCTGATAAGGCTCAGACCCGGAACAACAGTCAAGAACTGTAGCAGGAATTTCTACCCCAAAGAAAAACTGAGGTACTGCCCTAGGCCTCTCAGAAAAAATCAACCATGGTTCCCTCTGAATATCTCAGACAGATGCCTGCAAAGCCTGCTCGGACATGCTGCCTGCCAGATCCTCACTGGCCTCCAACATCACTGCAGCAGAGAATCCTGCAACACATCCAGGAGAAACTCTGGGTTGCTAATGACTTCAAAAGAAACACCTGGCAGAGGCTGGACACTGGAAGATTCTGGTTGTACCTTTTTCACCTTCTTCTTCCCTAATGGCTGACTCTTAGGCCAGGAGATTCCTTCTACTGTATATAGCGAGTAGCTTAAGATGCTGCTTCTCATGATACAAGGAAAGGGAATAAAGTCTACTGCAAAGGGTTTTCTGAACAAATGCCTGACAGATAGAACAAGACATACCTTCATGATAAGCACCTAGGCAAAAAAAAAAACACTTATAGTGGCAGTCTCTATGGGGAATCTGTCTCCCACACTGGCATTTAAACTTCCTGGATGACATTAACCTCAAGGAATACAAAAACAGGAAAAAAATTTAATCCTGAATGGGGCACTTATCTTGCAAGTATAGTAATCAGGCATAGTTAGTCACTAGGGAACAAAAATACATTCAAGTGGCAGAAAACGGACACAGATAAATAGACCGACGGTGTAAAAGATAACTTCAGACTGACGGCAAAGACGTTCAGTTTTTGGTAGGACAGAATGTCACTTTTATGCCCTACATTATGCAGGGAGCAATTTGTGAAGTTCAGTGTACCTTTAAAATAACAGGAGTGTTTAGTAGACTGGCCAGAACTTGGGCTTCTGTGGCAGGGGAACCCATATGTTTTGAATGCTGCAGCAGTGAATGTAAGGGCATCACATATTCTCTTCTTTGCTGTTGTTTCTTTTGCACAATTAATTTATTTTATTTTTACTTGTTTAAGGCTTTGCCTTTGTATCTACCATTTGTTTTATTTTCTCCATTAAATTCATTACTGCTAATATCATAAGGTTTTTATAAAAAATGAAATATTGAGTAGTAAGCTTTGCAGTTAGCTCCTGTTTTGCAATTTTCAAATAATTCCCATATAATTGCTTCATCAGTACTGACAGCTCTGAAGATGCTGTGTTAATATTGAAGGAGCTTTTCTCATTACTGTGGCAACCAAAGATATTTTTTGCAGTAATGAAAATGAATTTAGTATCACTGGAACTTGAAAGGAGTTTTTTTTCCATTCCCATGCCTTTTAAGAGAAATTGCCTTCTTTCTAATTGAGTTTTATACAGTAAAAAATACACCATTCCTCCAGTGGATGCAGGTTAATTAAAAATGTCATTGTGATTATATTCCTGACCAATGACTATGCACTGTGCTCACTCAAGTGAGCAATCTGTTCACCTTTCTGGAAGACCATGAACTTGCACATAGTTACGCACTTCTCCTTAGGCAATCTTTTATGTTAGGTGACCTTATATGACCTCCACCAGACAAAGGTTGTCTGAACACAAGGTCTGCAGGTACTTATAACACTCTGTACATATTTTAACAGGGTACTTCAGCAGCTAAAGCTAACTATTGCAACTTTATAGTATGTCCCCAAATGAAAACTTGTCATTTTATTCATCATACATTTATATCTTATGTTATTAAATACTGATATGGAAAAAATATCAGTACTTCTGCAAGGCTGACATTTTCTCACTGTGAACTCAAAGTCAAGTGTTGCCAGTGTAGTTACTGAACAATTAGCTCAAAGAGTTCTTGTTTAAGGAGATGCAAAGGTAAGCATATATGTGGTCAGAATTCACTGCCCTCTACACACAATATGCTTATCTATGTACATATCCATCTATTTAGCTATCTCTTGATCTATCTGCTTATAGCTGTATATCTATATCTATATCTATATCTATCTGTCTAGGGTATGAGCTACAATCTTATTTATTAAATTACTTATCTGAATAGATGGGCTGGTCTATAACCCCTTTCTGCTAAAACCCAGGTACATAGTACATTAACACAGAATTAAGTTCCATAGCTTGACAAAATATGCATAGTTTTAAGTTTACATATCACAGGCTATGTGTAGGATAAACATTTTAGTCAGTTTTGTGAGTTTGTCATTTCTCAAATCAAAAAGATACTATAACCATAAATCAGAAGAGATATTATTACCATAACATTTAATGTAGTAATGTATATCCTAGACAGCATAAACATGCATATAGAAAGAAGGAGGAAAACCCACAACCCACAGTGTTATTTACATATATAATAAAAAGATTTAAATACCATAATTACTGCTATTTTAAAACTAGTGTAATTGTGCTAGGTGGACTTTGGATTAAGATGAGTGGTTATTTCAGTTATATTCTGTCAGAGACTTTTCTTTACTTGACATACTCCTTTTCTTGGTTAGCATCTCAAGGAAATCAACTTCAGCTCAAACAAAATGCATTTCCACTATTACATTATTTCATTTTTTTCAGCATGTACCTCTACCATTGCTACACTCCTTTTCATTTTGTGAGGAATCAACAGCAGTTTCCAGGATGAAATTAATAGCTGGTCTGCTGAACAGAAACTTCAGACTACATTGAAAAAGCATCTTGTGTGTGAAAGCTTTACCATCTAAGTACCATTTCGCAGCACATTTATTGTATTAGGTATTAAAAGTACATCTTTCTGATCCTGTGATTGACTTGTTTGGATTTGGACCTTACACTGAACATTAATTTTTAGTGGCAGAAACAGTTAAACATACTGCTTAACTTTAGAAACAATAAATAACAGGAAAACTCATAGACTTTCGTCGAGTTTAGTGTCTGTGTTTCCAGTTCTTGCTTACAGATTTTTTTCAGGCTGGAACTCATCTCTTTATAACTGAAGCTCTCAATTAATGGCTATGTCATGTTCCTAAAGGTCCTTTCTAGGCCTTTGACTATATTGTCTTGGTTTCAGTTAGAGAGGTCTTTTACTTCTGATAACTTCTCTAGTGACCTCTTCCCTGACCTCTTCTGTCTCTAGGCTCAACAACATGTCTGTCACTGGCATGACAGACATCTAAAATAATATTTGTGCTCCATTAGGGGGTCAAGTCCTCTTTTTGCATTTCAGACTGGGTCACTATACAACATATATATTTATATTCTCTATCTATCTATATGACACGGAAAATATAATACTGGAATTCAAAGATTTTCTGCCAAACTCATTTGCTGCATTAAACACAAATTAACGAATATTACAACAGGTATGGAAAGACATTAAGAAAGTTGTATTTTTTCCACCTTTTGACTCTGTGTAGCTGTTATCAGCTGGTTCTAAGACCCTACTAGTTTAGCAGAACTAAAGAACTCAACATAACCAACAACAGACTTGCTACAAACCATGTTCTTGGTGAATGAGGAGTTCGAGGCCTCCTGGAGCAGTGTCATACTGTTACTGATGATTTTTTTCTCCTAAGGTGTAATACATCCTCTGCACACACCCATAGCATCTCAGAGGTTCACATGCAAAGGACTTAGTTGTATACAATAAACACCTCTGCATGTGACTCAGACAGAGCCTTCCTCTGTCACTATCACCCCACACAAATGTTTTTAGGCCCCAGCAGGAACAGATTGTGATGGTGCGTCCAAACATATACACACACTCCTCCAAGGACAAGCACACCAATCAAACCTACTTGCACCAACAAGTGCCCAAGATGTTCATCAAACATGTCACCAGTGCCATAGTGAGGACTTTATCTCTCTACGCCATTGGTACAAGCTACCAGAAAGTTGTATTGAAAGAAAGAGAAAAGTCCATGCAAAAAGTAACAAAGCAAAAGTGGTCAAAATGGCTAACTAATGAGGCCTTCTCTATTGCTCAAAAATGCAGTAAAGCCATAGCCAGACAAGAAAAAAAGTCAGTTGTGGTAACTAGCTAACATTACTAACGTGTTACCACATGAGACAAACAGAAGTGCTACAACATTAGCAAAGTGATAGAAGAGGAAAACAAACTTGTTTTTTTCTTAAAGTACAAGACTTAGACAATTCCAGCATCAGTCTGGAGTGATAATGAATGATGAATGATGTTAAGAGGATTAAGTAAAGGTGGCAACATTAAAGTTACACTTTTGTACTAGTACGTTCCCGATTGACATTAACACAAGAATTTAATGCTGTGGTGAGATTACTGCAATGTAATGTATATATAATTTTGGGAGGATGTGGGGATTTTTTGTGTGCTTTTTTTATTTCTTTTTTGGCTTACCATTTTTGGCATGTGATTTATGATGAATGATAAGTTGAAAAAACGTGTTTCACATTAGTGTAGGTAAACCATTGAAAAGGATACACAGTTATTATGTAATAAAAATCAAAAATACCAACAATCATTTAAAGCTGTACCTCATAATCAGGAACAGACAGGGATACAAGAAGATCTAGAAGCATAACTGAATGCTCCTGCCAAGAAAAATAACAGGTACTGATGACATTCCCACTGATGCATTACAGCAGCCATTTGCAACAGTCGCAGTACTTTGGTACAAGCATTTGAAGATAAGGTTAAGATGCCAAACTGAGCTATGTCTCCCTTTGTCTCTGATGCATTTGGAAGCATAATATTATTGCATCATTTGTAGGTCAGTAATAGATGAAACAACTATTTCTCTGCTGTGCTTTCCTGTATTCTGCAATATACGCCTATCAAATACATGAGTGCTTTATTGAGTAATTACTTGTATATTAATAGTACATGCTCTGATAAAGTTTAAGGGGGTGTGGGACTGGACAGGTACCCAGTTGCTTAGCACAACACTTAATCAGTGTTCAGGCACCAGGTAAAGCACTTTGTTCTTCTATCTACACTTGAGTGTATTTCATAATATGTGCTTGGCATACAGCTGTATGTTGGTACTAATTATTTGTATTGTGAATGGACTATGTTACAAGAAAGGTTACATTAACAGAGCAGTTCATGGGTCTCCCATTTCACAAGTTACACAGTTAAGGCATTCCAACGTGGCTTAGGTTCAAGTCCAAGGCAAAGCACTCTGTTCATTCCCATTTTTACTTATGTATCCCATAATATATTTACTCCATAGGCCTTTATTTATATAACAATGTTTTGTATTATCTGACAATGGCAAACATTCACACCTTGAGAATAGGAAGCATGTTCCATCTGATAGGGTTCATAGGTTCATAGATTAGTACTAGTCTAACTGCCTTTGTCGGCCAATTTTAAGCCTAGCCAATTACCCCATGTGAGAATCAAACCCTGCACCTTTGGTTAATAAGGAAAATACCTTAAACATTATGCCAAACTCCCATCCTGATGAGAAGCGGCAGTATATTTTGCAGAAATATTTGTACTGCCTCTTCTCATCAGAATCTTCCAATGAAAAATGGATTATGGCATTATTTTTCAATCTCACTTTATACTGGTCTAAGAAACACAAAACCAAAAAGTAAAAAGGTCACACAGACAAACCAATTAGTAAAAACTACAATAAAATCCTAGCCAAGCTAGGGTTTTCACTGTGTGATAACTTAAAGCTCCAGTAATAAAGGCCAACGGGATATATGCAAATAACCCCTTAAGGACATCAAGTGTTTCAGCTATATGGCTTTTGAATGCTCATGACTTTTTAGTTTATCATTTTATGGGCCTCTATTACTGGAGGTTTAAGGTATCATGCAATGAAAACTCTAGCTTGTCTAGGTTTTTTATTGTAGTTTTTACTAACTGGTTTGCCTGTGAGACCTTTTTACTTTTCTTTAGTTATTAATAGGGATATTTTGCAGACACCTTAATGGTTATGGACTTCAGCTGGGTTATAAAGACCCTGTGCTTCTAGAATATAGCCACACAGTCCACTTATGCTGTGCTGATGAGGTCATAAGAAGGCTGAAACATACATGTCCACAGCTAGTACCATCTGGCTTTGATGGCCTGAATCTGTCCATAAAGACTTAAAAAGGAAAAAGTAAATAGCTATGGACATTCAGAAGTCATATAGCTTAAACACTTGATGTCCTTAAGGGTTCGTTTGCATATACCCCATGGGCTTCTATTACAGGAGGTTTAAGGTATCACACAGTGAAAACTGTACCTTGGCTAGGTTTTTTTTACTGTAGTTTTTACTAAATGGTCCAAGAAACACACAAATGCATATCTCAGGACTCTAAGGGCTGAATAGTGGTAATGGCTAGAAGAAATATCACCAAGGAGCCAGGATATCATAGGTTCATAGGTTCATAGGTTCATACTAGGCTATCTGCCCTAGGGAAGTTATAAGCCTAGCCAAAGTGTGTTTGGCTTTCGCCACCCATTTTAAATGAATTTTGCTATGCCCTTTTTCGACTTTAGTATACTGTGCCTCTGTGTAACAGTGACACAGAAGTGATACCCAGGGTAAACCTACTATCTCCCATCCACTCATCAAGATTCCTCTTGAAGAGAGTCAATGAGGGACTCTGCCTAACCTGGACTGGGATTTTATTCCAGAGTAAAGGAAGCCTCTGAGTTATGAATCTGTCCCTCAAGCATGTCCTACTTATTTCAGTGCTGAGGTTATAATGATAGCCTTTCAAGGAAGTAAAAAATGTAGATACACACATACATGCACACAAATATATATTTATATATAGTTACAGTTTATTTGAGTTAAAGTTCATTTGATCTAGAAAAAAAAACAGTGATTCATTTGTTTGAAAAATCATTTAATCTAAACAACAGTTGAATGAATGTTTGCCTGTAGCAAAAGATGGTTGGGTACTTACGTATTATCGCAACCACATTTTCACCCTAATGCTGGTTGCTTCTCCTTGTGTCAACTGGGATCAATGAAGTATGACAAAACCTCAGAGACGTGTTTTCTTTGATGTGTTATTGTTTTTAGGATGTTTTTTCACTTCAATGGCTGAAAAAATAAGGTTTGAAAAATAGGTTTCCCCATTTACTGCCAGCATCTCAAGATGTCAGTTAAGCAAGTCCAATGTTCCACTTAAAACGCGTTCCGCATTCCTTTTTCTCTTAGCCTTTGCCCTGAGAACAGAAAGCATCAGGAAAGAAAAGCAAAGCAGTACCCAGTCTAAGTAATCGGGAAGGGTAGACAGTTAAAACACAATCTTGGTGGTGGGTTTGTAAAACTAGTAAGGGTTTGCACATGTTAGGATTTGTGGCTAGTGTGCTCAAAAGCAACTAATTTGTTGGAAGTGTGAGTGTGTGTGTGTGTGTGTGTGTGTGTGTGTGTGTGTGTGTGTGTGTGTGTGTGTGCGCGTGTGTGTGTGTGTGTGTGTTTCTGACATCATACACTATGACTGCCCACACTCCTTTCAGGCCAATGCGTACGTATATACAGACAGCCACTGAGATCGCTCGCTGAATCCAATGCTTGATGCCTTTCAAGCATGCTAGCCACAAATCCTCAAATTTGAACCCTTACTCATTTTAAAAAGCCACCACCAACATCCCAGAAGAGTTTTTTACAGTCTACCCATCCTGATTACACTTCCTTGTCGTTGTTTGAGTAAAAGAGAAGAAAGTCCATCACGTCGGAAAATGTGGTTGCGATAATACTTAAGTACCGATGGTTGGCTTGGTTAGGAGAATGCAACTTGTAATGCAAATTACTGTTAATAATTATTAGTTTCTTATTCCTACTGTTCAGTTAATTCCTCTACATCTAGAAGTGTGTGTATGTGTGTCAGCAGTGACTTAATATGTGAAGAATAAAGTTTCTGGGATGTAAGGAGTGCAGGTGAGTTTTCACCATTGCAAGAAAGCTTTGTATTTTTTGTATATGAACTTTTCAGGGAAGTGTGTTCTGATAAAATGCCACAGGGTTTTTTTTATTGATTATGTCAGCTGGGTCAGCTGACAATGAAGTGAAATCAAATCACACACACACACACACACACACACACACACACACACACGCAATATATATATATATATATATATATATATATATATATATATATATATATATATATATATATATACATTCATATTATATATATATATATATATATATATATATATATATATATATATAAAACTGCACATATTTATTTATGTGTGCATTTGTCTCTGAGTGAGTATGTGCCAGTTTCAAGTGTGCACCCCTAATCAAACATGGCCCATTTTGCTCTTATTATACCCAAAGCACAACTGTGTACAATAACTTCATAGATTGGTATATAAAGCAGTGGGGACCAAATACCCTTATATAACATGATTGTCAAGAATATCCACCTAGCAAGTGTATGATAGTTAAAAGCCCAAGAAGTTTGCTTCATCCCTAAATAAAGCTACATTCCTATTAAGCCTATTCTGCTAAAACAAGCAATAATTTAAAATTGGCTTCATATGTAAAAGTTGAAACTCATACGTCCAGACCCTGAAATGCTGGGGGAAAATAACGTAGGAGAACACTAAAGGTTGAACATCACTTTTCTCCTTTAAAGTTGATATTTGCAGGCAGGTAAGCCCCCCCCCCCACACACACACACACCCCCTAGACATAACTTATTTACACCAGTTCTGAGATTGGCAAACCCGAGGAAAACAGAAATATTCCGAGCAATGGCAATCTCATACTTATGTTGCTGAAGTCATCCTAATAACTTATTCAGTCTTGCTATTCTTGGACCTGCATGAACTAGTCTTGGCATTTGAAAAGATGACCATTAAAATCAATAAATGTGAATAATAAATCTGTGTGTATACAAATTATATATATATATATACACATATATATATATATATATATATATATATATATATATATATATATATATATATATATATACATATATATATATATATATATATATATATATATATATATATATATAAATATGACTATATATATATATATATATATATATATATATATATCACCTACTATACACCAAACATTCAATAGACCGACAAAACAGAACCCACGCCCACTCCACCGACATTCCTAATCACCGACAGTGCAAAACATCAAACCACAAATCACCGATGTGACATGCCCCGACAAATATGTCAACAAATGCATAATATGTGCATTTTCAAGTCCCTTTTCAACATTAAACAAAATATGAAGTGTAGTCCAAAGAAAAACAGCCAGCTTTCCATCCTACATATTCAATATAATGCATAGTCCAAACAAAAAGTGCAACAGCCAGCTTTTCATCCTACATCTTTAATAAACGAGCTATACTCTGCACAAACTCTAGTGGAGAGTACTCAGCTCTATTGTCAATTACTTGCTGAAACTGATTATGCCTCTGTACAACCGTCCTCTTTTTAGGAGATGGAGGAACACCAGTTGACAATCTCACCCTTAATTCATCGATACGATCCTGTTCCCTAGTCAAAGCATGCATTATGACATCCAGTTCCGTAGCTCTACTACCTAGCAAACACTTTAATCTGTGGTGCCACACTTCCACCGAGTTTTGTGTTCATGGCAAAAACAAATTATTTAGTTCAGCTATGTTCCAAAACTTTACAGGAAAAAGTGGAGGAAATCTCATAGACATGTTATTTCTAGTACGAAATTTCCTCAGTTTCCCATACACATAATACTCAGAGAAATATTTCACAAGCTCATGTCCTTCATTTGGCATAGTAGTTTTCACTAATTCAAATGTGTCAATCACTTCCTCCTGTTGTAGAAACGCTAGCGCAACTAGTGATTTAATTGACAATTGAAACGTCATATTACTGTTATATGTAGAGGCAAGGCCCAAAGCTTGCACTTTTCTCCAAATATTCTGTCCAAAGTGAAATAAACACCCTTTGGACTGCACATCGGAGAAATTTAAGGTCATGCTCCTTAAGGCTGCTATCTCAAAATCACACAGAATGTATTTAACTTGACATTCAAAGCTATTTTCTGACAATAGTCCAAACAGAGCGTGCCAATGGTAATTATAACATTTTAATGATTTCTTGCTCATGAGAGCATAGAATAGGGGTACAACTTTACTATAACATCCAGTCTTTAAAAGACCATGTATGCTATAAAGCTGCCTGCATGTCACACCTTTTTGAAAGAAAATTCCGTCCATCATCCAAATGGTGGCTCGGCTGAGATCATACAGGTTACTAACAGTGCTAAATGCACACACTATAGAGTCAGTTGTGTTATCAGCCATGCGCTTACTAATGAAGTACTCTTCTTTCAGATTGTACACATTACTATCGACGTTCATTAATGTGATTTCACGTCTACCCAGTGTTAAAGTACATTTTCTGTGAACCCTACCTATACTCTATAAAAGGGCTTTCCTTTTTGGTATATTATGGATGGCAGACATGGATGTGGATGCTAATGCATCTTCCACAATAGAGCACTGTATATCTCTGCTGTATTGGGCATGTACCTTTACCTCATTTGTGAGTGTATATCGCTCAGTCTCACTCAGATCAGCACTGTGGTCATGTGGAATTGTTTTCAGTAATTCTTCCCCATCTGTGCTCTTCAAGGTTACTGCGCTACCCCTGCAATGTGTACTTGGCTTTTCCTTACATCCCCAATAATGCCTGTTCCATCTTGTATGCTCTAGATGGTATAGGTACCCTTTCGTTTGTAACATTTCCTTCCCTCGTTGTGAGTTCACAACAGGGTAACAATGCCCAACTTCTCCCGGTCCTTCTAGTACTGATTCTGTCATTATTAAGCAATATGTTTATATGTGGGAGAGATACAGCTACACTTTTAAAGTTGGCTCTTGTTATTGTCAGTCAATCAGCTGTCGGTAATGTCTGGTGTCGACTTAATGCACAGTCGGTGTACCGGTCGTATATTCCTGCTTGTCGGTGTATTGAACATTCGGTGTATAGTAGGTGATCCATATATCTATATATATATATATATGGGTTCATATGAATCCGTCGACAGCCGAAACATCGACGCTTACCTCATCGACACCAAAGCATCGACCGTTCAGAACATCGACAATCCAGGTAAGCGATTTTCCCCCTTACAGGACCCATGGTAGCACTTGTTTCGCTAGTGCGATGCTATGGACAACGCAAATTCTCATCAGTCGCTACCATGGGTCCTAAGTGCTACCATGGGTCCTGTAAGGGGGAAAATCCCTTACCTGGATTGTCGATGTTCTGAACGGTCGATGCTTTGGTGTCGATGAGGTAAGCGTCGATGTTTCGGCTGTCGACGGATTCATATGAACCCATATATATATATATATATATATATATATATATATATATATATATATATATATGTGTGTGTGTGTGTGTGTGTGTGTGTGTGTGTGTGTGTGTGTATGTGTATGTATGTACAGATTTTTTTTATTTAAATATGTGTGCATAAACACAGCACACACACACACACACACACACACGCTTAGCTCCCTTTTGGAATGTCAGCACTTGAAATGTTGAGTGCGCGCTAATAAGCTGAAAAAAAGAAACACAAAAATCTCAAAACACTGGGAAAGAGCGAATCTTAGAAATCACTCTTCTCATTAAAATGTCTTTTGGCAGGGATGGAAAGCCCCCACTGCACCCTCCCATGTGGGGGCAAGGCCTCCAATGTTATAATATACAAACTCTGAGATGACATACTTCGGAGAAAAGGGAATATTCCGGGAAATGGCACCATTTACTTAATATATATTTTCTGTTATTTCAACCATTCAGTCTCTGCATTTTCGGACTCGCTCTAGTGATATGCAGTGATGTTTTTTTGCAGAACACCTACTTTTTTCAGAAGTAATGACATTTATTACTGAAACATGACACAGGTTGTATTTTTGCCAGAATGCAACCAACAGAAAAATAATAGTTTAGTCTGTTACCTTTAGTATCTTTAACAATAAGTACAGGTGCATAAGTTTTTTTGTTTATTTGTTTGATTTTTTTAAGCTGATATAATTTTTTGAACAGCACCCTTAAAATAAATCCATGAAGCAAAAATCTATTGAACAAAACAGTCTTTTCCGCAAAAATATGAAGTCAAGCAATAACTTAGTGGAATAGTCACTAGTACTCAGATAAGTAACGTCTATCATTCACAAGACTTCCTTTGTCAAATGAAATAGTCTGTTACCAGAATCTTTCCAGGTTCTCCACTACCAGGACTTCCTGTAGCACGTACAGAGCCACTGCTGCATTCCTGCCTTGGAGCCGTCTGCCTTGGCCTTGGACAAGCTATCTTTTATAACCAAGACATTGAGAAACAAAAATGTTCAAAACTTCAGTGGACTCTCCATTGACTTCTGACATTGTTACTTACTACCATAGTCTTAAATCAGAGCAGGTTAATACATGTTTTCCCATCTGTAAATTCAGGCATACTGGTTTATTTCCCATCTGTAAACTCAGGCATAATGGTTTATTTCCTACCTGTAAACTTGGGCATACTGGTTAATTTCCCATCTGTAAACTCGGGCATACTGGTTTATTTCCCATCTGTAAACTCGGGCATGCTGATTATTTCCCATCTGTAAACTCAGGCATACTGGTTTATTTCCCATCTGTAAACTCAGGCATACTGGTTTACTTCCTACCTGTAAACTCAGGCATACTGGTTAATTTCCCATCTGTAAACTCAGACATATTGGTTAATTTCCCATCTGTAAACTCCAGCATACTGGTTTATGTCCCATCTGTAAACTCAGGCATGCTGATTTATTTCCCATCTATAAACTCGGACATACTGGTTTATTTCCCATCTGTAAACTCAGGCATACTGGTTTATTTCCTACCTGTAAACTCGGGCATACTGATTAATTTCACATATGTAAAGCTGATTTAAGTATATTTTCTGCAGTTATTTAAGATTTGAGTGAGTAAATATTGTGTGTCTTGGATTCAGTAAATATTGTGTGTGTCTCTGTATCTCTGCAGTTAGCCATCTGAGCTCAATGAAAGTGGTTAGACTGCTTTGAAATTCCTTTGTTAGTGTTAATTAGCTTGGGGGTTTCTGCTAACAATAAAATCTGTGTTGGTTACATTTCTAGTAATCATTTTAAATCGAGTTGCTGGCTACTGAGACTTGTCTGCATATATCAACTGGACATAAACTGATTTAAGTATATTTTCTGCACTTATTTAAAATTTGAGTGAGTAAATATTGTGTGTCTTAGATTCAGTAAATATTGTGTCTCTGAATCTCTGCAGTTAGCCATCTGTGCTCACTGAAAGTTGTTAGAGTGTTTTGAAATTCCTTTGTTAGTGTTAATTAAATTGGGGGTTTCTGCTAACATTAAAATCTGTGTTGGTTACATTTCTAGTAATCATTTTAAATCGAGTTGCTGGCTACTGAGACTTGTCTGCATATATCAGTTAGACATAAGCGGATTTAAGTATATTTTCTGCACTTATTTAAGATTTGAGTAAATATTGTGTGTCTTGGATTCAGTAAATATTGTGTGTGTCTCTGAATCTTTGCAGTTAGCCATCTGAGCTCAATGAAAGTTGTTAGACTGCTTTGAAATTCCTTTGTTAGTGTTAATTAGCTTGGGGGTTTCTGCTAACATTAAAATCTGAGTTGGTTACATTTCTAGTAATCATTTTAAATCGAGTTGCTGGCTACTGAGACTTGTCTGCATATATCAACTGGAAAAAAGCTGATTTAAGTATATTTTCTGCACTTATTTAAGATTTGAGTGAGTAAATATTGTGGGTCTTGGAGTCAGTAAATATTGTGTGTGTCTCTGTATCTCAGCAGTTAGCCATCTGAGCTCAATGAAAGTAGTTAGACTGCTTTGAAATTCCTTTGTTAGTGTTAATTAGCTTGGGGGGTTCTGCTAACATTAAAATCTGTGTTGGTTACATTTCTAGTAATCATTTTAAATCAAGTTGTTGGCTACTGAGACTTGTCTGCATATATCAACTGGACATAAACTGATTTAAGTATATTTTCTGCACTTATTTAAGATTTGAGTGAGTAAATATTGTGTGTCTTGGATTCAGTAAATATTGTGTGTTTCTCTGAATCTCTGCAGTTAGCCATCTCAGCTCACTGAAAGTTGTTAGACTGCTTTGAAATTCCTTTGCTCATGTTAATTAGCTTGGGGGTTTATGCTAACATTAAAATCTGTGTTGGTTACATTTCTAGTAATCATTTTAAATCAAGTTGTTGGCTACTGAGACTTGTGTGCATATATCAACTGGACATAAGCTGATTTAAGTATATTTTCTGCACTTATTTAAGATTTGAGTGAGTAAATATTCTGTGTCTTGGATTCAGTAAATATTGTGTGTGTCTCTGTATCTCTGCAGTTAGACATCTGAGCTCAATGAAAGTGGTTAGACTGCTTTGAAATTACTTTGTTAATGTTAATTAAATTGGGGGTTTCTGCTAACATTAAAATCTGTGTTGGTTACATTTCTAGTAATCATTTTAAATTGAGTTGCTGGCTACTGAGACTTGTCTGCATATCTCAACTGGACATAAGCTGATTTAAGTATATTTTCTGCACTTATTTAAGATTTGAGTGAGTAAACATTGTGTGTCTTGAATTCAGTAAATATTGTGTTTGTCTGAATCTCTGTAGTTAGCCATCTGAGCTCACTGAAAGTTGTTAGAGAGTTTTGAAATTCCTTTGTTAGTGTTAATTAAATTGGGGGTTTCTGCTAACATTAAAATCTGTGTTGGTTACATTTCTAGTAATCATTTTAAATTGAGTTGCTGGCTACTGAGACTTGTCTGCATATCTCAACTGGACATAAGCTGATTTAAGTATATTTTCTGCACTTATATAAGATTTGAGTGAGTAAATATTGTGTGTCTTGGATTCAGTAAATATTGTGTGTGTCTCTGAATCTCTGCAGTTAGCCATCTGAGCTCAATGAAAGTTGTTAGACTGCTTTGAAATTCCTTTGTTAGTGTTAATTAGCTTGTGGGTTTCTGCTAACATTAAAATCTGTGTTGGTTACATTTCTAGTAAGCATTTTAAATCGAGTTGCTGGCTACTGAGACTTGTCTGCATATATCAACTGGACATAAGCTGATTTAAGTATATTTTCTGCACTTATTTAAGATTTGAGTGAGTAAATATTGTGTGTCTTGAATTCAGTAAATATTGTGTTTGTCTGAATCTCTGTAGTTAGCCATCTGAGCTCACTGAAAGTTGTTACAGTGTTTTGAAATTCCTTTGTTAGTGTTAATTAAATTGGGGGTTTCTGCTAACATTAAAATCTGAGTTGGTTACATTTCTAGTAATCATTTTAAATCGAGTTGCTGGCTACTGAGACTTGTCTGCATATATCAACTGGACATAAACTGATTTAAGTATATTTTCTGCACTTATTTAAAATTTGAGTGAGTAAATATTGCATGTCTTAGATTCAGTAAATATTGTGTCTCTGAATCTCTGCAGTTAGCCATCTGTGCTCACTGAAAGTTGTTAGAGTGTTTTGAAATTCCTTTGTTAGTGTTAATTAAATTGGGGGTTTCTGCTAACATTAAAATCTGTGTTGGTTACATTTCTAGTAATCATTTTAAATTGAGTTGCTGGCTACTGAGACTTGTCTGCATATATCAGTTGGACATAAGCGGATTTAAGTATATTTTCTGCACTTATTTAAGATTTGAGTAAATATTGTGTGTCTTGGATTCAGTAAATATTGCGTGTGTCTCTGAATCTTTGCAGTTAGCCATCTGAGCTCAATGAAAGTTGTTAGACTGCTTTGAAATTCCTTTGTTAGTGTTAATTAGCTTGGGGGTTTCTGCGAACATTAAAATCTGAGTTGGTTACATTTCTAGTAATCATTTTAAATCGAGTTGCTGGCTACTGAGACTTGTCTGCATATATCAACTGGAAAAAAGCTGATTTAAGTATATTTTCTGCACTTATTTAAGATTTGAGTGAGTAAATATTGTGTGTCTTGGAGTCAGTAAATATTGTGTGTGTCTCTGTATCACAGCAGTTAGCCATCTGAGCTCAATGAAAGTAGTTAGACTGCTTTGAAATTCCTTTGTTAGTGTTAATTAGCTTGGGGGGTTCTGCTAACATTAAAATCTGTGTTGGTTACATTTCTAGTAATCATTTTAAATCAAGTTGTTGGCTACTGAGACTTGTCTGCATATATCAACTGGACATAAACTGATTTAAGTATATTTTCTGCACTTATTTAAGATTTGAGTGAGTAAATATTGTGTGTCTTGGATTCAGTAAATATTGTGTGTGTCTCTGAATCTCTGCAGTTAGCCATCTCAGCTCACTGAAAGTTGTTAGACTGCTTTGAAATTCCTTTGCTCGTGTTAATTAGCTTGGGGGTTTATGCTAACATTAAAATCTGTGTTGGTTACATTTCTAGTAATCATTTTAAATCAAGTTGTTGGCTACTGAGACTTGTGTGCATATATCAACTGGACATAAGCTGATTTAAGAATATTTTCTGCACTTGTTTAAGATTTGAGTGAGTAAATATTCTGTGTCTTGGATTCAGTAAATATTGTGTGTGTCTCTGTATCTCTGCAGTTAGACATCTGAGCTCAATGAAAGTGGTTAGACTGCTTTGAAATTACTTTGTTAATGTTAATTAAATTGGGGGTTTCTGCTAACATTAAAATCTGTGTTGGTTACATTTCTAGTAATCATTTTAAATTGAGTTGCTGGCTACTGAGACTTGTCTGCATATCTCAACTGGACATAAGCTGATTTAAGTATATTTTCTGCACTTATTTAAGATTTGAGTGAGTAAACATTGTGTGTCTTGAATTCAGTAAATATTGTGTTTGTCTGAATCTCTGTAGTTAGCCATCTGAGCTCACTGAAAGTTGTTAGAGTGTTTTGAAATTCCTTTGTTAGTGTTAATTAAATTGGGGGTTTCTGCTAACATTAAAATCTGTGTTGGTTACATTTCTAGTAATCATTTTAAATTGAGTTGCTGGCTACTGAGACTTGCCTGCATATATCAACTGGACATAAGCTGATTTAAGTATATTTTCTGCACTTATATAAGATTTGAGTGAGTAAATATTGTGTGTCTTGGATTCAGTAAATATTGTGTGTGTCTCTGAATCTCTGCAGTTAGCCATCTGAGCTCAATGAAAGTTGTTAGACTGCTTTGAAATTCCTTTGTTAGTGTTAATTAGCTTGGGGGTTTCTGCTAACATTAAAATCTGTGTTGGTTACATTTCTAGTAAGCATTTTAAATCGAGTTGCTGGCTACTGAGACTTGTCTGCATATATCAACTGGACATAAGCTGATTTAAGTATATTTTCTGCACTTATTTAAGATTTGAGTGAGTAAATATTGTGTGTCTTGAATTCAGTAAATATTGTGTTTGTCTGAATCTCTGTAGTTAGCCATCTGAGCTCACTGAAAGTTGTTACAGTGTTTTGAAATTCCTTTGTTAGTGTTAATTAAATTGGGGGTTTCTGCTAACATTAAAATCTGAGTTGGTTACATTTCAAGTAATCATTTTAAATCGAGTTGCTGGCTACTGAGACTTGTCTGCATATATCAGTTGGACATAAGCTGATTTAAGTATATTTTCTGCACTTATTTAAGATTTGAGTAAATATTGTGTGTCTTGGATTCAGTAAATATTGTGTGTGTCTCTGTATCTCTGCAGTTAGCCATCTGAGCTCATTGAAAGTTGTTAGACTGCTTTGAAATTCCTTTGTTAGTGTTAATTAGCTTGGGGGTTTCTGCTAACATTAAAATCTGTTTTGGTTACATTTCTAGTAATCATTTTAAATCGAGTTGCTGGCTACTGAGACTTCTCTGCATATATCAACTGGACATAAGCTTATTTAAGTATATTTTCTGCACTTATTTAAGATTTGAGTGAGTAAATATTGTGTGTCTTGAATTCAGTAAATATTGTGTGTCTCTGAATCTCTGCAGTTAGCCATCTGAGCTCACTGAAAGTTGTTAGACTGCTTTGAAATTCCTTTGTTAGTGTTAATTAGCTTGGGGGTTTCTGCTAACATTAAAATCTGTGTTGGTTACATTTCTAGTAAGCATTTTAAATCGAGTTGCTGGCTACTGCGACTTGTCTGCATATATCAACTGGACATAAGCTGATTTAAGTATATTTTATGCACTTATTTAAGATTTGAGTGAGTAAATATTGTGTGTCTTGGATTTAGTAAATATTGTGTGTGTCTCTGAATCTCTGCAGTAGTTCCTCACCCACCCTCCCTGTTTCTTGTTGTGGTGTTAATCTTGGTGGCTTTGGAATTGCCCGCCCCTGCTGTAAATCTCTTTTTGCACACTCCTCCTGGACCCATCTCATTCGTTCACTCAACTGAGTACAGTGAGATCATATTTTGATTTTGGATACTCCTTCCAGCCCCAGCTCCTCTGCAGTGTACAGAGAGAGCACCTGGGAAGGGCATTCCCCTATAGTATCTTAATCTGTTCTGTTTTCTCCATCTCAAAAAAAAAAGTTTTTGTGCACTTTAACTGCCTTACTGTATTTGTGTTTCTTCCTACTTTATTACTTTATTTTGCTTTTGCCTCTTTTAAAAGTATTCAATTAAATTTATTCTGCTGCCTTTATTACTGCTTGTTAGTAGCCTGGTTAAATTGCAACTGTTATTCTAAGGCCCTTGGTTTAAGCACTTGGGCTTCAAACCAGTTGTTTTACATTAGGAAGGTTTGTGGTCTGCACTGTTGTGGCAGGACAGGTAGCGTACATCCTTCTAAGTTGGGAACTGCTGATTGAAGGCTTAGTGTCTGTTATTCTAAAAGTGTATTAGTTCTAGGTTAAGGACTTGGGTTTCAGGCCAGTTATTTTACATTAAGAAGGTTTGTGGTGTGCACTCTTGTGGGAGGAGAGGCTAGATTCTGCTCTTCTGACCTGGGAATTTTTGGTTAAAGGCTTATTGCGCATGCTTACTTGAACTGTTTCCTTCTGAAATCGGTATGCCTTGTTTGCTGTAGCATAGACTAGATTCAGGCCAGCTGGATCTAGCTTTGTTTGTATGAATTGTGCACTGACCCAGGCCATCTTTTTTGGAGAAGGTTTCTCTGTACCCTAGTGGCAGGACTGTGCAGTTAGAACTTGTCTGATTGAAGACTGCTGGAACAGAGCTCAGTTTTAAGCTTTTTAACTGGTCAATTGTGTAAAGTGTTGTTTTGATTGTATCTGCTCTATTTTCTGGAAAATATATATTAGTATAGATAGATAGATTTATATATATACATATATATATATATATATATATATATATATATATATATATATATATATATATATATATATATACACACATATACTTCTTTCTCACCTTTCTGAACTAGTATAACCCAGTTTTCATGTTATTGCTGAATCCAGGGTTGTGTTACAAGTTTCTGTGTTGCCATACCTTACTTGGATAGAAGCAAGTTTCTCTGTTCACCTGTGAGAGAGGGGAGCTTTGAGCAGGCGATCTGTCCCTGGAGGAGTGGTTTCAGCCCAGAAGTTGGTAGTTTATTGGCCTTTTTGGGCTAATTTTGATTGTATCTGCTCTATTTTCTGAAAAAAAATGATATACTTCTTTCCCACCTTTCTGAACTAGTATAGTCCAGTTTTCATGTTATTGCTGAATCCAGGGCTGTGTTACAAGTTTCTGTGTTGCCTTTACCATACTTGGATAGAAGGAAGTTTCTCTGTTCACCTGTGAGAGAGGGGAGCTTTGTGCAGCCTATCTGTTCCTGGAGGAGTGGTTTCAGCCCAGAAGTTAGTAGTTTATTGGCCATTTTGGGATAATTTCTATCTCTTTCACTTCCCTCCTATAAAAACCTCATTTGCACAGTTTATACGCTTGTATTCCGCTCAGCAAGTGCCTTCCAGGTGTTCTGCAGAGTCTACAGCAGCAAAGAGACAAAAGAGTGACTTTGGAGTGATTAAGTATCAGTTTTCTGCTTTTCTTGCTGTCTTAACTAATTCTGCCTAAAACGCCAGTTTTTTTTTTTTTAGCGAATCTGTGATTTAAAAAGTTTGTTATTGCATACAACTCCACACAGCTCCTCGTGATGTCCTGCAGAGTGATGCAGGCAACTGTTAGGCTACACAATCAAGTGTGCTAGCCAAATTAAAGCATTTACTGTGTTTCTGTACCTAATTTCTGCTACTTAAAAAAAATAAAATATCCTTGTTTCCTGCCTTTACTGAACTAGAATAGTCCAGTCTTCAGGTATTGCTGATCTCTGGGCTGTGTCATAGTTCTGTGTTGCCCATATCCTTATTTGGATAGGAGGAAGCTTCTTTGTTCACCAGTGAGAGTGGGAAGCTCTGAGTAGCCTATCTGTCCCTTGAGGAGTGGTTCCAGCCCAGTAACTTGTAGCTTATTGGCCATTTTGGGCTTTTTCCTATCTCTTTCTAACCCCCTGCTTTAAAGCCAGCTTTAGCGTGCTTTTGTGCTTGTAATTTAAAGTTTGTCCTGTTTGTTGCATTTACCTGTTGAGGCTACACGCTCAAGTGCGCTAGCCTGTGTTACATATTTATTGCATTTTCCTGCTGTTTGTTGCAAAAAAGAAAAAAGAAAAAAAAATGATCCTTGTTTGCCTTCTTTCCTGACCTAGAGTAGTCCAAATACAGGCTTTGCTGTATTCTGGACTTTTGGAAAGTTCCTCTTTTGCCCATTTCTTTTCTTGGATAAAGGGAGGCTTCTTTGTTCACCAGTAGCAGTGGGGAGCTTGGAGCAACCTATCTATCCCTGGAGGAGTGTTCCCAGCACAAGAATCTGGTAGTCTATTGGCCGTTTTGGGCCAATTTCTAGCTGTTTCAAGTCCCCCCTGTATAAAACCCGCTGTGGCGCATTTTGTGCGCTTGTTACTACTCAGCGAAGCTCCTCGTGGTCCTGCAGAGTGGTGCTAGCAGTAGAGAGGCTAAAAGAGTGACTGCTAACCTGATAAAAGTGTTTTCCTGATACTACCTGGGCGACTGTCCGATCTAGCTAAACTGCAAGTATTTCTGCTTCTTGAACTGTTTTAAACTGTTTAAAGTTGTTTTTGCACCTGCACTTTTAAAGTTTGCCCTGTTTGTTGCATTTGCCTGTTGAGGCTACACACTCAAGTGTGCTAGCCTGTGTTGCATATTTATTGCATTTTCCTGCTGTTTGTTGCAAAAAAAGAAAAAAAAAATAAACAAAAAAAATTATCCTTGTTTCCCATATTTCCTGACCTAGAGTAGTCCAAATACAGGCTTTGCTGTATTCTGGACTTTTGGAAAGTTCCTGTGTTGCCCATTTCCTTTCTTGGATAAAGGGAGGCTTCTTTGTTCACCAGTAGCAGTGGGGAGCTTAGAGCAGCCTAGCTATCCCTGGAGGAGTGTTCCCAGCACAACAATCTGGTAGTCTATTGGTCAATTTCTAGCTCTTTCAAGTCCCCCCTGTATAAAACCCGCTTTAGCGCGGCTTTGTGTGATTTTACGCATAGTGCAGGATTGGGCAGCTCCGCTTAATTGGGTTTAAACCATTCTCGGCTCCACAAAGTCTGCTCTTCACTTTTTCCCTTAGAACTGATCTAGTTCTCATAATAAACACCCTATTCCTACTCTAAAGCCTGGCACTTGCTCACTAAAGCAATTATATAAGTCAGCACTAAAAAAATTAAAAGCACTACACCCTCACAAACTCCCCTTGAGTACCTTGTTCCCCACTGGCCCTTTTTTCAATTATAAAGGAATTCCCAATACTATTCTAGCATGTCCAAAGGTCAGTTGTCAATCTCCTTTCTGGTCCAGCTGGTGAATCTGGGAATCTTGAGGCAATGTTACAACTGCCTCATGTACACAGACAACCCTCTCCTCCTCCCAACAAATTCCAACACATGTGAAAGATGCAACCATATAGCCAAACTGGAGGCTAAGCTCTCTCAACTCAGTACTGGCGTAACCAGTCAGGAGGAGAAGGAAACCACACTCACTACAATTCCAGTCTCACATAGACCTACCACGACAGAAAACCAAACACATAAACACACAAAGCATACTCGGAGGCTCTAAATAAAAATCTGCCTAAGCAACAGAGACCTCCAAAGCAGACACCCAAGCAACCTCTACCCCAAAACAAAACACGTGCAACACATAGCTCACAAAGCCAGTGTGCTGAACAGTCACAGCCCTTAAGGCTAAACAACACACCTGATACACTTGTAATAGGTGACTCTATCGTCAGGCACACTGACGTCCCACTCACCAGGCTGAACAAGGAGAAGGTCATGGTGAGCTGCCTGTCGGGCGCTAGGATCTGCCACATAACACAAGCACTCAGGTCACTCCAAGGCAAGTACAAATATGACTCAGTCATTGTCCATGCTGGTGTGAATGACCTGAGATGTGCCTCCCTGGACTACATGAAAAGAGACATAGAGGAGCTCTCTGAGCATGTAGCCCAGGCCGGTATGACCCTAACCTTGAGTAGCATCATACCCTCACCAAGAATGATGCTACAATTTGAAGAGAATATGATCAATTTCAACAATTGGCTTAAGTATTGGTGTCACTCAAAGGGGATCCAATGCCTGTCAGCCTGGGATGACATGCTCGATAAGCCACGATACTTCGCTAGAGACGGCTTGCACCTGTCACCCCTGGGCTTTTGGATATTGGCAAAGGCCCTTGCCACTCCCATAGTGCCTTTTTTAGGCAAGGCTCAAAAGACAAACCCACCTCCATAGGTATCTCAAGGGATAAGAAACTAAGAGTAATGCTACTCAATGCCAGAAGTCTAAACCTCAAGATGCATGCACTCGAAACTCTCCTTAGCATGGAGAACATCGATATCTGTGCAGTAAAAGAAACCTGGTTCAAGGCTCCTGAGGGCATCCCAGCACTACCAGGTTATACCTCATACTATGTTTTTTGGCCCCAAAACTTGGACCGAACCACAAAAGGAGGGGGAGTATCAATATTCGTCAAAGATACCCACACCTCCAGGTTGGTGGCACAGCACGAAGCATCAGAGACTATCCATGTGCAACTAACAGTGGGTAAAACTGCCTTCCAGTTTATAGCCTGCTATAGACCACCCTCCCAAACCCAGGAACCAACTCGGCCTTCCTGAGAACACTGGAAAATATGAAGGTCTCTCCAAACACCATTATATTGGGTGACTTCAACTACCCAAACATAAACTGGGAGCATTACTCTAGCTCCAATACCCTAGCCCAAAGGTTCCTAGAATTTATAAACTCAAATGCTATGGAACAGCTTGTTACCACTCCCACAAGAGGGGAAAACATATTGGACCTGATCATCACCAACATGGGGACTCTATGCTTCAGACCAGAAGTGTAGCCCTCACTGGTAAGATCAGACCATAAACTAATCTCACTAGATATTCACATCCCGACCCCAGCCCCAGCCCAGAAAACCACAGTGAAAAACTTCTCTAAAGCAAATTTCACACTCCTCAAAACCAAGGTGGAATCCTTCAAAGCCCCCGGGGCCTGTGGACAATACGGCCCAGACCGCAGTATCCTTTATAAATGCATTCTATGAACACCTTCAGGAATGCATGGATCATGCAATCCCAAACAAAACCAAGACCCAATCCTCCAAAGGCAGGCATCCTGTCTGGTGGACCCCAGCCATAAACAAACTATACAATAGAAGGAGAAAGCTACTACATGATAGAGCAAAATCCCAAAAAGGGAAGGTGTCTCTGATCAGTATTAGCAAAAAACTACGGGCACTCATAAAATCGTCTAAGGCCAGCTTCGAGAGAAAAATTGCACAGGACACTAAGGATAATCACAAGGCTTTCTTTAGTTATGTTAGAAACGTCGGTGGGAATTCCGAGATATGATCAGAATTAGTCCAAAATGACAAAAAATACACCAAACCCACAGACATTGCCAACATCCTAGCTGACAGGTTCAGCGTAAACTTCTCCCCCCCCTTCCCCACCAAAAGGGCAAATATCTATCCCAGCAGAGTGCTGCCCCCCTGACATCTCAGATGCTCATCTAAGAGCCGCCCTCTCCAAAGCAAAAAACACAGCATTAATGGGACCAGATGGTGTCCCGGGCTGCGTCCTACATGAACTCCAAGAAGAACTAAACCCAAACATAAAACTACTGTTCAATCTCAGCCTTACTACAGGATATGTACCCAAAGAGTGGTGTACAGCAACAGTGGTCCCTCTCCACAAAGGTGGTGTCTCAACGGATCCTGGAAACTATCGCCCCATAAGCCTGACTAGCTTGGTCTGCAAAGCTATGGAAAGGATCATCATGGACCTCATAAATAAAGATACTGGGGACCTACAGACACTGGATCCTACCCAGTTCGACTTTGTTAAGGGCAGATCCTGCCTCTTAAACCTGGTTGATTTCTTTGAAACAGTCACCAAGGCCATTGACGAGGGGAAGGTGGTCCACACAGCCTACCTGGACCTCGCAAAAGCCTTCGATACAATATCCCACTCAGGCATTATAGATAAGCTCACCAGCTTAAACATAAACCCCTATGTCACTAGATGGGTTGCAAACTGGCTCAAGGACAGACCCACATAGTTAGAATTGCTGGAGCCATGTCAGACTCCAAACCAGTTACAAGTGGCATCCCACAAGGCTCAGTCCTGGGACCTCTCTTGCTCAGTATATATTTCTCGGAGGTACAGGCCAACATGGAAGGACTGTGGCTGACCAAGTTCACAGATGACTTCAAACTGGGCACCATAATCGACTCTCCAGCTGACACAAGCATCCTACAAATGGGCCTCATAGAAACAGACAACTGGTGCCAGAGCTATGGCCTCAAGCTAAATGCCAAAACGTGTATAGTTATCCCCTTCGGCAAAAACGAAGTGCCCACAAATTACCACATAGATGGTAATCAATTAAGTACGGAAGAAGTAATTAGGGACCTGGGGACCCAAGTTGATAGCAATCTCTCATTAGACAACCACGTGGCCAAAGTAGTTAGAAAATCATTTTATATAGCCCACCTAATCATGAAGGGATTTACATCTAGATCAGGGGAGGTCATCGTGCCTCTTTACTCATCCCTCATCAGGCCCATATTTGAGTACAATGCCCCTTTTGGGATGTACCTTACCAGACACCTGCAGCAACTGGAAAGACCCCAAAAGTACCTCACCAAGAGGATCAAAGGGCTCAAACAGATGCCATATGCTGCCCGGTTAAAGAAACTCCAGCTCTACTCAGTGGCATACTGCCTGCTCAGAGGCAATCTGTGCCTGACATATAAAATCATGTCCAACCCGGAATTAATGGACATGCTGCACCTCAGAAAATCCAAATCCCATCGAGCTACGCGCTCGAGAGACTTGAACCTCAGCACTGAAATAAATAGGACATGCTGGAGGGACAGATTCATAACCCAGAGGCTCCCTTCACTCTGGAATAAAATCCCAGTCCAGGTTAGGCAGAGACCCTCATTGACTCTCTTCAAGAGGAATCTTGATGAGTGGATGGGAGATCATAGATTTACTCCGGGTATCACTTCTGTGTCACTGTTAGACAGATGCACAGTATACTAACCTCGAAAAAGGGCATAGCAAAATTCATTTTAAAATGGGTGGCAAAGGCCAAGCACACTCTGGCTAGGCTTGTAAATGCCCTAGGGCAGATAGCCTAGTATGAACCTATGAACCTAGGAGCCTAAACTCGGGCATACTGGTTTATTTCCCATCTGTAAACTTGAGCATACTGGTTTATTTCCCATTTCTAAACTCGGGCATGCTGATTTATTTCCCATCTGTAAACTCGGGCATGCTGATTTATTTCCCATCTGTAAACTCGGGCATGCTGATTTATTTCCCATCTGTAAACTTGGGCATACTGGTTTATTTCCCATCTCTAAACTCGGGCATACTGGTTTATTTCCCATCTCTAAACTCGGCCGCACTGGTTTAAAGGCACTAGTCCCCATCATTGTTATATTCTCCCACATATTCTCACTGCTCTTTTCTGCTCTAAATGTTCTTTGTTTATTCTATGTTACTTGTAACCATAAAATTCTCCTGTTTCTGCCTTTTTTGCCTTATATTTATTTAGTTACTCAGTGGATACCATTACAAAGTTATAATATTAATATGTGTGTATATATATATATATATATACATATATATATATATATATATATATATATATATATATGTTTCTGTGTACACAGTGGTCGCCCGAGGCCTGAGCTGTTCTAATGGTGGTAGTAGTAGTGTTATGGAAAGGAATTTTTCTAAGGTAAGATATATGGTTAAGGTTGGGGCAGAAGTATGATTTGGGTTACTGTTAACATACATTATTAAGGTGGTACAAGAGGGCTTACCTTATAAAATCCTTTCTGTAACACTACCAGTATTCAGACACATTAGATCTGAATGTTGTAGGAAGGTTATGCTTTGTAAATCACAAAAAGAATGTTTTCATTTTGCAATCTTTTGAATGCTCTGTGATTTGTATGGTGTATATAATGTTTGAATTAAAATAAAAATACTAACTTTAGTAATCTCTCTCATAAAATGAACATACACATGCATACCCCATGCATGGTCTACCTTATCACAACCTTTAGTGGCCAACCAGTTTTCTACTCCCAGGTTATAGTCTCATTTTTCATTACACAGCTTGCTGTGGCCAAAAAAATAGTATTTACATATATTCACATAGCTTTTCTCTTTTAGTTTTTTTTTCTGCCCACTTTAATAACAGATACTGTTGTATTGTAACAAACAAACTATGGGATCAGTAGCATCACCAAGCTGATGCACCTTTTCACTCAGCTAGGTAGCCTGAGACATCCCACTTAAATCCTTGCTTCCTGATTTGCATTTCTAGTATTTTACACCAAAGGTCAGGCAGAACCTCAAGGATTCCATTTGTCAGTATTATGTCTGCCTCCCAGCTGTTTCTTTAAAATATTTCTGTCTTGATTGACAGGCTCAGTACTGCAACAATTTCCATGTACATACTTATGCTCTCACCCTATATGTATCTATGGGCTGTCTCCTTCTGAGTATACATAATGTGGTTCTTTTGATATGAATTTTCGATTCCTTACTTACTTTCCTTATGTCTGTCCCCTTTCTGCCTTCTTTCTATACAATTGTTTACATCCTCTCTAATGCAGATCACCCTCTTCTCTCCTCTGCTATTGCTCTTCTTCTTCAGGTTTCAGTGTTCATCACATATCTATTCCTATCTTCTTGTTCCAGCTCCTCTTCCTCATGACATATTCAGCAAATAATCCTATATATAAATTGCAGCACATTTTGTCAGTGTGCAAAAGCACTAAAACAAAGTAAATCAGTGGCATCAGATTGTCAACATTTTTATCATACAAGGAAAATCACTGAAAAACAAAAGCCCCTCTCAATCCATTTCTGCCATTCTACTTCTTAAATAGGGCCTGCTTTCCACATAATGGCTGCCTGTCCTCCTATATATGCTTGAATTATCTTTCTGATAATTTCATCTCCTGTGAGTGATTATTGCTTCTTCAATCTCTTAGTTATGGCTTTTTTTCCATTGCCATCACTAAACTTACTAGCTGCTCCCCTTCCTCTCCCATATTGCTCTCATACCCTAAGATAAATAGCTTATTTGCAATTTCCCCTGTTTGATGAAATAGTTATCTTACTATCCTCTGCTCCTCCTTTTTAAATGAGGTCAGTTTAGCACAATTCCTAAAAATATGTCCCCGCATAGCTCTCTGCTGATGACATCTTCAACACACCTCACTTACCCTGATTACATATTGGCTGGTTTTGAAAAGGTAAACAACTCCATTGTATTCCCATTACAGTTTGTCATTCAGCTGAAATTCCTGTTGGAGCTCCAACCAATCATTTATTTTATTCCTCTCTAATATTTGGGGGCAACACTTTAGTTTGTCCTGTCTTCATCTCCATCTCCAAACCACTGTTTCCTTCTCCTCATCTTCCTTTGTTCCCCTTATTGGCATCAGTCAGTCTCTCCATATTTTCCACTCATGGTTCTTAGTGTTAAATACTTTTTTGGAGCTTCCTTATTAACAATAACCTCAACATTCTCTTATTTACCTTCCATATTGTTTCTAGTATGTCTCCTCTTTTCCTCCAGTCTTCCTTTATTTTCCCAAATCATATCTTTCCAGTCTGCTCTGTAACCTATGCCCACTAGCCTGAATATGTTTGCTACTAATTGGATTGTAGCTTTATTTTAAGGTTCAGGAAGTCTAACCCTCCTTTCTCAACTGGACTTATTAGCTCCTGCCATGCAACTTTATCCCCTCCAAAGCTGTTTAGTTTTCTTCAGCAGCCAATTGTTCAGCATCCCCCAGGAAGCTTGTCATGTGTAGAAAAATTACAGTACTGTATACATTTTCAGTACTTGTCATTTTATTATCATTTATTATTTTACATTTGTTAACCGGGAAAGTCCAACTGGATACATATAGGCCCGGGGAGAAAAGCTCCACATTGTGAAAAATTTAGTAACAATAAAAATGTAGGTTACAAGATATCTAAAATTTAACAATAAATCTACTTGCAAAAGTTTAGTAACACTTAAAGAAAAAAATGCAGGTTACAAAGATCTCTAGAAAGTTAACAATAAGTCAAAGACAAAAGCCATATATAGGTTACATATAGATAGGAAATAAAAAACATTGATGTTGAAGCGGTAAATACAGGGAAATCAATCTTTTAAGAGATGTGTGTCTGTAAGATAAGTATTTTCAGCTAGAAAGTAAGGAAGATAAAATAGAGAAGGTTATTTAGGTTGGAAGGATTTTAATTAATGTGGCCAGAAATAGTAAGTTATAGAGGGAGAAAAGGGTAATCACATTTGTGAGCTAAGTTTGGTTTAAATAGTTTCTTGGTGTGTTTTTGGGTTAGTCGGGGTTTAGATATGAGCATGACTATTTTTTGACTACCTCAGTCTCATTTTTGTATAGTTTAGTCGGCGTTTAGACATGGACATAGCCAGACTCTGTGCATGCGTGTCTTTAGAGATATTTTGAATTGAGGCAAGGAGCTGTTAGTGGTTACTTCTGGAGGAAGGGAGTTCCATTTTTTTTCCAGCAGAGTTGGAAAACAATGAATCTCCAGCTGAGTTGTTGGCTTTAATTGTTTGTACTAGCATTCTGCTGGATGAGCGGAGGGATGTTAGGTTGTTATAGGGGGTAATAATTTTAGTTAGAATTATGGTACTGGTAGGTTGGTAGAAGATTTTATGAATAATTATGAGTTGGTTGTAGTATATTTGATTGGGTAGTTCTAGCTAGCCTAATTTGTGAAGATTATGACAATGGTGGGTTCTGTATGTGGAGCCTGTGGCAAATCTTGCTATATTGTTATAGCAGATGGTGATTTTGTTGACTTTTGACTTAGACAGATGAGGATGGGTGAGGCAGGCATAGACAAGAGAAGACAGAAGATGTGTGCGAGCTATGGCGGTTCTGGCAGTTGGGGTTAGAAATTTCTTTATCCTATACATGGAGCCTATTTTTTTATTTACTGTTTTTATGGTTTTGTCTATATGGGCATTATAATTCAGATTGTTAACAATGATTATACCTAGTAGTTTAGTGTTTGGTTCAGGAGAAATTATGGTGCCATTGTTTGAAGAGACTGTAATTATTGGTGGTGTTAGCTTACGGGTGGGGGAGAAAAGTAGTAGTTTGGTTTTGTTTGGGCTCAATAGGAGAAGACAATTATTAAGCCAGTTCTCTACTTTGGTAAAGGTCATCTGGGTTAGGGATTGTAATCCTGTGGGAGTAGAGGCAGTGCAGATTAGTGTAGAATCATCTGCGTACTGTATGAAAGTTGCCTGTGGTATAACTTTGGGCAAATCATTGATGAATATAGAGAAAAGAAGGGGACCCAGAATAGAACCTTGGGGTACTCCAAGGGTGACAGGTAGAAGGGGGGATAGATTATCTTTCCACAAGACAGCTTGTTGTCGACCATTCAAGTATGAGTGGAACCAGTTACATAATGGGTTTTCTATGGACAGTGATTTGAGAGAGTCTAAGAGTAAGTTGTGATTTACCATGTCGAATGCTTTTGATAGATCAAGGAAGAGGGCAGAGGAGAGCAGGTTTTGATTATGGTTGAGATTTATTGTGTGAGAGAAGGAGAGAAGGGCAGTGGTTGTACTGTGGGCTGGTCTGAAACCGTGCTGGGATGAGGCTAGGAGAAAATTGTGAGTAAGGTGGGCTAATATTTGCTTCTGTATGCATTTCACCATTATTTTGGTTAGGGGAGATAGTATGGCGATAGGTCTGTAATTAGAGAGTTCCGTGGAGTTACCTCCATTATGAAGTGGAAGAATGTGAGCGATTTTCCAAATGGAGGGGATGTAGGATTCTTGGATAGTATGATTGATTAAGATGGAGATAGGGTAAGCTATTACTTTATCGGCCTTTTGTAGTAATTCTGCGGGAAGTAGGTTGGCTGCAAGGGTGGTAGGTTTTAATTTCTTAAGTAAAGATTTGATATAGTCTATGGGGATAGGCTCAAATTTTAAGGGTGGGGGGTTCATATGAGTAGATGAGAAGAGGAAGGAGATAGATTATTGGCTAGGGACTTGATGGTTTCAGTGAAAAAAGTGTTAAAAGGTATTTGCTACTGATTCAGGGGGTAGTTGTAAGGTTGATGAGGAGGTGGGGGTAGAAGATTTACCTGGGTGGAGCAGTTTATTCATACCTGACCAGAGTCTTTGAGGCTGATTTTGGTGCTTTTGTTGTAAATTGAAATATTAGTTTTGCTTGTTTAACCACAATCAATCTTTTAGCTTAATTTCTTATCTGTTTGAATGTTATGTGGGCTTGTTGGGGATATGGTGGCTCTCCATGAGGTCCATGCTCTATTTCTAGTAGTAAGTTTTTGTCTAGTAGTATTGGTTAGCCATGGCGCTATTTTGTTTCTGGTTATGATTCTACGTGTGGGAGCATACCTGTCTAAGATGGCTAGGAATGTGGTGCTGAATTCTGAGACTGATTAGTCAAGGGGTAGTGTTTTATGACTGGCCCATTTGCATAAGCTTAGATCAGTCTGAAAACTATTTAGGTTAAAGTTATTTGTGTACCTGAGGGTTTTAAAGGTGGTTTGGTGGGGCATGTCTTCTCTTTTTCTAATTATGCAGGTTAGGAGGTGGCCACTCATGTCGTCAGGTAGGGTGCCTGCATTGTAAAGCTGAGGTTTGTTATTTATTAAGATCCAGTCTATAATGCTTTGCTTTTTGTTAGATTTGTTGATTCTGGTGGGGGTAGTAATAGTTTGGGAGAAACCATGTAAGTTAATATGGGTGGGTTGGGAAGTGTGCTGAACAAGTTGTCCAGTCAATGTTGAAGTCTCCAAGTATGATTGTTTCTTGGGGGTGGGTGGAGGATAACCATTGGAGTGTGCTTTCTAAGGTGTTTATGTTATTGCCTGGAGGAATATAACTACATACTATGTTTATAGATTTGTTTTTGTTAAGCTGAATTCTAGAGATTATTGTCATGTGCAGAAAAATTACAGTACTGTCCACATTTTTAGTACTTCTCATGTGTAGAGAAATTATGGTGCTATACACGTTTTCAATACTTGTCATGTGTAGAGAAATTATGGTGTTATACACAGTTTCAGTACTTGTCATGTGTAGAGAAATTATGGTAATATACACGTTTTCAATACTTGTCATGTGTAGGGAAATTATGGTATTATACACGTTTTCAATACTTGTCATGTGTAGGGAAATGATGGTACTATACACGTTTGCAATACTTGTCATGTGTAGGGAAATGATGGTACTATACACGTTTTCAATACTTGTCATGTGTAGGGAAATGATGGTACTATACACGTTTTCAACACTTGTCATGTGTAGGGAAATGATGGTACTATACACGTTTTCAGTACTTGTCATGTGTAGGGAAATTATGGTACTATACACATTTTCAGTACTTGTCATGTGTAGGGAAATTATGGTACTATACAAGTTTTCAATACTTGTCATGTGTAGGGAAATGATGGTACTATACACATTTTCAATACTTGTCATGTGTAGGGAAATGATGGTACTATACACGTTCTCAATACTTGTCATGTGTAGGGAAATTATGGTGCTATACACGTTTTCAATACTTGTCATGTGTAGGGAAATTATGGTACTATACACATTTTCAGTACTTGTCATGTGTAGGGAAATTATGGTGCTATACACGATTTCAATACTTGTAATGTGTAGGGAAATGATGGTACTATACACGTTTTCAATACTTGTCATGTGTAGGGAAATGATGGTACTATACACGTTTTCAATACTTGTCATGTGAAGGGAAATTATGGTGCTATACACATTTTCAATACTTGTCATGTGTAGGGAAATGATGGTGCTATACACGTTTTCAATACTTGTCATGTGTAGAGAAATTATGGTGCTATACACGTTTTCAATACTTGTCATGTGTAGAGAAATTATGGTACTATACACGTTTTCAATACTTGTCATGTGTAGGGAAATGATGGTACTATACATGTTTTCAATACTTGTCATGTGTAGGGAAATGATGGTACTATACATGTTTTCAGTACTTGTCATGTGTAGGGAAATGATGGTACTATACACGTTTTCAATACTTGTCATGTGTAGGGAAATTATGGTACTATACACGTTTTCAGTACTTGTCATGTGTAGGGAAATTATGGTGCTATACACGTTTTCAATACTTGTCATGTGTAGGGAAATTATGGTGCTATACACGTTTTCAATACTTGTCATGTGTAGGGAAATTATGGTACTATACACGTTTTCAGTACGTGTCATGTGTAGGGAAATTATGGTACTATACACGTTTTCAATACTTGTCATGTGTAGGGAAATTATGGTGCTATACACGTTTTCAATACTTGTCATGTGTAGGGAAATTATGGTACTATACACGTTTTCAGTACTTGTCATGTATAGGGAAATTATGGTGCTATACACGTTTTCAATACTTGTCATGTGTGGGGAAATTATGGTACTATACACGTTTTCAATACTTGTCATGTGTAGGGAAATGATGGTACTATACACGTTTTCAATACTTGTCATGTGTAGGGAAATGATGGTACTATACACGTTTTCAATACTTGTCATGTGTAGGGAAATTATGGTACTATACACGTTTTAAATACTTGTCATGTGTAGTGAAATTATGGTGCTATACACGTTTTCAATACTTGTCATGTGTAGGGAAATTATGGTACTATACACGTTTTCAGTACTTGTCATGTGTAGGGAAATGATGGTACTCTACACGTTTTCAATACTTGTCATGTGTAGTGAAATTATGGTGCTATACACGTTTTCAATACTTGTCATGTGTAGGGAAATTATGGTACTATACACGTTTTCAGTACTTGTCATGTGTAGGGAAATTATGGTGCTATACACGTTTTCAATACTTGTCATGTGTAGGGAAATTATGGTACTATACACGTTTTCAATACTTGTCATGTGTAGGGAAATTATGGTACTATACACATTTTCAATACTTGTCATGTGTAGGGAATGATGGTACTATACACGTTTTCAAAACTTGTCATGTGTAGCGAAATGATGGTACTATACACGTTTTCAATACTTGTCATGTGTAGGGAAATTATGGTAATATACACGTTTTCAATACTTGTCATGTGTAGGGAAATTATGGTACTATACACGATTTCAATACTTGTCATGTATAGGGAAATGATGGTACTATACACGTTTTCAATACTTGTCATGTGTAGGGAAATGATGGTACTATACACGTTTTCAGTACTTGTCATGTGTAGGGAAATTATGGTACTATACACGTTTTCAATACTTGTCATGTGTAGGGAATTTATGGTACTATACACGTTTTCAATACTTGTCATGTGTAGGGAAATTATGGTACTATACACATTTTCAATACTTGTCATGTGTAGGGAAATGATGGTACTATACACGTTTTCAATACTTGTCATGTGTAGGGAAATGATGGTACTATACATGTTTTCAATACTTGTCATGTGTAGGGAAATTATGGTACTATACACGTTTTCAGTACTTGTCATGTGTAGGGAAATTATGGTGCTATACACGTTTTCAATACTTGTCATGTGTAGGGAAATGATGATACTATACACGTTTTCAGTACTTGTCATGTGTAGGGAAATTATGGTGCTATACACGTTTTCAATACTTGTCATGTGTAGGGAAATGATGGTACTATACATGTTTTCAATACTTGTCATGTGTAGGGAAATGATGGTACTATACACGTTTTCAATACTTGTCGTGTAGGGAAATGATGGTACTATACACGTTTTCAATACTTGTCATGTGTAGGGAAATGATGGTACTATACACGTTTTCAGTACTTGTCATGTGTAGGGAAATTATTGTGCTATACACGTTTTCAATACTTGTAATCTGTAGGGAAATGATGGTACTTTACACGTTTTCAATACTTGTCATGAGTAGGGAAATGATGGTACTATAAACGTTTTCAATACTTGTCATGTGTAGGGAAATTATGGTGCTATACAAGTTTTCAATACTTGTCATGTGTAGAGAAATTATGGTACTATACACGTTTTCAATACTTGTCATGTGTAGTGAAATGATGGTACTATACACGTTTTCAATACTTGTCATGTGTAGGGAAATGATGGTACTATAAACGTTTTCAATACTTGTCATGTGTAGGGAAATTATGGTACTATACACGTTTTCAGTACTTTCATTCTCAGGCTCATGTACATCGTTACTCCTTCCCATTTCTGCAGTTGGACTCAAGGCTTCTTATACCCTGTTATATGCACTTCTTAATGATTCTCCCACAACCTCCCTCAACAAAATTCCTGGATATTTAATTTCTGTTATCCCACATTCCCATTCTGTCATCCATATTCCCAGTGGAAACACTTTTGTCAATCTTATGTGTCAATGTTTTAACATTTTGAACATTCTTTACATATTCTATATACATACACATTTAAATATATATGTATGTATATATACATATATATGTATATAAACTTGCAAGATCAGTGCTATCACATTGCCAATATTCATATCAAAAAAAGGTAATTCACAAAAAAAAAAAAGAATCAGAGACCAAAGAGTAATATTTTCACTTTGTGTTTGCATATCCCAAACCCTATCAGTATCCGCAGACATAATTTCTGTGAATAGTTTTTCTGTTAAGGAAAGGTTGTTTCATAAGATAATGTGTAGGATTTTCCCCTCACCACACTTTACTTCTCCCTCTTCTCTCATCACTTACTTGATGATTTATAAAACTATCGTAGTGTATGGAGTGCTATGATTACTCTCTGAAATGTGGAAAAAGACTATTCAATTAAGCATTAAAGTGGCATGAGACACACACTGAACAATTAAGCACCCCCTGCTAATGAACTCTGAACCTCAAATGTATGTCATTATTCAGTGACTTCACTCCTCCATTATTTGTCAGCCATGTACTTTATGATGACCAGCTCAGTCAAATAAGACAAAAAATCTAGACATTCTGTGAAAATCTGGACCATTGAGAGCTAGGAAAAGTGAGTACAAAACATAACAGAAAGTGTCACTTTGCCTTTCTAATAGCATCCCTCCCAAGGTGCTTTATGGCACTGAAGGTGTAAAAACACTTAGCGTTATTTTTTTCTGTAACTAGTAGTACACGGAGCAGATAAAGCTCCATGTATGTTACAAAGACATGTGTCTGGAAGTTTCTTCCTGGGCATCCGCTAAAATTTGGCTTCATTCCAAGTTGGACTTTTTTTGTAGTAAACAAATTTTAAATAAATATGTTCTCACTACAAAGAATTATGCTCATGTGATCAGAACTCTTTATTATGTGTTCTCATCATGAATGCCAAGAAAGTCACATCTCAACCTTTATCGAGGCCTCAATGTCTGGAACACAAAATAAACAAGTTGTGATACGCGAACCAATCATAATCCTCTTTATATTTACTACAAGGTAAGGGCCTGTTTTTTAGAGACACAATGTCATGAGATACTTGTGGTAAGGGCAGGAGGGGTGAAGTTTTCACAGAATCTGTCAGCTAACAGGTTAGCTATGTCCACAGGCTCAGTATATGTGGTATCATTAACTACCAGTTTAGCACAAATCAGGCCCTTTCCTTTTAGGTTATGGATGTAACTAAAGAACACCTTGTGGTTGTCCTTAAATGAGGAAGCTAATTTGGATTGGTAATTTGCTTTGGAAGACTTCACAAGAAGGCTTATTTGCTTGCTTAAGCCGTGGCTGGAGTGTTTCCAGTATAGGTCTCACCCCCCCTTACTCTTAGACAGCAATTTCTTCTTCTTATTGTAAAGCCTGTTAATGGCAGTTGTCCACCAGGCAGGTTTGCTATTCTTTGAGGAGCTTGTTTTGGTCCTATCAGGTATGGCCAAGTCAATGCAGTTAAACAGGTGTTTATATAAAGCATTGGTGTTGAACTTGGCATAGTTGCTAGTACCATCTGAAGGAGACAGATGCAGTAAAGTTATTTATACCATCCTGTAAGAGGTTATAATCTGCTTTCGAGAAGTTTTTAGTTTAGTTGCTGCTTGGTGGGGGGGTCAGGTGTGATAGTTACTTCAAATAAGACCGATCTGTGGTCAGATCTCACTAGGGAAGATCTCACAGTGGGGGTGCTACAGTGGTCCCCATATTGGTAAGCAACCAATCCAGGATGATGGCACCCCTTGTGGGGGTACCAACTAGCTGGTCCAGTGCATTAGAGTTAACAAAGTTGAGGAACCTTTGGGCAAGTGATTTTAGAGCATGAGTAATTTACCCTGTCAATGGATGGGTAGTTAAAGTCTCCCAACTATGGTGTTCGGATGTATCTTGATAGACTCAAGTAGATCCAAATAGACAAAGTAGGTGACCTGATTCATTGATGAGGTCCTGTAGTTGGTGATGACTTGAATAGGTCTCCTACCAACAGTTAATTGCACCTGAAGTATCTCCAGAGAATCACACTGTTTAACCAATCTGGAAGTGTATTTACCTTTAATGAATACTGATACACCGCTTCCTTTAGTTTTCATGCCTTCAGTTTCTGGTCTGAATGTGTGGAAGGAGATGTAGCCCACTATGGTTGGGGTGCTCTCCACAGCCTTGAACCAGGTCTCCATGACTGCACTAATGTTTAAGTCTTCCGAGGAGAGGACATCTTCCAGTGAGTGTAGTTTCATGTTAAGACTACTAGCATTTAGCAGCATAACCTTGAGGTTGTTTTTAGATGGAGTTTTTATGTCAGGGATTTTGTCCTTGAGACACTGCCTAAAAAATGCATATGTGGTGGGAAGAGCCTTAGCCAGTATCAAAAATCCCAGGGGTGACAGATGAAGACCATCTCTGGCCTTTTCTTTAATGAAACTACCAGGGTGTCCACATAAGGATACCCCTAATAAAATATATTAAACTGTTTTATATTTTTAAAATGTCAATAATAAAACTGCTCAGTTTGCAGCTATCCTCAGGTAATTTAAACATGACTGCACATAGCCCTATCTGTACCTAATATTTGAATATATCTGAAACATTACGAAGTAATACAAGGGTTATATTTGTTATGTAGATTTACCCTTGTCTTTTCCTTAGTCTTCACAAATGCACTGTGCTTAGCTTATTTACATGTAAGATTAGTGGTGCTCCTCACTTGTAACCTCTACCAACTGGCGAACGACCAGACTATGAATACTACCCTTAGACATGTTTTTTGATGTTTTAGTGTGGCTGTCAACTCAGCTTCTTCTTATGATTACACAAACAAAATTATACATACACCAGCCAAACATCCTAGGTAAATCCAAACACCATTCATTTTGTAGGACGCGATCCTTAACTTACACTATGGTTTCATAAATAAATCATCAGATTTCAGTTCTGTATGTTGCACCTGTGTGACATAGCTGACCACTCATAATGTAAGACTACAGTGATGCTTCAGTTAGGATGAAAATAATAGCTTATACCTTACTGTAGTTACCAAGAACATTGTGGTTTCAAACTTTCCTGATGTAAGGTTTTATCTTTGTTAACAAAACTAATAGCAAAAATGACACACATTTTGTATCAATCAAACATTATTATTATTTAGGGTTTGTCATGGACATTGAGACAAAACACTTGAACACAAGGAAGTAAAACCACAGACATGCTGAAACAATTGAGAGCTTTTTTAACGACCATTAAGAAAGAGCTTTCTGCATTATTTTAGAAGTGGAAAATGTGTTACTGGAGGATAATGCATATATAAAGGATTTTCATAAATATGAGAACTGAGTGGCGCAGTAGATATCCTGCAGCTTTGGGGAAAACTTATTTTGTTCACTTATCAAAGTAACTGAACTACCTAGATTTGTTCATAATATAGAGTGAATCTGAAGTATTGCCTCAAGCTTATCTTCACACAGAATGACAATTCATCCTTGCAGAAACGGCAATGCTTTTCAGTTCATATGCAAGATCAAGAAAAAAATATTTTTCAGTTCATATGCAAGATCAAGAAAAACTTATTTTCTGTGCTGGCATTTGAGCAATGTTTTCTCATGCCTAACAGACCCAGTATGCTGTAGGTCTGAAAGATACTATTCATAGGCACGATTGTTCATATTTACTGGACCATAAATGAGACAAGTGATAATGGTATCAAACTATAATCAAAACAATCATGCTAATTACACACACAGCAACCTCATCAGACCAAGGAAATATTTCTGTTTTTAAAGCGTAAAACTTGCAAAACTAGTTTGCTGGTGACAGTCTGAACAACAAACTTCTGAAGATATTCCCCTGGATTCAAGAATCCTCCGTGTAAGACTTAATAAGTCTTACTCGAAGGCTGCAGTTGAACGGTATGACGTCAGCGTGCCATGAATATTCATGAGGGCATCCTGATTCAACCGTAACTCTTACACGGACCGAGTATGAAAGCAGGGGGTGTGTCCGACTGCTGAGCAGTCTAAATGTCCACGCCCCTGCAAGTGTGGTAAAAGCAAAATGTCAACACACAAGAGCGAGTTCGCTCAAATGTAGTTGCACCCAACACCACACTTCCTGACACTGTAAACCCCCATCAGAGTTATAAAAAGTAAAATATTTATTTATTTTTTTTAAATCCACGATATAGCTGCCCGTATTTGCTCGTGTGTGCGCGGGTGTGCCCATTGCTTAGCCATAGTAAGCAATTCTGACATGGAAGAGCATAAGAAAGAATGTTTATGCAAATCACACCAAAATGAAATAGGGTAATAGTAGAGCGTATGCACAAAGAGGAGGCATTCACAGTTCGAGTCCCACCACACCCCTTATTTATGTTTTAAATCAGTATTTGAAATAATACCAGACATATATGATTAAAATTTTATTAAAAGCAGTGACCTGGCCAATGTATCAGTGAACAAAATATATATTTTCAAAGGACCCAGATATATAATAGACTGCTGTTAAGCAACGCTTTTCCCAGCGAAACACAGGTGCCCATAGTTTAATAGAGCTTTACCCAGCTAAACAGAGGTGCCCATAGTTAAATAGCGCTTTACCCAGCTAAACAGAGTTGCCCTTAGTTTAATAGCACTTTACCCAACACAATAGAGTTGCCCAAAGTTTAAAAGTGCTTTACCCAGCACAATGTGTTTGCGCGGACGTGTGCTCCGCACCAACCAGGGCACTGTAAGGCACCGGGGAGCAACGTAGAGCTAAGTTGCTTAAATGCAGCCACACCCCCTAGCCTGTCTAGACAGTATTAAAATAAAAGAATAATAAGGTTTAAACCCAGGGCCCTATGCATCATAATCAAAGTACAGAACCACTAAGCCATGACAACATAGGGGAAGCAGCCACTATTAACATTCATATACCTACGAATGGTAGTTTAACCATTACTAAGCAGGTCTGCAGTCAGCCGAGAATTTTACAAAACGGCCAATCACAAAAAAGTGCGGGGAAATGCGGCATATTTAAGCCCCATAGGTGGGAATACTCACCATAACTGATTGTAGCTCACATTTGCAGTCAGAATGGCAGGTGCTGGAGAGGGTTCACTCTTCCGAGCGCAATGTTGGGGCATCGAGGAGTCCAAATACATGGTTTGGATCCTTGTCCACCATCACTGGTCAAGACTCCTGCAGGTCCAGTTCCAAGAGACGGAGTACAAGGCAGAGGCTTGGAACTGGTTAGCTCGTGACCTCACCAGTGCCACAGGCATTCTTCGGACTGGTGAGAAGGTCCATCACCACCATGCAGACCTGAAGAGATGAAAGCAGGACCGCCTTAACTAGTGGATACAGGAGGCCCGTGGGATGCAGAATGCCCCACAACTGAGTATGTAGCCATGGAATGCAGTATGTAAGAATTGATAATGGAGTATGTATAACAGATAGGTATGTCTCAATATCCCTTCATTTACTTTACAGCTGCAGGTGACCATGCTACGAATCAGCAAGCCTATGCTTATAGGCTGCTAAGGCTGCGCCACCAGGCAGGTTAGTAATTATTCTGCATGTATTGTTATATAAAATATGGGAGAGAGCATGAAAGAAAGTGTTGTAGTCCAATAAAACAGCCATAGAATTGTCTGAATAAGTCCTCTGCATGTACTGCCAGATAAAAACTTCAGAGAGGCAGAAAAAGAGTGTAGTAACCCATTAAGAAAGGTAACATATGTCTGGAATAATATCTCTGCAGGCACTGTCATATAACATAAGTGAGTGAGCCTGATAAAAGATTGTTCTAACCTATTAATAAAGGTATAATATGTCTTGAACATGTCTGCCATAAACACCGTTAAAACAAATAAAGGAGTGAGCCTGTAAAAAGTGTGCAATGTCATTAATAAAGGTCTAAAACCCAGAGTGTGTCTGTGTCACAGAGTCTGAAATGTTGTTGTACCCTTGCAGTATACAAACAGTACTGTTTGAAAATGTGCTGGCAACCCAGAGTTATGCAGTCCCATATAAAGTGGGTGATGGAAGTGCTAGTAGCTGTGAAACATATATAGAGTCCACAATAGTCAGTTACTGGCTGGCATGAATAAGTAAACCTGGCACACATGTAGTATGTAATTATTCACCAGAAATGTGAGTGTGTGTTAAGAAATGCAGGGTTCTGTACAAATCAAAGTGAAAATATCATGTGAAAACATCCCAGATATGTAGATAAATAAATATAAATGCAAACAAGAAACATGTAGCAGTAACATCTGCATCCTGGACAGTTATTATGTCAGATATAGGTCAGGCATATATTGAACTAGCCAAACCCATGACACAACCTAATGTATGGTGGCAAGTGTAATAATACAGGTAGGGGATATACACTTGCAATCACTGGGAATGTAGTGTAGACTAAAAGGTCATTATAAGATGTTAACTGAGGTTTTTTCTACACCCTACCGTATGTGCATAAACCATGCAATTCCACACCTCAATGGGTATGTGTAACCTTAAATATTTGTTGGGACATATGTCCTATTGTTTTATAAATATTTGCATTGATGCTGATGCATGTGCCCTGTTCAAACACCACATTCATGGTGGCCTGTTGCTACCAAACATCCCTGCATGCTATTGGAATATCCACTGTCGCTCAATATATGCATGTGTTATGCTTGCTGTTCAACTGTTGGAACCTTGGTGGGTTGGGTTAATGGGAATATTACTGCATGTTGTTACAACTAATCTGGAATGCTGTTGTTTATGTTTTAATTAAACACACCTAATCACAGAACGTATGGGAAGGCCGGTCCCAGCGGACCCACCTGTCCCTCCTCAGTTAACGAGTGCACCTGGCACCAGCAGCTCCGGTGCCCAGCCCGGGCTCCCCTCCTCGGTTGGTCCTGTGCCACCTTCGGGTGGAAGCACTGCAGGGGATGGGGCTTGCCCCCCCATGCAAGAGTGGGCGGAGAAGGGCCACCTGTCACCCTTCAAAGGTTCCGGGCTGTGGTGCGTAGGGAGATCCAGCATTCAGTCGCTGATCCCATATGCCAGCTTGAGGTGAGAGTGGCACGTCTCTCAGGTGAGCCTGCCCATCCTACTTAGCCCCCAGCACAGCCACCCTTGGGGCTGTGAAGGTGCAGTGGTGACTGCCCATGGGTGGGGATCTCAGTTCCACTGTTACCATCTGTGGGCTCATAGGCTTTGTGATTTCCAAAAAACCTTCCCTGTCAATTGTGTTCACCCACCTCATGTGTCAAACTCTGCCCCTGTATGCATCTTGTTTGTCTTGTCTGTTTACCTCCCCAACCTATCTCCCCAAATATACCTACATCCTCTACCTCACATTCCACTCTCACCTGAAAAAAAAAAATAAAAAAAAGGGAAATCTGTTCCCACAAAAAAATTACGCCCCATACATAGCTGCCAAATTCGCACACATGTCTGCTGGACATGTAAACTGATAATTCTAATTGGCAGTACAACATATTTTGTTGTCCTCACCCCTCTCTCTGGGGTGGAAGGTTTCAAACTTCACACCAAATTTCATACATATACACAGCTGTTGCTGGTAAAGAAATGGGTAGCTATGGACCTTCCCTGCACCCATCCTGCACATCCCGAGCTGGTTTTCCTACTGTCTTTCCCTCTTTATGCCCCCTTTTTCACCACTTTCCTATCTCCCATTTTCTTTTCTTTAAAAGAAATTAGCACGGGGGTTAGCGGGAGTAAGCACTTTTAAGCAGTAGTTAGCAGGGGTGTGCAAGTGTGAGCTTATGTGCGCTTAGCTAAGCATTGCTAAGCGTCGCGCAAATCTGCGCAAACCCGCTTACAACTGATTAAAGGTGCCTTAGTCAATCTGTATGACAAGGCCCTTGTACTGCTCAGCAGCAAAATAAAATACACTTGTCAGTCTCGAACCCGAGACCTTGGACTCACCAGTCTGCATGAAGTACCACTACACCACAGCAGATATACAATAACGTAGTGCTGAAAGCAATATATCATGCATTACCATGAGTGAATGTAAAGGGAAAATAGGAATTGCATAACACAAATCTTGTTCTGTGGACCTTAACCAGCAGGTGTTGTGGAATTGCATGACATGAATAAGCCATGCTAGTGGGGAATAAGGTTGTACAAACCCCGCACAGTATCAGAGCAGGATAAACACTGACATATTTGCATAGGTCACAGGCCAGACCTCCCAACAGTGACTGCTCTATAGTGATGACCCTGATTTGTAAACAAATGTTAGCTGTGCCCCTCTGACTCCCTGTGAAATGTACTAACAGTAGGCAGAAAGGTGTGGAATCTCACTTAATGACAAATGTCAATAAGTGAGAGTAGACACTGCTTGCACATCAGAAAAGGTGTAGTAATACATATGCTCTGAATCCCCCAAAGTCTGAACTGCAAAATGTCTGAAATATATCACAGGTGTATCCTAGTTATATGTACCTTTCCCTGAGGCTGTTCAAATATATACATGAAAGTATCTGAGGCCTGGAAGAGACAGAAACACACATGCATATCAGCTTGTCTGCTGTTACACACTCTGCAAATAGCTGTAGAATGAATCCCACAAGCATGCCCTTATGTAGAAATACAACACAGAAATATCAAAGGATGTAGCCATGTACTGCTAGCAACCACCTGTGACAATGCCATTGTTCAGGTGCTGGAAAGACTGCTGTGTTGCACAGTCAAAGAATACTAGGCTGACCTCTGTCTACCATCTGGATATGTCCACAAGTGGGAGCTATTCAGACAGACTACTAGCCTTCATAGACTTACAGGTACATAGCAACTCTGCATGTTCAGTAAGATAAACATCACACGATAATAAATAATGCACTCTGCACTTCTGCACCCCTACCCAAAGGTACTATATACCCGTGTAGTCAGGCACAACCAAGGGTGTAGGTATGGAAAAAAAGTAGTGAAATATGTCCAGTTGTCCTGAGCAGACTGTGCTGATGTCAACACAAACAAACCACAAACTGTTCAGAAGTGAGTAACGTACTAATGACAGTGTAGCAGTTCACAAACAGTGCATGTGCCTGATATTCATAACTGGTAGTACAACACACTTAGTTGTCCTCACCCTCACTCAGGTGTGGAAGGTTTCAAATATCCCTCCTAATGTATTGCATATGCACAGCTGTTGCTGGTAAAGAAATGGACAGCTATGGACCCTCTCCACACCCATCCTGTACATCCTGAGCTGGTTTCCCTACTGTCTTCCCCTCTTTGTGCACTCTTTATCACCACATTCCTATCTCCCCATTTACTTTTCTGTCAAAGAAATGAGCGCAGGGGTTAGCGGGAGTGAGCACATGTAAACAGCAGTAAGCGGGTTTGCACCAGTGTGCGCATGTGTGTGCTCTTAGCTTAGCATTGCTAAGATATGATAAGATAAGCCAAGTTTGGTTTAGTATTGCTAAAATAAAATAAGCTAAGCTTAGCTTAGCATCGCTAAGCGTCATGCAAACCCACACAAACCCGCTTACAACTGCTTAAAAGTGCCTTAGTCACTCTGCATGACAAGGCCCTTGTACTGCTCAGCAGCAAAATAAAAAACCTTGTCAGTCTCGAACCCGGGACCTTGGACTCACCAGTCTGCATGAAGTTCCACTACACCACAGCAGATATACAATAGCTTGGTGCTGAAAAAAATATAACATGCATTACCATGAGTGAATTTAAAGGGAAAATAGGAAAGCCATAAGAAAACATTGCAATAACTACTGTTGTATGCCAGTTAATTCTCTAATTCGAAAAGAAAGTACATACTCCCATGTATCCAGTGTTAGCATTAGGAGGTGTGAGTAAACCTACACACTGAAAAGAGTGTACTGGAGGAAGCAACAGTCAGGTTTCAGTACAACATGCATTTCCCTGGCTACAACCCAGCTTCAGATATGAGACATATACCAACCTTCTGACTGAGACAACAGTGTCCACAGCAAACAAGCATGGTCCCCACTTTGCAAAACTGAAAGGGCTACGCCTACCTAACCTATCATTTTATAGCAGTGTCTTGAAAATCACAGTGAGAACTGCAATTACCACACAGCAGGCTGCATGCAGTTACTAAATGGTGGGCACCAATTGGTGCAGAGGCCATCACATGCACATGTGCAGATACCTAGAAAAGCAGACTGTATCTGCTGTCCACACATGCAATAATATCATTGCAACAACTGGGAGAGAGAGAGAGAGCACGAGCGGGAGAGACAGATAGAGACAGACAGACACAAATAGGCAGAAGGAGACAGATGCCGAAAACAAACAGCAACACACAGAGGAAACAAAACCAAAAATAAATAAATAAATAAATAAAAAATAAAAAACCAACACCTTCGACAGACGGAGGTGAGGAATGCAAAGGTAAGGTATGTAACAGATATGTATTTGGTGACATCCGAAAGATGTGTCTGAAGGGTAGTCTATATACTGTGAATCATCCATATGTGGCAGCAGTCCGTATCTATATGTACATGCATATTTGCATAAGGCAAGGGACATACTGCAACTGTTAGTGAAGGCTGGACATAAGTATGTTGTTGAAGGCTGCTATGTGCACATATGTATGTAGGTTGTAGTGTGTGTGGCATTGCAGAAAGTAAGCAGTGCCAGTACATGTCATGTGGTGTTAAATGCTGTGGGACTGAGCTACAGGCAGTGAGGCCTGCAACAGCTATATGGCCTGAGGACAGCAGAATGCATTCTGCACAACATTGTGCAATAGTATTACATAACCGTATGTCTCACAACTGTTGCATAATTGACATCCCCACCATGAAAGGTGGGCAGTATAAGTGCCTATATGTGCAGCTATATGTACAGCAATGGATGTTTACATGTATGTGTATATATACATGTATATATACATATATATGTGTGTATAAATATATAGATACATATATATATATATATATATATATATATATATATATATATATATGGATATATGTAGATATATATGGATAAATATAGATATATATTGATATATATGGATATATATAGATATATATATAGATATATATGGATATATATGGATATATATGTAGATATATATATATATATATATATATATATAGATATATATGGATATGTATGGATATGTATGGATATGGATAGATATGGATAGATATGGATAGATACGGATAGATATGGATAGATACAGATAGATACAGATAGATATGGATAGATATGTATATATGTATGTGTGTACATATATATATATATATATATATATATATATATATATGTATGTATGTATATATATATATATATATATATATATATATATATATATATGCATATATATATATATATATATATATATATATATATATATATATATGAGAGAGAGTGAGGGAGACACAGGGTCATATGTACTGCAACAGGTGCCTGTTGTCCAAGGCATGGACTGAACACCAGTGTTGATACCACAGTGCCATACCCCATTCCAAAACACCTTACGCAGTAACTGCCACATATGTGGTAGCCTGCCTAACACTGATGGTGTCAGAAGGGTAAACGGGACACAGGTGAACAGTAGGCTCCCCTTTGATAATCACAGTGACAACAGTAGTAATGTAATCTGTCTACGTGGTACTTGTCATCACAAAAGGTGTGCCATCTAGGGGAAATATAGGTCAGTGTTCCCCTCTACTCATCACAATGCCCCATGTGGTATGTACCTCACTTGACAACTACAGCAAGTGGAAAGGCCACAGACATACCTAACAAAGAGTAATACTGCCCTCAAACACATGCCCTATGCAGACTGACTCACAAACCACAGCTAGAGTGTGTTGCATACCGACCACCCAGAGGTTACCACTGCCGGACATGCAGAGGTATGTCACACCCACAGCAGTCGGCCAACCACCATGACACCACCTCACAATCCCTCTGGGCTACATGACCTAGGGCCCTAATCCTTGACACCTCACTAAACAGCACATGCTGGAGGTATAGGTTCCTATCCACAAATATGCCATACTCTGGACTAAACCACCCAGCATGAATAAACAAGGCTCCTCATTAGCAGATGTCATACATACCCCTGATGGTTGTTTTGGAGATAGGTAATATGCCCTGGGAGTCACCTCTGTGTATCCGGTTGACAGGAGCAAGTGAAATCACAATTCATGTGTGTCAAAAGCCAGGGTAGCATATGGCTAGGCTGCTCTAGGCCCTAGGGCCATTAGCGTATTACCTAACTATGACACAATGCACACACACATGTACTCAGTGCAATACCTGCTATGTGAGGCGGAATGAGTGTGACAGTGACTGTGTGCAAGGTTTGTAAAGGTGTGATAGCTTAGTGTGAGGTTGTGTCTGTCATGGTAGTTTGTGTCCTAGGTGTGAGGCCGGTGAAAGATGTGTCAGTTATTGGGATGCAGACATAGTAGGATGGCATATGTTGTGACGTAGTTCCTTGTGTACGACTGTGGTGTCCCAGTGTAGGCTGAAGCAATGCATGTATGCTCAGTACATGGTACTGCTGGTGACTCCAGCTCACATATGAACTGTTGTACTACCTGAAGCTGTAGGCCTAAACAGTACAGTATGGTGTATGTTCACAGTCCCTGGTAACACTGTCTTGTGTGTTTCCTGTAGTCTGCACAGATTACATACCACAGGCATAGGTATCTGTAAGTAGGGGCACACAGTACTATAAGGTACACAGGTAATGCTCATATGTGTTGGCATACATCTGTGTGTTGCATGTATGTCTGATGTGTGTTTAATGATGCCTGTACCATGCCCTCAATGACATGTGTGTTACAGGTTATGTCTGTGTACCTAGCAACATGTATACTCTGTTAAAGCAGTATGCCAGCTATATTAACAACTGTGCACATATGTTAGGTAGGGGTATGGCATCAAAGACTAGGTTGGTTTACTGGTAATACTGTAAATGTACATGACATTCATTGTATTGGATGACATATTTCTTCATGCATTCGCTTGATATATACCCCCAAGGTGAGGTTGTGCATTGTATCCCAAACAGTGTGCTGACTACTGGTGTATACTGGTGTGTTATATGGAGTGTTGCAGGCACTGTCAGCCAGTTGTGGGCTGAGCACTGATATGTGGTATTGAATGTGTGTATCCTCTGATAGAAAGATAGATGCTATATATGGCAGTTAAGTGATATCTGTACTTCATAATGTTAAGTGTGCCACATGACTTGTTCATACATATAATTTAATTGTCTTCCAGGGTTATGGCTCATCAACATAACCCATCCTATTCAGCTGCGGAGGAGCAGGAAATACAGAACAGCCTGGTGCAGCACTATAACCTGCTTTTTTTCCAGGGCCAGCCAGCACCAGCATGACCGTACTGCACTGTGGCAAGACCTTGTTCACCAGGTAAATGACATAGATATGCATAACCGGACATATGAGCAGGTGCACCATCACTGCAGTGATTTAATTAGACATGTCTGGCAGCATGCATCTGATATCCATAGGCAACGGCTTGCCACAGGTGGTGGGGCAGCCATACACCCCCCCTCACCAGAGTGGAGGAGCTGCTCCTAAGTGTGGTGGCTCCTGGCCTACAGCAGCAACAGCATTACACATGTGTCATCATGGAGGCCGGAGCCACCCAGCAGGATGACATGGAGCGTGCAGGTAATACGCCCTAGCTGTAGACTACCGTTACCTGTATGGTTAGAATATGCATATGTGAGATGGGTACTGTGTGTTTAGCAGTTGTGCTACCTAATATGTGCAATACTGATATTTGGAATAGTACCCGTACACCTGTGACTGTTGACTGTTGTTCCACTGTCATTTAGCACACTCACAGTAGCAATGCCACAGTTGTGGCCACTGACAAACTGTATCATATTCTTCTAGGTCCCTCTGGTGTGACAGCAGGGCAGACAATACATGCTGGTGAGTGTGTTAACACTTTAATTTTGGTAATGAAATGTGCATGTCATAGGTGAGGTGTAGGCCATGTACACGTAACACACCTTCGCATAATGCATGATGTGCATGTTTGCTGTGAGACATCAGTCATCTCAGTAAAGTCAGTAGCTGCCTCAATCACATGCAATGCACAGTGCAGCAGACACATTTGTGGCAACACTGTACTGCACATTGGATATGCATAGTTTCTACAGCTGTACACAACAGAACATGTTTATCATATGCAGTACACGAAAACATGTTACATTTGGCATTACCACACACCTGCTGTAAGGTCACACTTCAGGATCCCACGTGTCAAGCACACACACATGCTGTACCTAAGGGGTAGAGGCCTATCATGGGGATGTGCAACACTCTGCAACACATAACACAGTCATGTTAGGCAATGCTCCCTATTGGGCACCTCACACACCCATGTACAAGGTGGCTGTGTAATTGTGAATGTAGCCATGGCACTGCAGTTCAGGTACAGCATGCTATGCGGTGGTCTTGCACACATTATTAGCTGTGAGTGACCACAAGATGCATGTTGATGATGGCACAGGGTACTACACCCCATCCAGTTACAGTGACCACAGTACTACTCATAGCAGTCATTGCTTTGCACCTCAGTGTTGTGTGTGCAAACATATGCACCTATACACAATATGCATAGCATGTTGTCTCTGTGCTTACATATGCCAGTATACAGAATATGCACAGCAGTCGCCATCCACACAAAGTGTCACATATATGTCCTGGAATGCTAGTGGGTGTATAGGTCACTTGACACCATTGGGTATGTGTGGTCTTTAATGTTGCAGTCGTGTAGCATGCCATGCCATGTCTGGCACCCACATATCTGCAATATGTCCCACACTCACCATAACCACTGTACACTGGCCATGTCGAGCATTGAGTTTCCTTCACGTCAACTCAACATGAACCGCACATCCCGTGTGTGTACATAGCACGCATGTGCTACACCTGTGCCCACTATTATCTGCTATGGATAAAGACACTGCACTCAGACATGGTTATCTATGTGTCACACAGATAACATATGCAGCCATGGCATGTATACGTGTGGGTGATGGTGCACAGGGCATTGCAGAGCTGATAATACCTGCACAGCAATGTTGTGTCCATGTACACATTGTGTTTCAGGGTGTAGCCAATCACTGAACAACTACACAGGTAACTCAAAGCCATGTATACTGCAATTTAATAGGGGCGTCTACACTTGCACTGCATGGTCTTGTGCAACACATTCTGCATGCTGACACATGTGTGGTGACTGTCTACCTCGTGATACTGACATCCACCTTCACCCACTATAGATTATGCGTTGGATTGCTGGTATGTGTGTGTATGTGCTGTAGTGAGGTGTTTATGGTTGTTCATGTGTGCATGTGTGCATGTGCGCATGTATTCCTATGTGCATGTGTGCATGTGTTCATGTGTTCATGTGTGGATGTGTGCATGTGTGCATGTGTTCATGTGTGCATGTGAGCATGTGCAGACCGTAACGTGTGTTTCCTGTCTTCCTCTCACAGGTGCTGAGTTAGTGGTTGGCCAAAGCAGCACGCAACCTGATGCCACTGTCATGACATGTATATTGGCACAGGAAGATTTGACAGGGTCTGTCATTGGTCCGCCAATCGACAGTACACAGCGTTCAACCCCATCTATGCGCACACTCATACTGTCAATAAATCCCTCACCACCAATGGCCATAGGCGAGGGACAGCATACAATTGGCATTGAACAGAAGAGTGTCGTACCCATGGCACTTGCATCCCCTCACAGCAGCCATAGCCGTAGACCTGGAATGGTACCACATAGGCAGAGGTCCAGGGGTTCTCAGGGGAGCACCACTGGTCATATTGCCCCTGGCAGGCATGCCCTCACAGGTCCTACGATGACCAGTATGTTCTGGGCTGTAATGCAGGCTCAGGCATGTATGGAACTGTACACCAGGCAGGGACTTAGGGCACAGAGGGCACATTACACCGCTATCAATGACAGCATCCATGACCTTGCCGGTGCCATCTGGACTTACACCGAGGTCGTTGATAGACATTGGGGGGAGACATTAGATGCCCTCCACAACATGTCTTCCATGAGTCAGGACCATGCGGGATGGTTGCGACATCGACGCAGATGCATGCTAGCAACAGCAACAGCTGGCCGTGGTCACAGACGGGCCACAGTTCATAGCCACTCCCGTAGTGGCAGTACCAGCCCCAGCAATGCTGGGGCTGGCCTGTCCATTAACCGTCTCAGTAGACCACGTGCATGTGGCTCTGGCCAGTCCCAGCAGAGACATGGGTCCAGCCATCATACCTCTGCCTCTGATGACGGCATCTAGTCAGGGTTGGTACCTGATACTGTCCGTAGCACCCCTGCAAGGCACAGGTACTGTGTCCGTGGCCGGAGACAGTGATCTGTACAGCCTAGCAGGTACAGTCTGTGGCTGTCCCACAAACTACTGTATATGGCAGCCACATGGTGGAGCTGTGTGCATGCAGACACACACACATTAACCAAACAACTAGGGCTCACACATACACACACATTACATCAACATTGGCCCATGCTGTACTGTTGTCCCTTACACACACACAGACATGTCGATTGGATGGGTCAATTTCAGGCTCTGGCAAACAACATAACGCCCTGTGCATATGATGATACCTGTGTTGCCTCCTGTCATCTGCATCATTGATGGAGGGACAGGCTAACATGGTGCTGATGCACAGGGTGACACTATAGCAGTGTAGCAATAATAGCAAGTTGTCAACAAGGAAGTGTAACGACATCCTTGTAGGTATATCTGAGCAGACATTATGCATCAAAGTTCTGATTGTCAATGTAGCATTGTTTACACCACTGTTTGGTCTGAGTATGTATTGTCCACCCATGTGCCACTTGGCTGAAGTGTAATGTGTTGCCAGCATGTGTTAGTGTGTGTACAATATGTGTGTGATGTGTGCAGTACAGATTAGCAAGTGTACATCTGTGAACATGGTGGGTGCGCACTGTCTGCATGTACGTGCATAGTGGACACATGGGACGTGTGGCATACCCTGTCGTACACATTGTTAACATCTCATAGTATCTTTCAATGGCCAGTATGCATTCTACTACAGTTATGTACTAACATGGGTAGACGTGTGTATGGCATGGGTTGACACTATGCTGTGGGTGATACCGTTAATATCTGTCAATGATTTGCGGTCTGGTAGTATACACAACCTCAACAGCATGACTATAAGCAATCATTGGATGATGTCCTGACAAATGACACACAGTAGTAGGGAACCCAATAACAATTGGATCCTTCTGGTCCTATACTATAACACTAACCAGTGGTGATGACCGCCACCCATTCCTGTGACTACATCTGTCTGGCATATAGCCCATTAGGTACATGCAGACACACTAGGGATATGTCCATCCAAATCTGGAAATACATGGATTGGCCTACAATGCATTCCCTGGATGGGATGCATATCCTACACAAGGGTATCATACAGACAGATACCTGTTGTCTGATACATGCTGTATAGCAGTAAGCTGGCTATGGCATAGTCATCCTCATGTACTATACATACTATTCAGTCAGTACCACACCAGTGGTAGCCCTCAACATGTATGTTGGGTAAAAATGTGTACATACAGCCTCATGTTATGTCATGTGTCCTTGGTATCCACATATCCATAGGTATTGTGGAGTCCCAAGGTGTATCACATAAGACATTAGAGGCCTGACTGCATATCCACAGGGCAGACATATACCTATAAAACTGTCCATTCTTGGCAGTCTTTGGTGTTTATGACCATGTCTGACATATACCCCAGGCATATACCCTCACTCACACTACTCTTAAGTAACTGTCATGGGTGTGTGTGCCACAGATGACCTTGGCCACAGAACACGATAGTGGACGGCCTTGTCACATACATACATATGTGACCTATGATCTGAGAAGCAGCAGCACAACCTGTCAATGGAAACAAATGTATACATGTAGTATGCAGGCTTCACACCTATGTACTGATTGAGGGGACATGTACACATATATATTTGCCATGCGGATACCTGATGCATGCAATGCACTTACTGTTATAATCATACTATGTCATATCATAGTAAAATCAAAACCCACACTGCATTGTCCAACACTGACACACACAGAGTCAGCATTTGCAGGATTCAAACCCCTACCTAGCTATGTTATGATACTAGAAAGCAATGCATTAACACAGGATGCTATCTGCTTTACTGGGTGGTTTCCCTTCTCCTGCTGTATTTGTAGGATGGTGACATCACCAGTCTTTCCAAAGAGGAATGTACCTGGTTTAGTGAGTTTTCCCAGTCTCCAAAAAGGGACACCTCTCAAAGGAAACTGCACACATACACCCCCCCCACACACTCACTGTTTGCAGGATTCAAACCCCTACCTAACTATGTTATGATACTACAGGGAGACGCATTAACATGGTACGCCATTTGCTTTACTGGCTGCTATTCCTTCTCCTGCTGTATTTGTAGGATGGTGACATCATCAGACTTTCCAAAGAGGAATGTACCTCTTTTAGTGAGTTTTCCCAGTCTCCAAAAAGGGGACACCTCTCAAAGGAAACTGCACACATACACCCCCCCCCCACACACACACACTGTTTGCAGGATTCAAACCCCTACCTAACTATTTTATGATTCTACAGGGAAACGCATTAACAAGGCATGTTATTTGCTTTACTGGCTGCTATCTCTTCTCCTGCTGTATTTGTAGGATGGTGACATCATCAGACTTTCCAAAGAGGAATGTACCTCTTTTAGTGAGTTTTTTCCAGTGTCCAGAAAGGGGACACCTCTCAAAGGAAACTGCACACTTGCACACACACACACACACACACACACACACACACACACACACACACACACACACACCCCACACACACTCACTGTTTGTAGGATTCAAACCCCTACCTAACTATGCTATGATACTAGAGAGAGAGCGCGCTATTGGCTTTACTGGCTGCTATCCCTTCTCCTGCTGTATTTGTAGGATGGTGACATCATCAGACTTGCCAAAGAGGAATGTACGTCTTTTAGTGAGTTTTTCCAGTCTCCAAAAAGGGGACACCTCTCAAAGGAAACTGCACACATACACCCACCCACTGTTTGCAGGATTCAAACCCCTACCTAATTATGTTATGATACTAGAGAGAGAGAGACGCATTAACATAGCTCGCTATTTGCTTTACTGGCTGGTTTCCCTTCTCCTGCTGCATTTATAGGATGGTGACATCATCAGACTGGACAAGGTGATGTGTGTACACTTTGTTTTCTGCCATTCCAGGAATGGTCCATGTGGGTCAGCAGGTGTCAACAGCTTGAACAAGACCTCAGAATCATTACCTTGTGTGATCTATCTGTGGACATTCCATCATATGTCAACACATTTATGCACAGCTTGTTGGTTTTGTGGATACTACATGTGTCTGGGATGTTGATAAAGGGCTATTCAAAGTCTATGTGACACATGTATAGATGTGTTCATTGATGTATGTCCTAGATGGCTGCCTTGCAAACAGTCTAGCATGTTTGGGAACCATGATCCGCACATGAACATACCACAGTTGGTAGGGTTGTGTGTATGTCAGCTTCCAATAGCTCTGTTTATGACTGCAACCATGATGGACTCCATGACCTTGCAGATCAGACTTCACAGGTGTACTGGACTTGACTTCCCATGGTGTGTTGTGCACCAACACTTGTAGGGAGTGCCATATGTAGCTGTGACACATTCAACGGTTCCACATCCTGTGTAGGGGGTGAGGCTCAGCTGACTGTTAGGTGCATGATCTGTTTGTTCTGAAGTTTGTGCATGACACGTATTGGGAATCAATGTATTCCACTTGCTGCCATGCTTTTGGCAGTGGGGGTAGCTGCTCATCCATTCTACATGTGATATCTCCTGGTATGATGATATGGACTGTTGTCAGTGGGAGGTGGGTATGTACATATGGGCCTGTCTGTCATGATGTTGGCATTGTCACTCAGGTACAGTTGGCCCTAACTCAGGACATATATGGGTGTACATTGCTATTTATGACATAGCTGTAGGAGGTGTCATGATTCAGTCTGGACTCCTTCTCAGCTACTCTTTACAAAACACCAACAAACACGCGCACTAATCCCTGTTGTACTCTTTTACATGCTTAACACCCTACTGATCCTTTGTGATCAGGCTACAGAGTATGTCATGATAATATCCTGGCATGTCCAGGGGTCGGTTTTGTGTGTACTCTCCAGTCCAGCTGGTGAATATTGTGATATTGACACAATGTCACATCTGCCTCATGTACACAGACAACCCTCTCCTCCTCCTGACAAACTCAGATATATGTGTGAGATGCACATATATAGACATACAGGGTGCTGAACTCTCTCGACCCATGACTGGCACAATCTATCAGGTGGTGAAGGTAACCACACACACCACATATCAGTCTCACATATCCTCTAGCAACAGCACTCAATCCAAATTATCACACATAGACATACTCGGATGCTGTAAATGTACACTACCTAAGCAGCAGAGACCTCCAAAGCAGACACACACACACCTGCTACCCCACTACAATACCCACATATCACATAGTTCACAATGTCACTGTGCCACACAGTCACTGCCCTTCAGGCTAAACAACACACCTAATACACTTGTAATAGGCGACACTTATTGTCAGACACACTGACGTACTACTCACCAGCCCTAACAAGAGAATAGTCTCTTTGGGCTGTCTGTTGGGTGCCAGGATCTGCCGCATAACACAGGCAGTCAGGTCACTCCAAAGCAAGTACAGGACTGGCACCATCATTGTCCATGCTGGTGTGTATAACCCCAGACGTTACTCCCTGGACCACATGACATGATACATGGAGGAACACTCTGATCATGTAGTCCAGGCCAGTATGACCCTGACCTTGTGTAGCATCTTACACCCACCAATTATGATGTCACAGTATACAGACACACATATCACATTTAACAGTTGCCTAACAAATTTGTTTAATTCAAAGGGGATACAGTGTCTGTCAGCCTATGGTGACATGCTCAACATGCCACGTAGCTTCACTATGGACAGCTTGCACCTGTCACCCTTGGACTTTGGAATGCTGACTAAGGCTCTTGCTACCACCATAGTGCCTTTTTTAAGCAGGGCTCAGAAGACAAACCCACCTCCATAGACATTACAGGTTAAATTAAACTAAGGGTAATGCTGCTCAACAACAGTTGTGTTAACCTCATATTGCGGCCACTCAGGACTCTCCTCAGTATGGAGGATAGCGATATCTGTGCACTGACAGATGCCTGGTTCAGGTTCGCTTATGCACACCAGCACTACCAGGTTATGTTTCATACCATGCTGTCTGACAACAAGCCTTGGAACAGACAACACAACTAGGGGGAGTATCCATATACATCACAGATACACACACCTCCGGGTTAGTAGCACTGCACAAAGCATCACAGACCATGCATATACAACCACCATTGTGCAATACTGCCTTTCAGTTTGTTGCCTGCTACAGAACACACTCCCAGACTCAGGAACCACACTCGGCTTTCGTGGGACCTATGAAGAATATGAAGGTCTCCACAAACACCATTATATTGTGTGACTTCATATACACAAATATTGACTGGGGATACTACTCAAGCCCCGACACCCTCACCCAATAGTCGCTACAATTTGTAGACTCATATGCTATGGCACAACCAGTCAGCACAGCCACAAAGGGGAATACATATTGGACCTGATCATCACCAACATGGGGACTCTATGTTCCACACCAGCAATATAGCCCTCATTGGTAAGGTCAGAAGATACATGTATCTCACTGGACATACATATACCCTCCACACACCCATCCTGGGTAATCTTGGTGAACTTCTCATGAGCCAACGTCTCATTTCACCGCAATAAGGTGGTATCCTTCAGAGACCCTGAGACAGTGGCAAATACGGCTCACACTGCTGCATCCTTTACATACACATTCTATGGACACCTAGTGGACTGCATGGATTGTGCTATCCCAAATAAAAACAGGACTCACTACTCCAATGGCAGGGGACCTGTCTGGTAGACCCCAGCCATTAATAAGCTGTACAACGTCAGGAAGAAGCTACTACATGATAGAGCACAATCCCGGACTGGGAAGGCATCTGTGATCTGTACTAGCAGACAGCTATGATCACTCCTGAACTTTTCTAAGGGCCGCTTCTACCGGACAATTGCAACAGACACGTAGGACTATCACACGACCTTCTTCAGTTATGTCAGGAACCTGGGTGGACACTCACTGATATGCTGTGAGTTACTGCACACTGCCTTAACCTACCCTGAACCCACTGGCATTGCCAACATCCTGGCAAACAGGTTCAGTGGAGATGTCTCCCACCCATCCCCCCTAAGGAGCAACTATCCATCCCAACAGAGTATAACTTCCCTGACATCACACACTAGCAGGTGAGTGCTGCCCTCCCCAAAGTGTACATCACAGTATCAATGTGACCAGACAGTGTCCCAGCCTGCATCTTACACGAGCAACATGACAGACGTAACCCTCACTTTACATCACTGTTCAATATTGGAGTTACCACAGGATATATACCCAAGGAATGGCATACAGCGACAGTGGTCCCGCTCTACAGAGTTGGTGCCACAATGAACCACAGACAATATTGCCCTATAAGCCTATGTAGCCTGTTCTGCAAAGCTATGGAGTGTATTGTCATGGGACTCATACACATAGATATCGGGAACCTACGGACACTGTGTCCTACACATTTCAGTGTTGTGGGCAGATCTTGCCTCTTGAACCTGTTTGTATTCTTTAAATGGTTAACAGGTCCATTGACATAGGGATGGCTGCCCACACAGCCTACCTGAACCTTGCAAAACCCTTTAACACAATAACCCACTGGGCCATTATGCATAGGCTCACCAGCGTCGATATAGACACATATCTCACACGATGGATTGATACCTGGATCAGGGATAGCACACACATGGTCAGAATTGCAGGTGCCATGTCTGATTATACACCAGTTACACATGGCATCCCACATGGCTCAGTCCTGGGACCTCTCTTGTTCAGTATATATTTGTCTGACGTACAGGCTACCACAGGGGGAATAAGGCTGAACATGTTTGCACTTGACTGCAAACTGGGTGCCATGATCAACTCTTCAGCTGCCACATGCATACTCAAACAAGGTCTCACAGAGATGGATGACTGGTGCCTGAGCCATGGCCTACAGCTAAATGCCATTAGTTGCATAGTCATCCCCTTTGGGAATAACAACATGCCCACACATTACCACATAGGTAGTACTCCATTACATATGGTAGGGGTTGTTAGGGGTTTGGGGACATGACATGTTCGTACTGTCACCTTTGACATTCACGTTGCCAAAGTGGTTGGACACACCTTCTATGTGGGCCACCTTATCCCATATGGTTTCACATCTAGATCGAGTGAGGTCATTGTGCCCCTATACTCATCACATCCATGCTTTGTTATAATGCCACATTTGGGGTGTACCTTACCCGACACCTGCAGCAACTGCACTGGCCATGGAAGTTTCTCACCAAGCAGATCTAGGGACTCACACAGATGCCCTTCACAGTTCAGATGCAGTAACTCCAGCTCTACTCAGTCGCTTACCACCTACTCAGATATGATGTGTGCCTATTGTTTACAGATATACCCAACCCTGCATTACTGGACATGCTCCACCTCAGGATATCCGACTCCCTTGGAGCTACACACTCCAGGGACGTATACCTCAGCACAGATGTTAAAAGTACATTGTGGAGGGACAGATTCTTATCCCAGAGGCTTCACTCACTCCAAAATGTAATCCCAGTTTCACATAGGCAGAGCCACCCACTGACCACCTACTGGAGACATCTTGTCGACTGTATGGGTGATCATATGTTTTCCCCTGGGATATCTTCTGTGTCCCTGATAGACAGAGGCACACTAGCCTAAATGTACATGGGCTATCTTGTGTGACCTACTATTCACACACACAGTATAGAAATCTGACATGGTTGCAAATGCCAAACACACTCTGGCTAGGCTTGTACATGCCCTAGGGCAGATAGCCTAGTATCGACCTCTGAACCTATGCTACTGTTCAAGATGCACAATGTTTATTGCTGATACTGTTTGCAGGTCTTTATCATCTTTGCTTTACCAGTTTCTATGAACACCTTCGGTATCTGCAGAACATATTTGATTATGACAGGGTTCCACTATATTATAGATGTGTCTGTTATCATATAACTGTATGCACAGGGCGGATTGTTGTATAGTGACAGGTTCCTGGGTTAACACATGCAACTGCCAGATATGCGTGGCCCACTGCTGTACTCAGACACGGCCTAAGTGTGTGAGCATGCCCAGTTCTGCCATTCAATGTTTTGTTGCTTGACATTTGTCTCATTCAAGTGTGTGAGCATGCCCAGTGTGACCTTTCAGTATCTGAGGTCCATTACATTTGTTGATGTGTGCGAACATGACTGATATTAACATTTATACAGTGTGTGTTGGAAGTCAGGTTCTGTTCTCACTGCATGACTCAACTTTGTGTCATAACTCAACAATGATTATGCTGTGCCTGCAGGGTTTCCATGAAATATTTTGCATAGACTTATCAACATTCCTTCATACAGGCTGACCACTACAATACTGTCATGGTTTAGTGGTTCAGTACTTTGGCTATAGTTCACAGTATCCTGGGTTCGAGGCCCATCACTGCTTTATATTTTCATACTGAGAAGACCAGACTGCTTAAGGGCCAGTTAAGCAAATATGAGCATGTTGGCTTTTGTTCAGCTATGCCCTACTTAGACCAGGCTTGTCCGACATTGCTCAATATTCACCAACATTGCTGGACGTTACCCAATATTACTGAACATTGACCACAGTTGTGCTAGTTGGTGTGTGGGATTTTGTTTGCATATACTACATGGTGGTAAATGCTGTTTAGCAGTGCTTTATATTGCTTAACACATGGCAATCATGCCTTAGGTGGTGCTGCAGGGCTGCCTATGTCAGATGCACATACTACACTCCCTGTACATGTTTGAAAGCATGTAGTGTCAACTTAGGCATCTCTTTTACTATATGTGTGAGTTGGAGAGAGGTATAATTTCCAGAGTTCCTACTGAGCCAGTGTATGTGCTATGCATTGCCTCTTTGCCAAGGCGAAAGCATATGGGGCACGCCTCCTTCTGCCTACTGGGGCAGGCTCAGGTTATTCCTCCTCCGAGTCACGCTCTGCCTGTGATGGCCTTGGCAATGGTGGGGAGCTGTTTGGCCCAGATCTATGCTGGTCCTGCTGCAGCTGTTTTTGCAGGATCATATTATGTAGCATAGTACATACCATGACAATTTGGGTACATGTAGTTGGTGAGTACTGCAAGGCTCCACCAGATGTGTCCAGGCACCGGAACCATGACTTGAGCAGCCCAAACACATGCTCTATTGCATTACGTGTTTGTGCGTGTGCCTAATTATGGCATTCCTGTTCAAGTGTGTGTGCGTTTCTGATGGGTGTCATCAGCCACGGCTCCAGTGCATAGCCAGCATCCCCCACTAGATGACCATGTGGGATGTCTCCATTGGCAAATGTCTGGTACAGCTGGTTCAGATGCCAGATATGGGAATCATGTTAGCTTCCAGGGCAGCCTGCACACACATTCAGTATTATGCCCTGGGCATCACACATGACCTGGCAATTGATGGAGGGGAAGCCCTTGTGGTTGAGGTAGACCCTACCCCGCTCACCGGTTGGTGCTTTGATGTGTATGTGCGTGTAGTCTATTGCACCCACTACCTCAGGGTATTCCACTATTTGCTGGAAGAGATGCATATTACTGGCCAATACCTCATGCAAATTGGGGAAATATACATGATCACCGGTGTGTACTGACATGGCATCCAGGAACTGATGTAGTACCCTGGATGCTGATGCCTGTGATATCCCCATCATACCAGTTGGTTTCTGGAAGATACCTGTTGCTAATATTCTTAGGCCAACACATACCTTGGTTTCCACTGGGATGGGTTCCCCTCTGTTGGTTCTGTGTGTGAGGCGTGGCCTGCACAGCTCAACAATTTGCTGCAGGAGGTCTCTGTCCACTCTATAGCGCTCCACTATCTCCAGCTCATGTAGCCCCTGGTAGGTTACCCTGGACCTGTACACTCTTCTCCGTCTCCTCACTGTGGGTTGTCCAGCAGCATTTCCATTGTCACCACCCTCAGCATGTTGCATATGTCGCCTTATAACAGTAATGGCAGCCCCTAACATTTCTGTGTTTCAGTAAAGCTTTTTCAGTTCTCACTTCTATTAGCTTACTGCAGTGTCTGTTGTGAGAAACATAATGGACTGTTGTTTGAAGAGTTTTAAGTGCTAGGCTGGGCTGGGCTAGTGTACTGTCTGTGTAATTGCCTGATTCTGATTGTTTTCACCTGCTAACTCTGAAAGTACTCCCTGGTAGCTTCCTATTATTTGTCGTGCTTCCTTTTTCCTTTCTGTTTCCTTGGGGGGGGGGGGGTGCCATGCACACAAGCGCAAACATGCGCACAGCAGCTAACACGTGCGCACACATGCTTACATGGAGTAAAACTTGCTTATTCGGGTTATACCCGCTCAGCAAGAAACTTTGGTGTTATCCACGGCATACACCTTCCATTTCTTGCCTTTCCCTAGCCTACCTGTTGACACACCTCTTTCCATGATGTGTAAATGAGAGCTGACACATGCCACTCTGCTCCAATGACCTTCACTTCTTTCATACATACCCCCCTCGTGATGTCACCTAGCTTCTACTCTGTTACTCCCCATATCCTACTCCTACACTCCACTGACTGTGCTCATTTGCTATGTAAACTTGCGATTCACTATCCTAATGCTCATTTACATAGGATTGCCTACTAATGCTTGGTTACATGTCTTAGACTGAGCTTCCCCCCTTGGCAACCTCTACTCGGTGGCCATGTTGTCTTCAGCCTGCCATTCCCTTGCATTGTACATTGACAATTTCAATAAAATCCACATTTGTGCATTTTAATTTTTAGTATTCTGGGTTTTGAAGTGCAGCCCGTTTATGCGGCACTGCACTATGCTTAAACATCGGAAATCGGAAAAAATATATATTTTTATTTTCATATTGCATCAGGAAACATTTCACATGGCCATATATTTGGCCATTGGCATGCTTCCTGCACTGGATGCAACCTTTATTTGGAGCTGTCAAGGCTCCGTTTTGCTATTTGCAGAACGGTACTCAGTTGTCAACTGAGTACATTTCTTCAAATAACACTGCTCTTACTCGGACAGGTTTGGGTTTCCAGAATCGCAAATCTACCTCATTTGCATGCCTTTCACCTGCAATTGAGGTAATTTGCATATCCCAGCCCTGTCCGTGTAAGAGCCATTTTAGAAGCTCTCTTACACGCCCCTACAGGCTGTTCCTGGATCGCTCGTTGGACATGATGGCTGCATGGAGTCTTACTCTACTCTTAGACTCTGTGCAAGCCATCGTGAATCCAGCCCATTGTTTTACTAGACAGGCCTGTTATACTATTCTTGGCTTTAACAACAAAACTAAATGAAATAAGTATCTGTAATGTAAATATGTTTTAATATTTTTTCTAGGCTTCCGTTATCTGGTCAGACAAATTTTAGTAACACTGTTTGGTCCCTTGTAATGGCTTCATAACCCACCTTATAAATTATCACATGGTAACAAACTTAAAAAAATAATGAATGTTCTAAATTCTTTCAAACTGGATCACTGCTCATTCAGTGACTTAAAATGCATGATTTAATGCTGCTTAAAATGACTATAATGATACTCCCACTCCCCAGCCCCCCAAAAAAGGAAGGTGAACTGCAATGCATGACATTCTGTCAGGGGATCATGAGTTAACATTTGTCTGAAATTAGCATTTTCTTTTGTGGGGAAAGACTCCCCTTAAACCGATACCGTCTCTTACTGTAGTAAACTTTGAGGTCACTTTTGCATAAGAAAAGAGAAATGTTTACTTGTTGCACAAAACTCAAATATTTGCTTTTCTTATCCTTCAGTAAATATAAAGTAGGAAACTTTTTGTTTCAAAACACTGAACTCAATCTTGTCTAATTAAATTACATTGATTTTGCAAAAAAGACCAACTTTCTATAATTATATTATATTATTAACATTATATATGAAATCATTTGTGTAGGTTTTATTAATGTGTACATGTAGCATGAAAAACAAAATAAGTGTTGTAGGCAGTACCCATTTGTACCAATCAGGAAAATGCATATTGCTGCTTTGTAAAACCAATGCCTGTGCTTTGTTTTGTCTTAGTAATGCTACCCGAGGACTTCCTTGAACAGAAAAGTGGTTGAAGATGGTTACAATTTATAAGCATATTATTTAAAAAAGTAATTGCTAGCAGAACAGCTGAACTCATTAACATTTTCTGCATTTTAACAAAAGCTGTTTAAGGCATCATACTGAAAACTGTATTTTGCTTTAAGTTCACTGGCATTCTTTGTTGCCACTGTTTCCAAATTTTCCTTCATCATGCCCACATCATTGCAGACCACAAAGCTGTAGACTTTCCTGCTCGTGAGTGCAGAGAAACAGGGACTTGTTCACTCACATGTTTCATGAAGCTTAAACAATAAGAGACTAACAAACATACAGTAATAGGTACCTATTACTGCATTATTTCTAACCTGCATTAAGGCCATTGCAGCTTTTAAGACAATGTACAAACCTAAGGTAAATTTGTTATAAACATTCCTTTTTCATGTTTTGTGTTGAAATTAATTGTTCTTTACATACAATTAAAATATTTATTATACATTTCGAATATCACAGAAAACAAGGAGATCTCTTATTTGAATATATTTCCATAAAATGGCACACAGTTACGTATATTATATATATTTTGAATATTAAGGATATTAAGAAATAGGAGAGTGCAGCCTAAAGATAATCTGGAACATATGTAAATTTTTTTGTTAGAATTTATCATATTCCCATTTGTGGACTTGATTGTTTGGTTATGATCTGGCAAGCAATATTACATTCTAAGTTAATATAGCACTTATACAAGGCAGGACTCTATTGAAAAGAGTAAACGCTAGTCAGCACAATATTCTGTGCCACAGAGGATGCATAACGGGTAGGGTAAATGTTAACTGGGGGACATGTTGATACAGGAGAATATCAGGAGTAAGATAAAGGTTAGGTGGGTACATGTTGATGCAGGAGAACATTTGGGATGGGGTAAATGTTTAGTGGGTACACACTGATACAGGAGAACATTGGGGGTAGGACAAATGTTAAATGGGTACACGCTGATAGAGAAGAATATCAGGGATAGGGTAAATGTTAAGTGGGTACATGATGCAGGAGAACACTGGGGATAGGGTAAATGTTAAGTGGGTACATGATGCAGGAGAACACTGGGGATAGGGTAAATGTTAAGTGGGTACATGATGCAGGAGAACACTGGGGATAGGGTAAATGTTAAGTGGGTACACATTGATACAGGAGAACATTGGGTAGGGTAAACGTTGAAACAGGAGAATATCGAGGGTATGGTAAATGTTAAATGGGTTCACGCTGATACAGGAAAATATTGGGGGTAGGGTAAATATTAAGAGGGTACAAATTCAAATATGAGAACATTGGGGATAGGGTAAACATTTAGTGGGTACACGCTGATACAGGAGAACATCAGGGGTAGGGTAAATGTTAAGTGGGTACACACTGATACAGGAGAGCACTGGGGATAGGGTAAACATTAAGTGATGGACATGTTGATACAGGAGTACATTGGGGGTAGGATAAATGTTAAGTGGGTACACATTGATACAGGGCAACATTGGGACAGGTAAATGTTAAGTGGGTACATGTTGCTAGGGAAACATCAGGTGTAGGGTAAACATTAAGTGGGTAGATGTTGATACAGAAGAACTTCTAGGTAGGGTAAGCATTAAGTGGGTACATGTTGATATAGGAGATCATCGGGGTAGTTTAAATGCTAAGTGGGTGCACGTTGATATAGGAGAACATCTGGGGTAGGGTAAATGTTAAGTGGGTACATGCAGATACAGGAGAACATTGGGGGTTGGGTAAACTGTAAGTGGGTACACGCTGATACAGAAGAAGAGCCATGGCAATTGGTACTCATTCTTCAGCATCATGTCTTAGATCTGTTTGGTGCTGGAGCCATGAGCTCCTTCTGTGAAAATACCAGTGATATGAAATGTAAAATACAGTGTGTAAGGAAATATAGAGAGACAAAAATGGCAGAGAATAGTGGGGGAAATTGCTGTTTGGGTCTGTGTTTTGAATGTCAGACTCTGTATATCATCAGCACTCACATCCTACCATTTAAGGAAAATTCTATCTTTCAACTATTTTGCTCAGCAGATTAACTGATAGATCTATACTGACCACTGTATGTAATGTTGGTAAATATTGTTGCATACTTTAGCTCAGATTGGTAGGAAGTCTTTTCAAATGAGTTCTTATGGGTCAGTTGTACCACTTCATTAAGGACACTGTGATATCTAGTTATTGGATGCAATGTGTTATATATGAAGGCTTTCAGGTAATGAAAGATTTGCATCCCACCCTCTCTGTTTAATACAACTACAACAAGCCAGCAGAGTTCATAAGAGTTTAAGCTCTGTCTCAGTTTAACAGAACTTATGATTTTTTTCAGTGAACACACAGCACTTGAGCTACTTAAATGGATTGATAATGATGTGTCTGCAGAAAAAGATCATCTGTTTCTTCAGTGATGGTGAAAACCTCAGGGGATGAACTGAAGTATACAAAAAAATCAAATTAGTACATCAAAATTACACTGAAATGAAATCGCATTACATTTGCGGTGTTTGTTAACCTAGATTTGACTATAAAAGTAGAGTTGTGCAAGCAAACTTACCATAGCAGTAGCTGTTTGAATGATCACTGCTTCAGTAGCCTTAGCTATATGTGTTATATCTGGTTAAAAATATATCAGCTGACCAGTTCACAAAGCTTTCAGGGCTCCTTCTACCTGCCTAAACTATTAGTTTGACTGAAGTGACTAAGAAGTCAGGTTCGGACAACAAGCTCTTCAGAACTTTCATGCCAACAGAGAGAAGAAAGTTAAAACCCTAACAAGGACAATGTTTGAAAACAAAAATAATGGCCCTCACCCTGGCAATAAAAATAATACTCAAAAATAACGGGGGGGGGTAGAGGAAATAGCTATTTCAGCAACAATTATTCTAACATCTACTGCTATGGTAAGTTTAGTTATACATTTGTACTATGTTCTAAATATAGATCACTGCTGCAGTAGTGTCAGCTATATGGATAAACTGGGTATGTGTCACTTCACCTAAAACCCATTTCACCTAAACTCATTTCACTGAGACCAAATCACCTAAATTTAATTTCACCTAAAACTGATTTCACTGACAAGTAGTACTCTAACGCAATTGAAAGGTATATGTCCTTTTCCCCACTATAGTGCAATCCTGGAGTTAGTATGTATATATATATATATATATATATATATATATATATATATATATATATATATATAATATTGAGGGGGGGTGTGCAGCCCCCCATCTAGTTGCCTTTTACCAAATAATGTAAAAGAAAACCAGACAACATAAAACCAAAATAAGTGGGGGCCAATGCCCCCAATGTGGGGGGCTGCACCCACCCCCCCTTAATATATATACTAACGCCAGGATCACACTAGTGGGGGAAAAGGACATATTCATTTGACTTGCCTTATTCTACTACTTGTCAGTGAAATGAGTTTCAGGTGAAATGAAATTTAGGTGATTTGGTCTCAGTGAAATGAGTTTAGGTGTAATGGGGAGTGACACATACCCGGGTAAATTACATTACCTTATATTGACTGGGAGGTAAACGGGGGAGGGGCCAGGATCTCTTGGGGAATGGTTCTAGCAAAGCTTGGCTTAGACCTACAGGAATCTAGTTTTTAATGCTTTACAAATGTATGCTGAGGTGACCAAGTTGCTTTCTATAGAATACTTCTAGAATCCAAGCGTTTCCAAAAAGCCACATATGAAGCCAAGGCCCTGGTAGAATGGTTCTTCACCCTGCCTGGAGTAGTCATGACACAATCATTTAGAAATAGTCTGCTTTGCAAAGGTTGCCCTTGTTTTCTTACTTTCACAATAAACAAACTAATCAAAGTTCCTGAAAGAATTTGTTCTGTCAAGATAGCACCTGAGTTGTCTATAGACATGCAAGGTATGAGTTATCCATTTTCCTTCAGTTTTAAATTATGGAAAGAAAACAGGGTGATGGATAGTTTAGCTAAAGGTAAAATTGGACACCACTTTATGTATAAACTAAGGATCAGTTCTTAAGGAAATGTGTGTGGAATTTATAGATGTTAAAATGTTAGCACTTATATGTTCACAACAGACAGCAGTATTCATCTGAGGTCATTTTGTCATGGCTTTCATTTTATTGAGACATCGATGACCCATTTATGCAAAGCCTCTTCCTAGAAAAAAATGTGCTCCTTGTAAGAATTCGTCTCATTTTCATCTTGATTCATTAATTAAAAAACATATTTTCTTTTCATTTCTCATTACTTCTGTAGGGAATTTCCCTATCTGAATTTTCAGAGGCTGTAACTTTCACAAAGATACTTAATAATTTATTATATTTCAGGGTAACTGCCTTCAATGTCTTCCTCATTTTGGGATTTGATATTAATGCTCATTATGTTCATATTTAACACTACTCTACCTTAGGTTAATTTATTTCCAGCAACAGAATTTCTAAATATTTAATAATGTTTTGGTTTAACAAGGATTAAGTTTAAGCCACAAAAATGAGTTGGACAGTAAGGCACACAAGCTAATTTCATGAAACAAAGCTAGTTACCTAAAGAACTTCATGATGTAGACAGATTTTTCTCTTTCTATTTAAAGCTAGCAGTGAGGGCTATGGCCCACAGCTATTTAAAGTGGGTATTAAACATACAAAGACTACAAATAGCTATTGTTCGTGTGCATAATGGTTAAAGTCTTCACCTCATAGGCACACAGTACACGGTTTGACGCTGATCTAGGTTTATTGGTGAGGCTTAAAATGGGTATTCAGGGCAGTTAGCCTAATATTCACCTATGAAGTCCATATAGTTGAACAAAAAACTTTAAAAAATATTAACTAAAAATGTGGAGAAGTGTGTAAACAATGGAAGATGAAGGAGGATGTAGTCAGAAAAACTGAACAGACACAAAATGCATAATGATGAGTGTAGGATTAAAATGGAAGAACTGGTCAATAACAGGAAGAGGTATAGGACAGAAATAATGGACAGTGGCAGAGATCCTATGGAACAATTTCTATTACAGTTATAGTTCTTACAAGTGAAAGAACTTATACATATATATATATATATATATATAGAGAGAGAGAGAGAGCGAGGAGCATTAGCTCTTAACACAGAAATTTAATTTGGACAGATAAGGAGATGACTAAGCCACTGAATGTGGCATAGGAGTATATTTTTCTGACACAGGCAAGCTGAGTTTGCTGAGTGGCTAGGGCATTTGATTATGCTGGCAGATAAGGATGGACATACCTACACTGCAGAAATGGCCAGGGAGCAGCACAACTCTCATAGCCACAATCCCTTGGTGGAAGGACATAATTACAGTGGACCCCCTGGGGTGAGCATTCAGCTCTCCAAGGCACCACTTGGAGGTACCACAGACCAATGAGTAAGTGGCAGCATGCACTTGCTGAGGGTGGCCATTTTGATTCCCTGTAGTTATACAGAAACTCCATCCCTCATCCAGAGATGAATTTAGGCACTTACTCAGAAATATTCTCTTTGCTGCAGTGTATTGATAGCACAAACTCTACAAAGTCTGTAAGAATGATGGTCTATCCAGATGACTATTGTACTAGCCAATCTGGGGACTCACAAGAGGTAGGGAACGAATGAGTTTCAGTCCCACACAGGGAGGTTTGAAGTTTGACAGGCAGTGGGGGGAAGATACCTAGAAAAAATGGCTAGAAAATGACTCAGGACAGATAAGAAAACAATCCCCAACACTGAGGGAAGACAAAGTAGAAGGCTTAGGTACTGTCCCACAGAAAGATCTACAAAGATTAATAGAGGTGAATGCAGTACCCCACCTCCCCCACCTCCTGTGCTCTGTAGATTTCTGAACCCGAAGGGGTGGCAGATGACTAGGGACAGTTGATAATGTAGTTGTACAATTTCATAAGATTGCAGGGAAGGTGAGTGACTCAGGATCCAATGCAACGTAGTCTAACCTCAGAATTTAGAAGCTAATGGAAAAGATCTAGAAATGCAGGCAGATGAGATTATTGCTTCAGAATGCTATTAATCATACAGAATTTCTAACCAAGCAATTTTGCAAAACAAATATAATAATTTTATGGTTCTATTGCAAGTGAAATTGGCAGAAGGATACCTGCCAGTGTGGTATTCTTAGATTTTAGTAAAATTATTTAGATTTGCATACAGAAAGTCAAAGTTTTGAGCAGTGGTTTGCTGCTGTGAAAACAAACTAAAATGACAAAGTTGCTGGAGAAATGGCTGCCTAGAAAATCAGTAATGATAGTATTAAGGGTAAATGTTCTACTGGAAAAATAAATGACCTGTGGGCTACCACACTGTTTGGTGGCAGGACTGCTATTTAACATGACTGTGCCCTTTAAATCAACAAGGATGGAGAAGAATTTCCTTATTTTTTTGGCTGAGGATATCCAAATAATGGCCACCTAGCAACCCCAACCAAACTAATGGTAAATTGTAGAAAACACCAAAAGAAAGCAAGAAGCAACATTTTTAATACCTTTATTAATGTTTGTTTATAAACTTAACACAAACCATAAAAATTGTTGCATAAATGCCTCATATTAAAAATATGAACGCTACATGCAACACAGTAAATGCATTTAATATGAAGGCAGAGTTCTGCACATCCCCACAGAACACCAACTACAGCACTATAAATACTGTAGTCATTTCCAATATGTCTAAGGAAGGAGAGAAAGAAATTCCTTTTTATGGGGATAATCACTGTGATGAGATCATCTCCCCACATTTTCATTTCATTTGGCATATGTTACTAGCAGTTTTGTGTCTGTATAAATGCCTATATACATAACTATAGCTGCTAGCTTTTGTTTGAATCAAGCTATATAGGACTAATTCACAGACTGCCATTGAAATTTGTCAGAATCCACACTGAAGCATCTCATAACCTCAACAATGGCTGAGCTCACATCTACCATTCCATATGACAATAATGTTTAAATTGCCTTTAATATACTGAAGCTGCAGCATGAGGCCTACTTGAGTTACCATCAGGCCTGGGCATCAAACGGTTGGTCAGTAAGGTATGAAGTGGCATGGACTTGGAGCATGGACCCTGACAGTAAATCTTCAATAGAGTTGGGGAACTGACAGAACATGTCTATTTTCAAGGTGGAAAGGTTAAGGAAATAGTTAAGTTGATTATGTACACAACAGCCACTATGTTTGCATATCTTGAGTGCTTTACAGGGTATTTATACAGAGGATACAAGGCACATACTCAAAATTGTCATCTTTTCCATGTTTAAGAAAACAATAATTTCTGTCAGAGTGATACAGGATGTAAGGGGAGGGTTGAGGACCAAAATATGTCAACATTCATCAAAGCTGATAATCAGTTATTTTGCAGGCTAGATGCTTTCACTCTAGCCAACAAAAATAGCCTTATCCTTCATAGTAGCTTTTGACAATGGTTTCACTAAGTCATGTCAAACTCTATGTGCTCAAGTGCTCATTTCACAAAAATGAGATTGGTCATCAAAATGCTTTCGCCAAGAAAACAGATCCCTCTGACCCTATTGTGGGAGGGGAGAAAACATGAATGACCTAGCTCATTTTCACTGAAATGAGTGCTCAAGCAAACAGGCTGCATGCAGTGGAAGTGATGCCATCAGGAAATCATAGTTCAATTAAATGATGCAAAACAACTCTGTGCTGAGATACTGAGCTGTTCAGGGGATATCAGAAAGCTTATTGTCTTCACTGACGGCATAAAGGTTGAGACGATGCTACAGGATGAGGAATTCATTCCAAAAGAGATATTGGAGAGCTTGACAACTGGACAGAGAGATGCCAGACAAGGTTCAGTGTTGCAAGGCACAGAGAAAGTAAGGTTTATGAGAAGCAGGGAAGAAAATGTCATCTCAGTGTTCTAATTCCTATATGGATGAAACATTAATATAAGTTTTGGGGGTTGTCATAATGGTTAAGGTGTTTACGTCACAGACACAGAGTACATGGTATGATTCTCACATTGTGAAGCATGGTTAAGAATACAAAGGCCACTTGGGGTTGTTAGCCCAGTAATCACCTATGACCCAATAGAAACATTAACAGAAGAAACAAGAGTACAGTAGCGACAGGAAACTAAATTTTGCAGCGCATCCTATGGGGAGTGCCGATTCAGACAGAAATAGGTAATCCTGCAGCTGCACATCACCATAGTGCTTTCACACCTGGATCATTGCCTCTAATGCTGGAGGTCTTGTAGGTGAAGAATAGTGGGCAATGGAAAAGGTGCAAAACAAGGCAGGTAATAGTAGGCAAGGCAGTGAGGTTAAAGCACCATTGCCACCAGAAAACCATTCACTTCAAAAGGATGAACTCCGTTTAAGAATTCTACTAATGTTTGCCGTCTATTTTTGAATTATTTATTAAAGTTTATTTATAATTTTGACTGGCTCAAAACTCATTATTAGTGGAGGGTTCGTAGCATTCCTTGGGAGTCAAGAGATTCTCACTGTCGTCACTAATTGATTGGTGCACTTTGGTCAGTTAGTGAGGCAATGAAAATGACTGACTGAGACACAAAGTAAAGCCACATAAGGCATCCCCTCAGCAGCCATTCCTATAGATGTACATGGGTGAACGGAGTCAATATATGGCACTCATTTCTTCTCTGATGAGAAAATTAACTTACTTTTTCTGTTTGGAATTCAGTTCATCTAAACATGTGCTTGGCTTGCAGGCTGCTGCTTCAGTCAGTTGAAACACTGTTGACATGATCTCCATGCCCAGATTTATCTCTGGATCATCTAAAATGTCTACTCTTAAATCTATTTTTTACTAAACAGATGGATTGTCATCTGTTAAAGTGTAGCTCTTGTAGATTAGAGAAATGTTGATATTAAATGGCCTATACTACGCTTGCAAGATCATGTTAAGTTGTAAATTATGAGACTGATTTACAGAATAAAAGATGCCTGATCAGGACCGTGTAGTGAGAGGGTTTAAAAGATAGCAATCTGTGCCTGTTTTCATAGTTTACCTCTGCGTTCATGTATGTATCATACAAAATAAAGGGGGGGGGGGTTGAAAGCAGTGGGGGTTCATAAGTTCATACATAAGTACCAGGCAATCTTTCTGCAAACCGCTATATGCCTAGCCAATACTCTATATTCAGAAACACACTTCAGCCTCAAGAAGGGCAACAGAAGGGAAATAATTTGAAAATCTAAGGCTGCTCATTCAGTTATGTAGGGTAACCTTGAAGGTTGCAAATGTATTACTCTGTATGACATGCAGTGTAAGTTTGTTCCAGAAGTGGGAGTTACACAAAATATGAATGTATAACACTAATGTGTCTTACTCATCTGCTAATGAAGGTTTATTTCATTTAGCAGAGTGTTTGAAAAACTGTTTGTAGTGAAGTAATACGAGATCAAAAACAGATGGATCAAAAGATCAGCCACTGATCCCAGTGGCAAAGTCTATAAGAGACTGAGTACAGAGAAAGTGCTGCCAGTCTGTCCTGCTAAATAAGATTATCTGAAATCACTGATCTTTTTAGTTATGAATCTCTGAGGTCTCTTAAGTTGAGTGATATGTTTAGACAACTACATGCCAAATGGGATGTTACATTCAACAATGGGTCGCACTGAGGTATGAGTTAAGAAGGATTAAGGCTTCTGTGGATATGGATGAAACGCCTTTATAGATTATATTATGAATTATATTAGACAGATGGTTTTGGAAACTATTGTGAAGATATGAGGTCAAAATATAAGGATTTATCAACAAGGGAGCCTGGACCCCTTATTATGGGAAATATTGGAGGGGATGTGTCAACTATATGGCATGGGAAATGTTTTGCTTACCAAAATTAACTTTCCACATATTTTCACATTTAATTTAAGACTATTGTCCTTGCACTAATTATTAACATGACCTAACCCATGTTGCAGCATATGTAAGCCAGAGCAAGATCAAATAACAGCACAGAGGTAGCTATAAACCAAGACTGTTAGCCTGAAGGTCTGAGAAATAAATGTCAAATAAGAGAAGCCTTAACATAGAGCCCTGTGGTACACCACTGGTGACCTTTTGCTTTCAGAAGGACACCTGTGACTCTAACCACATGGGTTTTGTCACACAACCAGTTAACTATCCACCTAGCAATATCAGGATGTACATTCAGATTTATACATCTGTGAATAATATCTTCAAGGAGAATAATGTCAAAGGCCTTGGCTGGGTCAAGATTTAATCTGTGTGCACTCTATAACCACTACCCACTGCTTCAGAAATTAATGAGGTTAAAGAGGCAAGAACTTCCTTTGGCAAAACTGAATTGATGAGGGTCCAGGGTTAAGAGATTTTCAATGATCAGATTAATGAGGCTTGAGATGATACATTCACACCTCTCAACTATAACAATTTACACAGAATATCCAGATTTTTTCCTCATATTTTTTATCTACTTCTCATAAAATTGTGTTTTTTCTGGCTAATCTTTGGTAAATTGTTGAGGGTTGAAGTCTGAAACTTATGGCAGACATTTGAGTGTCATACTTCATATCCCTCAAACAATTCATGCTAATGCCAACATTCCATCAACTTTCTGAGTTTGTCAGAACAGTATTTAAAAAGTGTCCTTCTTTTTGGGCCTTAGCCCTTGCATTATTTATGGCTTTGTCCAGATTTTCTGTTGAGAGGTATGGTTACATTGTAGAGCTTGACATATGAGACTAGTGAGATGAATGGCTTTATATAGTAGTCCATAGTTGGGCTAGCCTCCTGTAATAGTATTGCAATGGCTATTTTCCAGACTTCATGAATATAACTAGTAGAAAGTCTTAGATTTTATGAGCTAAGTCATTGTTCTGATAGGCCACATTTGGTACTGATAACTAGGCAACCAGATATGTTATCAGGGTCCATAGATGAGGTGTCCTTAGCTTTTCAGATGGCTGAGAGGATTTGTTTCCTAGTAAGTAAAGGGTTGGCTAAGACTGTGGAATCTGTGGGATAGCTGTAACTGAGGACGGTGTAAAATTTGCACTATATTTGTCATTTAGGACATTCACTATCTCCTTTCAGTCAGACTGAGCAGTAATATTCTAGGCTAACTCTGAACATTATTGCTTTCAGAAGGGCACCTGTTACTCTAACCACACGGGTTTTGTCAGTTAACTTCCTGACATAGTTAAAAAAGGATTTGTAGTTATCTTTGGAGTTAGTGGATATTTTTTAGTTCTTATTCAGCATTGAGCTTCCCTTTAGCTCACTACTAGTTTCCTAAAGTGCGTTCTTAAACTAGATAAAAATGAGACCTTTATAAGACATTAAGTAATTTCTTGTTATATTATTTATTTACATGGATACTCCACCATACACCACACATTTTCATTTATATTTGGTGCAGATAAGGACTGCCTTATCCTTACAACTCTTTATATGGGAGTTGAAGTAAAAGGCATAAGAAGCAGCTTTAGCTATGGGAACCATCAGACAAGGATTACAATGGAATTTAATTAGGTCATCAGGTAATAGAAGAATGTTTGCTTCTGCAATGTCCCTAATCACAGGGGTATTTGCACAAAAGTTATCACCTATTTTAAAGTAAAAGGTTACTGATTTATGGTTTTGTTCAAGAGAAGATGATACATACTTAGTAAAGTAGTGGCTTTGCTTGTGTAGAAGAGATCACAGATACTGGAGTCCTGTGGGAGGGGTTAACTCTGTACAAAGGAGATAGCATTTGTAATGTCAAGGAAGCACTGGACATGCTGACCATTGTTAGTGGTGCTTAGACAATTTATAGATGGATATCTGAAATACCCCAGTAGTATGGTACTAATTTTAATGGGAGTTTCATTTGAAGTGTTAATATAGCTGTCATGTTGAGACGGGGCTATAGACTGTGTTCGGTAACTAGCTATAAAGTGAGAACTAATTTTGTTTATGATGATTTAGACATGAGCTAAGGCTTATAGCAATAACACCAAAGCTGACTTCTTACAAAAGGCTGTTAGCACATTTTGCCACTGGGGTAAGCATTCTGAGCTATGATTACTGAAATCATTCACAAAAAAGCAATCTTTTTTTAATCACTACCTAGAAAAGAAAGAAAGAAAGAAAAAAAATCTCCCTAAGGAGCATTTATTTAGATTTTGCATTTCTTAACTCCAATGCTGGTTATGCTCAAAGATAAATAAGTGGAGACATTTTTAAAATAGTGTCATGATCATCTTCATCAACTCCCCTTTTTCCGTTTCTCTCATGGGGTTAGATGTCATGTCAACTGTTGCCATCTTTCTCCATTTAGTGACACTCTCCTACCTTTTTCAGATGTCATGCCCTATTGTTGCAAGTCTTCTCTAATGTAATCCATATCTTTGTCAGACATCCTTGTTTCATCTTTCCTTCCTCCTATCTCTCCAAATTGTCTTCTCCTCTAGACTGTCTTCTGTTTTCCTGCACATGTCCACGAACCACCTTCATTTGTTCTCTTTGACTTTCTCTGCAATTGGAGTTACTTTGCCTTCTGCTCAGGTGTTCTTATTCCTTCATCTTTTCAACAGGTGGTGCATCCTATCCCCTATCTCAGGCACTGCATCTCCATCACCTCTGGCTTTCTTAACTGCTCTACCTTTATTACCAGGTTTTTGTGCTATATGTAGTATAGGATATCACTGTTTTATATTATTTATTTTTCAGCTTCTTAGGGATTCTTCTGTCACACACTACCTCCTGACACTCTTTGAAAGTTGACTGCAACCCCTTTTATTCTAGATTTGACCTCCTCTTTCAGACATCCTTTTCCTCAAACACCCACGTCAGATACTTGAAGCTGTTAACCTGTTCTACTACTTCCCCTTCTGTCTCCATTTTCACCATTATCTGATTTCCACCATTTGCTGCCACCACAACTGCCTAGTCTGCACTCAGTTTAATCCCACGCACCTTCAGTTTTGCATTCCATTCCCTATCACCTAATGAACTTATTGTTCAGAGATGATTTATAATGGGACACTGTATGCATACTGCCTAGTCTGCACTCAGTTTAATCCCACGCGCCTTCAGTTTTGCATTCCATTCCCTATCACCTAATGAAGTTATTGTTCAGAGATGGCTTATAATGGGACACTGTATGCATACTGCCTAGTCTGCACTCAGTTTAATCCCACGCGCCTTCAGTTTTGCATTCCATTCCCTATCACCTAATGAAGTTATTGTTCAGAGATGGCTTATAATGGGACACTGTATGCATACTGCCTAGTCTGCACTCAGTTTAATCCCATGCACCTTCAGTTTTGCATTCCATTCCCTATCACCTAATGAAGTTATTGTTCAGAGATGGCTTATAATGGGACATTGTATGCATACTGCCTAGTCTGCACACAGTTTAATCCCATGCGCCTTCAGTTTTGCATTCCACCTTCAGTTTTGCATTCCCTATCACCTAATGAACTTATTGTTCAGAGATGGCTTATAATGGGACACTGTATGCATACTGCAATTTTGTTGCTATTTTTCCTTCAACCTGTTTGTTCGTGTAGCCCATCACCAGTATGGACAACCGTGAGGTCAGAGGTGAAGACTGATGCTCCCACTGGAAACCCCTCTGTGACTCCAATCTGTTTGTACTTTTATCATTGGGTCCTTGTAATGGACAGAACTAATTCTACCAGTGCTTATGGGACTTTAAATCAACACAGCACTACCCAAATCAGCCTTCTTGGTACCTTGTCATATGCTTTCTCCAAGTCTAGGAATGCCCATTTGGGCTTTTAACTCATATCTAGCTTGTTCTCAACTATCTGTCTCACTGCAAACATTTGGTCAGGTGTGATGCATGCTGAAATGAATCTGAAGTGCTCATCTCTGATCTCACTTTCTACTTCTCTTTTATGCAATGTGACAGGAGTTTGATAACTCTATACTGCCAACAGTTGTGAATGTCCCCTTTGTTCTTGTATAATGGCACTAATATGCTTATTCTCCAGTTATCTGGCATGCATCTTTTTCTCTACTGTCAGGAGCCATTTCTCCCCTAGTCCACACAACACTTTGATCATATTAATGATCTCATCTGGGCCTGCTGTTTTCCCTGACTGTCTTTTCCTTAGTGGTGTTATTTCTTCTAAGGCGGAGGGCTCTTCTTCCTCTTCCATTAGAGTTTGTTTCCATATACTATTTTGATAGAGCAGTGATAGCAATGTAATGGCTTCATAATTAAGATGGACCAGTAACTCTGAAGTTCCAAAGCTGTGCAATTCATTAGCTCGAATGACATTTAGATTCATAGGTTATTACTATACAGGTAGCCAAGATAAACATATAGAGCTAGCTATGCAACACAGTGAGTTTAGTGGGCAGATTTCCCACCCTGATCAATTAGGGCAATGCTGTTTTCCCTAGGAGTAAATCTGTTGCTACAGATCCAACTGTCAAAACCAAATTTGAATGAGGCAATTGTATCATGTCATTTGACTTGCAAACGGAATTTATTCTAAAAGTAGAGCATTACTTGGGTGAAGAATTCATCTTTCCAAGATGTGCTGTTTATGCTACATTGATGTTTGAGGTCGTTTTACTTATTTATTTATTTTACATTTGCTGACTGGGAGAGTCCATCTGACTACATGTCCATTTTCAGTGGAGGCCCTGGGATAAAAGCTCCACAGATTAAGAACAAACAACTATGTGATTTCTACATAGCAAACAAGTATGCATAGGAAAACACATGATTTAACAAGATTCCATAGTTTTAAAGTTGCACAGTACAATATTCATTGGTAGTCGCAAGTTTTAACACAATTCCATAGTTTAAGTTAGAGTAAAGTAGTACTAAGAATATACTGGTTTTCAGTAACATTGACTGAGACAAATGTAAGTAAAAGGGGGTTGGGAGTGGATGTTAGGGTTAGTTTTGTGAGATGTGGTTGGGTTAAAAGTTGGAATGTGTATAATTGCTGACTGTTGGTGCAGGTGTTCACAGGTGAACACTATAAGGAGGAGTCACAATTCTTCTTGAAGGGATAGAAGTGAAAAGGAGCATGAGAGTAGGTCAGAGGGTGTGTATGACATGGGTCAACTTGGTGGGTAGTAAGGGCATAGCCATGCAAGTTTTAGGTGTTCTTTTAGTAGTGTTTTAATGTAACCATTGAGTTGGCTGAGGTAATAGCAGAAGGTAATGAGTTCCAAATTTTACTGATGTAGTTAGGGAAGAGTGAGTCACCTGCTGTGTTATTGCTTTTTGTCACCTTGATTAGTCTTTTATCACTAGAACGAGGTTGTTTGGTATCAGTTTGTAGTTTAAGTAGATTAGATAGTGCTGTGTTTTTTTTCAGGAAGTAGTAGAAGTCTATGGGTGAAAGAAAGTTGATGGAATGAGAGGAGATTTGAGAATTCAAGCCAGTAAGTTGAGTTAGTGAATGACAGTGATGGGCACGGTAGGTGCACCAGTAGCAAATTTGGCAATTTGATTGTAGCAGATGTTAAGATTGGACATTTCAGTTTTAGGTAGGTTGGTGAAGATGGGTGCAGTGTAGAATAGTGTGGAGATGAGGTGGAGTTGAGCTATGGCTATTCTAGCAGGTTGGGTTAGAAATGGTTTGTTTTTATAAAGACTGCCCAGTTTATTGTGAATGTTTTTAATAGTTTGATTTATATCTAGATCAAACATGAGGTTGTTGTCAATGGTCACTCCTAGCAGTTTAGTATGAGTGTCTGGAGAGATGATAGTCCCATCTCTGGACACAGTATTGAATGTGTTGGGCATTGAGATGGATTTGTTTGGCTTAAATAGCAACAGTTTAGTCTTTTTGAGATTAAGTAATAGGTTTTTGTTAAGAAACCAGGTTTGTGTAATTGGGAAGGCTTTCTGGGTAATGGAGAGGAGCTGGTGTGGGTCGTTGGCTGAGCAGACTAATGTTGAGTCTTCAGCATATTATATAGCAATTGCATCTTGGCATATGCTGTGGAGATCATTAATGAAGATGGAGAATAGGAGGGGTCCCAAAATGGACCCTTGTGGGACTCCTGTGGTAATAGGCAGTAGTGAGGATAGGTTGTTGTCCCATCGAACATCTTGTTGTCTACCATGTAGATAGTTTTGGAACCAGGCTAGTGCGTGACCACTAAGGCCAAGATTAGTAAGGCAGTGGAGTAGTTTGGGATGGTTGACCATATCGAAGGCTTTTGACAGGTCCAAGAATATGGCAGATGTTAGTTTACCTAAGTGCCTCTTTTGTTTGATGAGGTTTGTAAAGGAAAGAAGGGCTGTGGTTGTACTGTGAGCAAGGTAGAATTCATGCTGGGTAGGACAGAGAAGTTGGTTATTAAGTAGGTATGGCATAAGTTGGTAATGTATACATTTTTCAAGAATTGTTGCTAGTGAGGACAGGATGGCAATAAAGCGATGGTTGGTGATGTCAGTGATGTTCCACCTTTATGTAAAGGGATGATGTAGGAGGTATTCCAGATTGGTGGGATGGTGCTTTCTGATATAGATCTGTTAAGTAGACTAGAGATTGGGTAGGAAAGTTCATTAGCAGCCAACTGGAGGTATTTTGCTGTGATGCCATCCTCTGCTAGGGTAGTGGGTTTAAGTATGGATAGTAATTATTTGACATAATTGGTAGGGATGGGTTGGAATTGGAAGGTAGTTTGGGGACCGACTGCAGGTTTGGGGATATTGGTAGTAGTAGTAGAGGGTTGTTGTTAAACTAATTAAGATATGGTTTCTATGAAGTATGTGTTGAATGGTTCAGGTATGTTGGTGATTTACCATGTGGAGGTTGACGATGTGGTGGAGCTTTTCCCGGGGTGAAGTAGTTTATTTATTCCTGCCCAGAATTTTTTTGGGTTGTTTTGGTGCCTGTTTTGCAGATGTAGGAAATAATTATTTTTATCCTGGAGAATTTTTTTTGTTTCTAAGTTTTTGGAATTGTTTTCTAGTTACTGTAGTTTTTGTGGCTCTCCAGTGATGCCAAGTTCTATTCCTTTGAGAAATCTTATTTTTAGTCTTTTTGGTGATCCAGGGGGGAATATTTATTTTGAGTATATATATATGACTGATATATTAAATAATTCAGAGGTAGAAGAGTTATAGTAAGACAGGATTTTTCATGAGCCTGAAAGCAAGACAGAAATCACTATATAAGAGAGAGTATGAGACACAATAAATCAAGAGAGTTTTCAGTCTTTCAGGATACCTAAAAGAACTTAGTCCTCTGTTTTCTAACAAAAAGAAAATTCTGCTTATTCTGAAACAGGACATTCCAATGCTGCACTGTGTTCTGTGATTTCTATGATTGTAATGATGATGGAAGACTGGAGGGGGGTTTATACCTGGAGGATGTATCCCTGCTAATTAACTGGGAAAGCTAAAATGATTTCTTTACTATAACTAACGGATGATGCCTGAAGGATAGTCCATTGTCCTTGAACGTACTTAGATGTCTAATGAGTGTATTCCATTTATGTGGCTATCAGTAGACTAGACTTGTTTTGTAAAGGCAGCTGCACTACATTTTTGGCATTAAGCTTAAGGTCATGGTCAGTACACCAGGTGCTGGTTTACCAAGCTACTCTTGGAAGATAACATCTTTGACATCAGCTTTCATATCAGAGAAGTAGACTGAGAACAAGACAGGATGCAGGACATATTCTGGAATGATACTCCTAGTGACCTGCCATTTAGATGACAGCTTATCATCAACACTCATTGTATACATTTGATCTGAGAGCTAGTTTCCAAAACGATGTATGACTCACTTTTTTTTTTGTTAAGACTGGTGAGTTTGCCAATAATGACAACATGAAGAATCATATTGAAGGCTTTAGCAAGCTTCAGATATGTAGAATGGACCAGATTGGCCTTACACTTTAAAAGAAATTAATAAGTTTAAGGAGACAGAATCTACTTTTCATGTAGCCAGATTGACTAGACAAGGCTTTGTAGGTCAACAGTTTCAGGGATTATGAGCTGACCAAGATATGTTTCCTGAATGTCAGATGCTGCTGCTACTGCTGAGCATAATAGAATAATAATCGCCAAGGTCTGTGGTGGAGTCACCATTGCATAGTAGCACCATGCCGGCTATTTTACTAGGAGACAGACTGGCATATTTCCTTTACCCATGGAGTTTTATATATATATATATATATATATATATATATATATATATATATATATATATATATATATATGTATAAATATATATATATATATATATATATATATATATATATTTATATTTTTTTTTTTTTTTTTTTTTTTTTTTATAGCACCCATTAGATCTGGTCCATAGTGATTCAGGTGAGAGAATACAGCAGTGAATGGGATGGATGAAACTGGAACTCAGTTTGTCATCTAGGGTCTTGGCTCTGGCTTTGGAAACCGAATAGGTAGTACTGTTTGAATGGAGCTTGATGCAATGGTGGGTCCTACTTTTAACACGTCTAATGTAGCTAAAATGTCTTCATACTTATCCTTAGAGTAGGTGGCTACTTTCAGTTTAAATCTTGATTTAATCTTCCTACCGGCATTCTTCCCTTCTTTGCTGACATCCCTAGGTACTTTCCTATAGGAGGTGGTGGGCATGTTTTTATACAAAATAATTAGACTTTTCCTCTTATTGTTTAGTTTGTTTATTAGGGAGCCCCTCCATATAGGTTTAGTGCTTAAATACTTATGCCAAATGGATATGGGGTTCTCTAAACATTGTTTTAGACAGCCTTAACAAGAAACTCCACATCCTATAAGCTCTGCTCACTCTAGAGAATATACAAATCAGTGTCATTACTGAGACATGGTTTAAAGCTGCAGAAAGTACTCTGGCAGTGCAAGACTTCAGTGCCTTCCACCCATTCAAACCATCAGTTGCACAGACTGGGACTAGAGGTGAAGATGTTTCGATCTACATTAGTAACAAATATACCTCAAGGATGGTAAAACAGTATGATACCGTGGAGTTCATACACATGCAAATCACCACAGACACAGTCCCTTACTATATCCTAGTAAACTATAGATCACCATTTATGCCCCGAAAATCTCATAACTTGTGCCTAGACTTGCTGTAGGCATCCACCATCCAGCCTAATAGCCTACTCATGGGAAATTTCAACTACCCCTCTTTACAATGGGGAAACATGTACTGTCTCTCACTTGTAGGCACACAGTTTCCTGGAGTCTATTAACACAAATACCTTTGACTAGATAGTGCACACTCTAAGCAGAGGCTCAAGCATACTGGACCTAGTACTCACCATTATGGGATAGTGCTGCACAACTCCCAAGTCACGTCCTCACTGGTGAAGTCAAATCACAAAGATGCCTCCTTCAAAATAAAAATCAACACAGAAAACCCAGCGAAACCTGTAACAGTTAGGAACTACTCCAAAGCAAACTGCATCCTATTAAGTGACAGTTTGTCAAAATTCAATGCCGATTCAAACCCCAAGTTCACAGCAATGAATTGTTCAAAGAAACTCTGTACAACCATGTATATGGCTGCATAGAGGTTGTTGTATATACAGGTAGTAAGGTCAACATAAACCCAAAAAGCAAACCACACTGGTGAAATCCTAACTTTAAATGGGTACATAACAAAAGAAAAAAAAAACATGGCCAAAATCATAATAACCAACTCTCATAATAGCAAGATGTCATTAATTAAAATAAACAAGAAACTAAGAGAAGTAATTAAATGTAACAAGGCCAATTACAAGGTCGAGATAGCCTATCAGGTGAAAGATAATAACAAAGCCTTCTACAGCTATATCATAAACCTTAAAGGCAATACTCAGCAGTGTGCTGAACTGGTGATAAATGGTACTGCCTTCCCTGAATAGAGCGAAATCACGATTCTTCTAGCTGATAAAGTCAGATCTGACTTCATCCTCACTTCCATCCTGCCTCTCTCTGTGAAATCCCCACTAGCATAGCATCCTCCCCCAACTATTAGCAGGAAACAGCAGCAGATCACGGCGGCAGTTGCTATGGCTGAAAAACACAGTCTCAATGGGCCCAGACAATATTGCAGGTTGCCTCCTAAATAGGTTGAAACATGACCTATCAAAACCACTTGAGTCACTTTTCAACTACACTCATAAAAAGCTACATACCACATGGATTGAAGACCCTTCACAAGGGTGGACCATTAAATGACCCTGGAAACTACAGACCCATTAGTCATACTGGTCTAAAATGCAATGCCATGGAAAAAATTATTATGAAAATGATCAACAAAGACATTTGCAACCATCAGACACTGAACCATCCCAATCTGTTTTTTTCAAAGGAAGGTCATGCCTGCTTAACCCCGTAGACTTCTTTGAGAAGGTTAGCAATGCAATGGATGAGGGAAATGGTGCATAACACCTATTTAGACCTGGCTAAGGCATTTGATATAATAACCCACTTAGGTATTGACAATCTCACTGAACTATGTATCCCTACATAACTTGCTAGATTGCCAGCTGGCTCAGAGTTAGGACCCATGAGGTCAGGATTGGTGAGACCACCTCTTCTAAGAGACCGGTCACCAGCAGAGTACCTTTGAGGTCAGTGCTCTGCTCGATCCTGTATGACATCTACTTCACTGAGGTCGAGGGTAATGTCAAGGACCTCTGGCTCACCAAGTTTGCAGATGCTGCAGATTTGGAGTTATCATAGATTCTCCCATGATACTAACATCCTGCAAGAAGGACTCTCACAGACAAATGACTAATGCCAAAGCCACAAATTAAAACTCTAGGCCAAGATGTGCATTATAGTGCCTTTAGGGAAAAAGACCACCCAAATTAATTATTCCATCAATTAGACACTCCTAAGAGTAATTAGGGATCTGGGAATATATGTAAACAGTAATCTGACCTTTGACAACACAGCCAAGGCAGTAAGAAAATCTTTGCATGTCACTCAGTTTACAAGTAAAGGTATGTTATCCAGGTCCAAGGAAGTTGTAGTAGCACTTTACGCAGCTTGTATAAGACCCTTCATTGAGTATAATGCCCCCTTCATCATGTATCTGACCAGGTATATGCAAGAGTAGGAACACCCACAGACTCAAGTGAATCCAGCATATTAACACACTGTCCTATACAGATCACCTTAAAGCCCTATCTCTGTACTCAGTCTCCTACAGGTTACTGAGAGGCACTTTATGCCTGGCATATAAAGCTCCTCAGATCCAGCCTTGATGGACATTTTGAATATTCGCAAAACAAATAGCATCAGAAACACTAGATCCAAAGATTCAAACTTTGTTTGCTGCATAAATAGATCATGCTGGCACTACAGATATGTGTCTCATCCTTGTGAAGCAGAGGTCATCCCTAAACCTTTTCAAACACAAGCATGACCATTGGATGGATAATCAGAAATTCAGCACTGATCTGGCTCCCATTGTTACTGATAGATAGAGGCTGGTGATAAATATCCCCTAACTAACATATCCTTTAACACTAAACCTTTAGCAACCTCCAAACAGATGCCACGTTACATGGGGGCACAATTGGGTTGTGTTGCATGGCTATGCTTATAAAGGCCCTGGTGATTGTTAGCTTAGTATATACCTATGAACCTATGAACTCTACAAAGTCATACATAATAGTCTTAGCAAGTGGGTCAGATGTGGGAGTGTTTTTGAATATCTATCAGCCCACAGATACCAATGTTAGACTGTTTTTGTAGTAGTCCATGAATATGGAAGAGACACTATAATCCCTGAATATGGTAGAGACATTATAATTCTTAAACATGGTAGAGACACTGGACAACATAGTACTAGTTCTGAGAAAGAGGAAAGTTTGATGATTAAATCTGTTTAAGGATGAAATGATATCATTTTTCAAGATGAGGTCAAGTATGTTGTCATCTGTGGTGGGAAACTGGACTAATCCATCTAGGTATTTAGTATTAACAAAATCAAGGAAATGCCATGCTTATTTATTATTTGTTGTATTAGTTTTTCAGGTAAAAGCTGGGTGATTAAAGTGATCATGTACTAGTGCATTAGGATTAATAGTTATAGATAGAATTCTGCTTATCAGGGTAGTTGTTATGGTCATTGGGTGATACTGGGGCATGGTACCCTGGCATGAAGGAGGAAACCAAGATTCAGTAGTAGAAATACATGTATATGTTTAAAATGTCAGGAAGGCCTCAAGGTCAGGCGATTTATTTTTTCAGACTCATAGCATTCAGCACTGCATCCTTAATGTAAGCTGGATTGGAATTTGCCTGGTTGGAATGCCCAAGATATAAGCCTTGCCTAAAACAGCAGAATGAAAACTTCCTAACATGCAAAACCCCATTTATGCCCCTTTCACTTAGCAAACATGTATCTTTTCAGTTTTCTTAATCCGGTATCTGATGCAGTAAATCCTGGTTTTCTGTGGTTACCTCTCCCACATCATCTTTTTCATGTGCCATCTTAGCTATCCTTCAAAAAATACTAAAATGCCACTTTATGTCAGACTTGAAATGCAAGTTTGGTGTAATCTGATCCTCTCACATACACCATACTTAGTTCTATAAAAAATATAATCTTTATGGCTATTATCCTCTTCATCTGATCCCATTCTTCTCTGCCTTCACTCTCCAAACAAAAATGAACACTTCATTCATCTCTGTAGTTTGTTGTTGACCTCAGTGGATTTATGTGTGTATATCCTGCTGTTATATTTTTTATACTTAAAAACTTCTGCTGTATATTATATAGATATATCTTTGGCCTGTAACCTGTTAGCTTATTTGAAAAAGTGTTTCTTACCTGGAGACTATAGAATTTGTTATTTATTAATTAGAATTAATCAATCAAGATATAGGGGAACTTCCAAACACTAGACCTGTCTCACTTCAGATTAATCAAGGACAGATAATGCTTACTCAGCCTTGTGGATTTTTTTTTTAAAAGGTCACCAAAACAATGGATGAAGGCGAAATGGTACATATCGCATACCTTGACCTGGAGAAAGCTTTTGACACAATTCCCCACTAAGGCACAGTAAAAAAGCTAAATACACTTGGAATAAACCACTATGTCACACTGGATTGCCAACTGGCTCACAGATGGGTTGCAGATAATCAAAACAGGGGAAGTTACCTCCGCAAACAGACCAGTCACCAGTAGAGTCCACCAGGTTCTGTGCTATGACTTCTCCTGTTTGGCATCTACTTTGCTGACCTAAAAGCCAATACCAAAGGGCTCAGACTGTTATGTTTGCAAATAAATTGCAAGCTAGGAGCAGTCATTGAATCCCCAAATGACTTAACCATCCTGCAGGAAGACTTGTTTCAAATAAATAACTGGTGTCAAATTCATGGTCTGAAACTATATGCCAAAAATGCATATTTGTATCCTTTGGGAAATCATCTATCCCAGAGAACTACCACATTGCTAATATGCCTCTATCACATTGTTAATATACTCCTAAGAGTTGATCTAGTTGTTTGAAAACTTGTAGATCAATATGTGCATATATACCTTTAAGAAGCTATTCAAGGGCTTGCACTAGAGTGTAAATACTGAGGATATGTGAGTCTGATTGCCATTTTGTAGTTAACTGTTGGGATGTGAACATGTATGTATATAAGCTCTTTTGCAAATTCAGCATGATAAAACATCCTCATTACTCACTACATTTAGTACTCCATTTGGCAGGTACAAATTTTTGAGAATGCCATTTGGGATAAACTCTGCAAGTGAAGTCTTTCAGCATGTAATGGAGCAATTTTTTTCTGGTTATCCTTGTGCTATTATAGTAGTATTAAAGAGTATTATAGCACATACTTGTAGGAGGTCATGATGAAGCCAAACATGACAGAAACCTCAGGATAGTTCTAGAAAGGGCACATCAAGTGAATCTTAAGCTCAGTGCACAAAAATGTACAATGAGGCTAAAAGAAGTTCCTTATGTTGGTCATTTATTTATGAGTACAGGCCTACGACCAGACCCTTCAAAGCAAACAGCCATTCTTGAGATGCCAGCTCCAGACAATGTTCAAGCCCTGCAACGTTTTCTTGGCATGGTCAACTACTTAGGCAAGTTCATTCCAGACTTGAGCCAACTTTCAGCACCACTCAGAGAGCTGACATGTAAAGATGCATCCTGGCCTTGATCAAAGCAACACCAAAGAACATTTGATGTTCTGAAACTGAGAATTGCCAGTCTGCGGAGGTTCAGATACTTTGATGTTCACAAAACATTAACACTTTCTTGTGATGCTTCAGAATTTGGATTTGGTGGAGGTATTCTACAAGAGGATCACCCTGCTGCCTATGCATTGAGAACTCTTACCAAAAGAACAGCAGTATGCCCAGATTGAGAAAGAGCTTTTGGAAATATGTTTCCATGTTTGAAGTTCCATTATTATGTTTATGGTAGACCTATCCAGATCGAAACAGACCAATCATTAGTCACAATCCTGAGTAAGTCATTGCATTCAGCTCCAGCCAGACTGCAATGTATGATGCAGAGATTGTAAAAGTACAATTTTAGTCTTGTCTACAAGAAAGGCAAACTTCTTTATCTTGCTGATACGTTATCCAAATCATCCAGAAATACCACTGAACAGAATGACAATCAAGGTACTAAATCGCTTGGTGATTTTGAAGTCATGGAAGTGAGAAATGTTTCTTCCACATGTCTTACTGAGTTGAGAGATCACACAGCCACAGATCCAATTTTACAGAGGCTCAACCACTTTATCAATGTAGGATGGCTGTCAAATCAATCTAGTTTACCTCAAGACCTGCAGCCTTATTTTCAATAGAGATGAGAGTTTGTCTGACAAAGGTATCATTTTGAAAGGTCTGAAAGTAATTGTTCCAAACCCTTGCAACCCGAGTACATTAGTGTCTTGCATTGTGGTCATCCAGGAACTGAATCTACTAAAATAAGGGTGAGAGAGACAGTATTTTGGCCTTCTATGTCACAAGACATTGAGAAAGCACATTCTTCTTGTTCAGTATGCAATAGTACAAAACCTCATCAACAGAAAGAACCACTTCAGCTTAACCAGATTCCAGAACTACCTTGGTTGATAGTAGCAACTGATATCTTTGAGTGGAATGGTCAACTTTGGTGTTAGTAGACTCTTACTCCAAATGGTTTGAGATTGACTTACTTCCTAACCTTGCATCCAATACTGTCATTACCAAGATGAAATGTAATTTTGTTGCGCATGGAAGCCCACACAAAGTTATTTCTGACAATGGCACGCAGTTTACAAGTCAACAATCCAAACGATTTGCTGAAGAATGGGACTTTACTCATGTCACAAGTAGTCCAGAGTACTGCCAGTCAAATGTTTTGACAGAATGCACAGTTCAAAGTGCAAAACAGTTACTTGAGAAGTCAAAATGAGATGATAGTGATGTTTTCTTCAAGATAAATATCTTGGTTCACCTGTGCAAAGACTTCTGTTGAGACAAACCAGTGCCACATTACCAATCAGTAGTCAATTTCTGGTTCCATGTGTCAAGAACAACAGATCAATGAAAGCCAATCTGTTGAAGGAGCACCTAACCCAGAAGTCCTACTGCGATAAGTAGACCACTCAATCCATTATGAGAGGGAGAAGTGGTAAGGATGCAAAAGTCCAAAGGTTATGATCAGATTCTTGTTGTGAAGAATATTGGTCTATAGCTGAGATTGTATGTTACGGAATCAGAAGGAACAACTTTTAGGTGGAATTGGAAGCATTTGAGACTGCTGTCCGAGCCTATACCACAGCAAATAGCCTGTGAGAGAGACTCTTTACCTCAGAGTGAGTTCTTCGGTGTTCTAATTCCAGAGGAAGCTCCAGACGACATTCTTGTTCCTATAATGACTCCAGAAGTTTCTGAAATGAGTTGTGCACGGCAGACTGTCCCTGTTGCTAAATCTAGTTCCAACTGTTATGTTACGAGATATGGTGGAACCTCTAAACCCTGTAGCAGATATGAAGTAATTTTTACATGAACATTGTATTTTGTTTCTAATGTACACAGTGATGCATGCTTGTCTCTGATACTCTCTTGCATGAAGGGCAATCTTTTTAAGAGGGAAGATGTAGATCACTATGTGTTTATATGCCTTTAAGAAGCTATCCAAGGGCTTGCTCTAGGGTATAAATACTGAGCACGTGCAAGCCTGACTGCCATTTTGTAGTTAGTTGTTAAGATGTGAACATGTATGCATGTAAGCTCTGTTTGTTAGTTAGATCGATCGTACTTAAAGATGCTGCTATCCATCCTTATGTCTATGTATATATTAAAGCATCTGAACAAAACCCCAAGGTTTCTTATTATTTGTAAGATACCTACTCCGAGGTGATCTCTGCCTAACATATAAAGCTATGTCAAACCCAGAGCTGTTGGACATGCTACACCTAAAGAAATCCCAATCCCTCTGAGCTACACGCTCTAGGGACCTAAACCTTGTCACCACAATAAACAGGACACACTGGAGGGATAGATTCCTGTCCCAGGGACTTGCTATACTCAGAAACAAGCTACCCATCTATGTCAAGCAAAGTTCTTCATTAGCACTCTTCAAGAAAAATCTTGATGAGTGGATGGGAAATAGGAAATATACACCCCAGGGATCACTTCTGTGTCTCTGATGGACAGTGGCACAGGAAAATAACTTTCTTGGGTGGCGTAAGCTATGGAACCTTGCTGGCTAGGCTTACGTAGGCCCTTGGGTCGATAGCCTAGTACCTACCTATGATCCTATGAACCTATGAATGAGCAACAGAACGTATGTGGACACTGGCCTAAGTTTTGAACAATATGTGTCTATTATTGTAAGAAAGTCCTTCTATATTGCACAGCTATAAAAAATGGGATTGTGCTTAGATCTAGGGATGTCATTGTCCCCAATTCTCAGCCCTCATTAGGCCAGGTATATATAATGACACATGCAATGACTGGAATGCTGACTGGAATTCTCTCAGAAATACCTCACTAAAAGGATATAAGGCCTAAACAACATGTCCTACTTGGATTGACTCAAATCCCCATCACTATACTCGGCATTGCTCAGACTGCTAAGTGGTGACCTGTGTCTGGCATGTAAGGCATCTTCTAACCCATAACTGATGGACTTAACTTCACATCAACAAGTCAAATGACATCAGTGGAATGGTTTAGATGGACAGGTATATTTCGCAGAGGATACCGGTCCCCATCCGCATAAAACCATGTTCATCCTTGTCTAATTTCAAACACAGCTTAGATCTATGCAAAACAACTAATTTACCACAAGACTTCCCCCTGTACTACTAATGGACAGATGCAGCTCCTAAATACTTTTTCCCATGCTTGGGTCCCCTCAAATTATCTATGGAATGATTCCAGTTATTCACATTAGGGATAATGTATAATTACCAACCATGGGATGGATAAGACCAGTCTATAACCAAATGGGATAAGTTATTTCAATCACAAAAAAAAAGAAATGGAATAGGTTTAAATGGCCCACAAGGGCAGCTATCCTAGTACCTAATAACCTGTGACTCTAATGCTATAATGTAACTTTTGCTGGAATATTTCTCTGGAGGCCTATATTGAAGATGGACTACACCCAACTGGAAATACTTTATCAACAAATAAAATCAAGATTATCAGTTTACTACATCTCTCCACTACTACTCTATAAACTTGTAAAAATCAAAATTGTTTGGAAAAGAGATCAAAACTATTATTGTACTTTGTTACATTTATGGTCCTATGATACATCTTAGGAGACAGCAAACAAACAACTGTTGTTAACAGACATTGTTTGATTTTCTTCAGGGCTGCTTTTTTGCCTGTGGTATTCATGACTACTGTACTGTAAACTGGTTTCCTGCTTTATTTAAGATAGGAGAACGTATGCAGAGACTTAGTATATGAGTTGTGGCACTCAACATTAGTAGAAATTGTTCATAAAACATCAAAATCAGAAATTGCTAAAATCTGTGCATATCCTGTCTCAGTACAATGTAATCGCTGAACAGAACATAAAAAATATGCCATATGTAATAAGAAGATAGACTGCTTCTTTCCACCCTGATGACATTTGGCTTTAGTACAGCAGAATACAGGGTTGCATATATACACATAGAGCATCCCCAGATCTATTTTTTTCTGTTTTTTTTTCAGTTATGTTGAAACAACTCTGAATGCAGTGGTGGTGTGCTCCTATTGGGGTAAACAGCATTAGATGTAGGGTCCAGTGCAAATTTATATTGTTCATTTTCCTTGATACCAGCCAAAGTACGTGCAACATGCATTATTCCAGAGTCTGGTAATAAGTACTCATTCCTTTTATTTATTTATTTAGTTACATGTAAAGGGGATAATCATTTTTCAGATTTCTGTTTCCTCGAAAGTGCCATTTATTCTAGTTGGCAACAGAACATGTTGTTCAAACCCTGCCTTCCTGTCCAAGAACACAAAACTATATTTGCTAATACTTAACATTAGCCTTGCTAGAGAAATACTTCTTCTGATATTTGTTGTTTTTTTGGGCTTTGATTAAAAGGCCATTTTCTTTTTTTTGAGGGGAATAATTTTGGATTACAGCTATGACACTCGTATCCTAAAAATTAGATAAAATGAACTAAAACGATAGAGAAGCTGAGCTTGCACAAAAGGCTGTAAAACAATACATATGACAGTAATGAAGTTTCCAGGTGGTGAAAACATATTTGTTGTAAATGCCTGCTTGGGAATGAATGAGCTGGAATCACTTTGGTAGATCAATCAACTTGGGAAAGTGAAAGGGGGAGAAGTTTTAGGAAAAGGAAGTTTAATAGTAACTAGTGTGGTGAGTGAGGGGAAAAGAGGTAGGCATAGCGAAGTGTTATGGGTGGTGAGAGGCCATATGTATGTATGTATGTATATATGTATGTGTATATATATATATATATATATATATATATATATATATATATGTATATATATATATATATATATATATATATATATATATATGGATCTCTATCTGATGATAGAAACTTCATATGACTGAAACTCATTTGACTGAGACCATAAGACTGAAATTTCAAAATACTGAAAAATCGCTTGACTGAAACCCATAATACTGAAATATTGCAATGCTAAATTTCAACATACTGAATTGGAAAGTGGATGATATAAAACCAGAATAGGTGGGGGTCGTAGCCCCCTCACCCCCCATTGTGGGGAGCTGTGCCCCCCACACACCCCTAACTAAATATACTAACTCCAGGATCGCACTACAGTGGGGAAAAGGGTATATACCTTGGGGGTGTGGGGGGCATAGCCCCCACATATTCTGGCTTTATATCATCTACTTTACAATTCAGTATGTTGAAATTTAGCATTGTAAGATTTCAGTATTATGGGTTTCATTCAAGTGATTTTATAGTATTATGAAATTTCAGTCTTATAGTCTCAGTCAAATGGGATTCAGTCAAATGAAGTTTCTATCATCTGATAGAGATCCATATATATATATATATATATATATATATATATATATACACACACAATAAGGGAGAAGAGGAATATGGATAGGGGCTAGTGTGTAACGAAGGTAAGGGACTTCAAGTACCTATAGAGCAGGGAAGGGGAAGAAAATAATAATTCAATTACCTAACAAGGATTAATCATATAAAACAAAAATGACGTGGGCCTAGCTAGGAGTGTACAGACTGGAAAAAGATGCTAGACTTGGCAGGAAAGGGAGTCAATCTGGTAATGAATAATTTGCATTCTTACTTGGTTTGGAGGTGTCCATTGAGGGATCTCTGTTGAATTTGTAGACATTGGGATTTTATTAAGCAAGATCTCTGTCAGCTAGCTCACTGGGCTCTGATAATGACTGGGGCTTGGCAGGTGGCAGGGAGATGAGGAGGCTGGACCAGTAGCCATTATCATTTGCCCTGTATTGCGATATAGGGGGAGAGGTGATTCCTCTATAAAGAAGGCAGGCTTGGTCTCCCATAAGCACTGGCAGTCTGTGTGGACAGATGCACTTAGCAATAAGTATGCTGAATAATGGTGACTGATGTTAGTTACAAATAAAAAAATAAATAAATAAACAAAAAAAATAAAACAGTAAGATAATGGTCTGTTGGTTCCAAAACATATTCGACCCTGCATCAAGTTAGGGATAGAAAATGGGTTGTGTGGGTGCTTTTCCAAGAGGGAAACATTCATGGTGTGATATTCCAGGTTGTGTAGGACTGACTTGGAGCCTTTCCAAGAGTGTTTTAAGGATGGATGCTTCAAGGTCATATTGCATCATTCTGGTAACCATTAACATCAGGCTGCTATTGAATGTAGTGAGGGTTAAGTCATTACATTTCTCACTGACTGTTGGATGCAGATGGTGGGGGAAGGGACATCCAGGGATGACTGGCAGCTGTGTTGCTGCACTGAACAAAAAAATAAGCACAATGGATTGAAATCTAATAAAATTAATAAATAAATTAAAACAACAGGGAAGATTAAGAGATGGTATCAACAAGTGCTAGCTAGTAGGCAGGACCATGGATGTGGGGGGTTTCCGAAGTACGCAACATGCATCTGATCCCATTGTACATAAAACATTCTCTGAAAATGGATAAAATTATCCTGTCAGATTTCCTGGTAAACAAATATCAATAAATATATAAAAGCTGCATGCTTTGCTCCAAGCAAACACAACCAAGACCACCACTATACTGACTAAAAGAATTAATTGGCTAGAACTATGTCACCCATAATGCATTACGCCTTTCACCTCATCTTTATCTTCCATCCAAGTTTTTTCTTGCTCAGTCCACATTCTTGTAGCCATCCTATCCCTTCATTTCCTCCAGCTGTAATCATTTTCAGTTTTCTGACCTTCTATTCCTCTCATACCTTACTACCATTTCCTGTTCCACTACTGAAAACCAAATTACATATAATTCATATGCTCATGTCTCTATTGACTTTATACACATAACTTCTCTTCTTTCCTTTCTTTACTAACTAGTCATCACAGCAGTAGCATTGTTGTCTCACAGCAAGACGTTCTCCCGTTCGATTCTTGGCTGGAGTGCGGGGAGTGCCTTCTGTGTGGAGTCTGCATGTCCTCCCCACGGCTGGGTGGGCATTCGAAAGACATATGTAAATGGGTGTGCCTTCGTTGAAGGTTGAACATCAAGCTGGCACCTCGGTGTTCGTGAAAATCTACTGCCAAACATTAGCGGACCAGAGTTCCGCTGTGGTGACCCCTAACCGGGAAAAGCCGAAAGACAACAACAACTAACTAGTCATCACTCTGACTCATTTCTCAGAATTTTTGTCAACTTATTAATAATCCTCTTCTCAACTAATTACTTATCGCTTGAATTCGTGAATTTTTGCTACTTATCTCACCTTCATCTTGGGAGCTCTCTCTTCACTGATTTTAATTGAAACAAATTAGACTTAGTAGTTCTCTCACCCGATAATCTTACTATTTCTTTGGTTACTCTGCATTATATTACTAGTAAAGTCAAAACAAAAAACAAAACCAATGAACAAGAGAGCGAAGCGAGTCCAAAAGAACCTCTGGAAACAAAAAAGTAATGTTAACGTATTTTATTAAGAACGTTTTCGCTTCTGTGCAACAGAAGCTTCTTCAGACAAAAAAAAAGAAGCGCCAAAACCACTGTTTAAATTCTAAAATTTAGCTGTCATGATGTCATTTCCTTAACAACCAAGGTGGTTAGTTTGTAATAACTAAAAACACCATTTAATGAAAAAATGTATATACATTACCATCAACATAAATAAAAATGTAGAAGTCATATTAAAAATATTAAAAATATTATATTAACCACTTCAGTAACCGAAAATAGTATTGTAAATTTAATGAAACAATCTAATAAAAACCGGCTAACGGTATTAACGCCTTTTTAAAGGCTTAAAGTTTATAAAAACATGTTATAAGGGACATAACATGAAAAAGTCCTATCTAAACAAGAAGGAAAAGGTGTAATCTCGTATAGAGACCAACTTTTAACAAATAGGATGGACATCTAAGATCTGAGGTAACTTTTATATTTTAAAATAACAGAAATATTGCAGGCTTCATTTAACCCAGGGGGAGAGAAAGCATTTAATAACAATTGCCATTCCAACTCTGGTCATTTTTGACAAGGACGACTACATTGTAAGAATGTCGACTGTATTGAACTCTCCTGCTTATGAAGTTTCATCCTTAAATGAGACATCAGGCCAATATAACAGGATCAAAGGGTATTTTAGGGACTTGTTTATTGAAGGGAGGATTAACATCGATACCTTCAATTTTATAAACATCTCTTTTCCCAGAGTTCCAGTTATGTTTGGGATCCCTAAAATCCATAAAAACCTGTCAGATCCACCGATGCGAGCCTTAGTGGATGGGAGATGTTCCATTACCCACCCTTGTGCTAAAGTTGTTGATTACATTCTTGGTAAATACCTTACGCTACTACCTCAAATTTGTAAAGACTCTTGGTTTTTTTAAAGTCTATAAATGACATCCCCTTTAACCCGTCTTTCAACTTTTTAACCATCGATGTGGTGGACTTATACACCTCCATACCACATCAAGAGGCAGTGGAATGGGTTGAGCTTATGCTGGTAGACTTAATAGCCCCGAAAGATGAGATTGATGTTGTCACTCTTCTTCTTGACATCATTTTATCTTCTAATTTTTTTTTATTTTTAACAACTGCCACTACCTGCAGAAAAGGGGAATTGCCATGGGCTCCCCCTGTGGAGGCAGTGTGGCTAATTTAGTGGTTGCCTATTGGGAAAAAACCTTCCTCCTAAATAACCCTCAGTTTAAAGACGCCATCAAATTTTACACGCTTTTTAGACGATGTGTTTGTACTCATTCAGGGCGATTTGGATATTGCTGCAAGTTTGATCAAATATATGAATGAGTCATGTACCTTTTTAAAATTCACTTATCACTTTTCAGTCAGTGAGATTGATTATCTTGATGTTAAATTAGTTAAAGACTTCCATAATAATCGACTTCTTTCTTGTATCTTTAGGAAGCCTACCTACTGCAATGCTTTCTTACATTTCTCAAGCAATCATCCTTGGAAACAGAAGAGGTCAATTGTTAAAGGCCAGCTAGTTAGAGCTACATGCATGTGTAACACCTTAGCGGCCTTTGAAGACGAGTGTTCCACCCTTAGAAATATGTTTTTGAATAGGGGATACCCTATTGAGTTATTAGACAATTTAATTGAAGAAGTCTCCTTAAAAAGAGATTTGGGATTTTATCAGCCCCTTCTTCAAGGTATTAAACAGGTTACCTTTGATGTTACCGAACCTTTGGGTACGTCCCCTTACAGTATGGAATCCGTACCCATTCAACATGAATCCAGTAGCCCTCTTCATGGTCAACTCACACTAACTCGTGACTTTAAGACCAGTTTAATTATTACACACAACAGACATGTCAATAATATGTGTTCTGTTGTTAAGAAGAACTGGCACTTTATTTTAAATAATGCCTTCCTATCTGAGATTTTGGGCCCCTTCCCCTCTTTTGTGTTTAAAAGGGGTAAGAATTTAAAAGAGCTGTTGCAAACAGGAGATTTTTTATACCCCACATCTAGACAAACTGGGACACACTCCTGTGGGGCCTGTAACTGGTGTAGACTCTTGAGGGTAGGGAGCTCTTTCTCCATAAAAGGCGAAAAATTTAACATTAATCACAAGATCAGTTGTGACACTAGGTCAGTCGTTTATATTGCATTTTGCAACTGTTGCCCTGCATTTTATGTTGGTAAGACGGACCGTAGGTTACGGGACCGAGTTTACCAACATAATTATGCTATAAAGAACAAAAAAGTTGACAATGCCCTTTCGAAGCATATTATAGATCATGTTGGGCATAGTTTCTGTTTCATGGGTATTGACCTTGTTAAGGTTGGGATTAGAGGGGGCCCCCAATCCCTTTTGCTTGAAATAAAAGAGTTGGAATGGCAATTGTTATTAAATGCTTTCTCTCCCCCTGGGTTAAATGAAGCCTGCAATATTTCTGTTATTTTAAAATATAAAAGTTACCTCAGATCTTAGATGTGCATCCTATTTATTAAAAGTTGGTCTCTATACGAGATTACACCTTTTCCTTCTTGTTTAGATAGGACTTTTTCATGTTATGTCCCTTCTAACATGTTTTTATAAACTTTAAGCCTTTAAAAAGGCGTTAATACCGTTAGCCGGTTTTTATTAGATTGTTTCATTAAATTTACAATACTATTTTCGGTTACTGAAGTGGTTAATATAATATTTTTAATATTTTTAATATGACTTCTACATTTTTATTTATGTTGATGGTAATGTATATACATTTTTTCATTAAATGGTGTTTTTAGTTATTACAAACTAACCACCTTGGTTGTTAAGGAAATGACATCATGACAGCTAAATTTTAGAATTTAAACAGTGGTTTTGGCGCTTCTTTTTTTTTGTCTGAAGAAGCTTCTGTTGCACAGAAGCGAAAACGTTCTTAATAAAATACGTTAACATTACTTTTTTGTTTCCGGAGGTTCTTTTGGACTCGCTTCGCTCTCTTGTTCATTGGTTTTGTTTTTTGTTTTGACTTTACTAGTTTGTTTGTTTGCGATATGGCGAGTCCAAGGACACCGGTCCTATTTGGGTCTAGCAACGTCGCTTCCACGGATGTACCCTCTACAGATGACCCGAAGAGCATCGAAACTCTCTTGTTGTTAGTTACTCAATGATTGGATGCTTTGAACTCGCACCTGGACAGGATAGAGTCCGGTGAAGCGCCAACCGCACGGAATTCTATTCTCAGTCAACAAGCTCCTAATGGTATGAGGCTGGGGAGTGGATCTTTGGATTCGCTGCAACCTGGTCAACCACAGCGATTGACTGCTACTACTGGGAGCTCCAACATAGAACAGGCACCCTCCAGCATCAGTGCACGTTTAATACCAAGTCAGGAAGATCGTATCAACCGGTGTCAACCTGCCGGCACTGTGCCTGGTTTACTAGAACAGAATGCTGTTTTCAACGGCGCAAACACTGATGCTAATGGCTTTAATCATAATCCTGGGCTTATTGGTGTGCCTACATTTGTTGAGTGGGCAGGGAATATCGAGGCTTTCGACTTTGGCTCATCCCTTCCACCTGGTCCACCGGCTGCAGGAACTGAAACCACAGGTAACTCAATTGACAGTATTTCCGTAAATTTAAAACTTTTGGATACTAAAATGTTAAAAATAAAGAAACTTCAATTAGAAGTTTCTTACTTTAAGCAGTGCATTAAAGAAAAAGTTATTCCCAAGGGACTGAGAAGCTCATTTGCCCCTACTGGGTTGTTTTATGACCCCTTGTTTATTGAAGACCTCTCTAGCCTTTTTAACAAACAAGGTTTAGAATTGCTAGAGTTAATGGTGAAACACTATTTGAAACACATTAATTCTTTGCTGACTGAAACTAACGTTTTAAATGAGAAAATTAAAACTGACATTAATTTTCTCCGATATAAATATGACTACCATCGGATTTTTGAAAGCATTGATGCACTATTGGTTAAACTTAAAACTAATAAAAATAAAAAACTATCTAGAGATAGGCAAGCTTACGCTAATGGGCTTGCTTATCCTAATTTGTTCAAGAATATCAATGGGGCTAAAAACCCGTCTGAAATACATAACAAAGGTACTAATGACAGAGGGGTTACTCCTTCTACTGCTGCCCTGGATGAACACGACCATGAAATTGATGATGGAGATGAAGGTCCATCCTTTCAGGAACCAAGGAGGAGCAACAGAATTAAGGCTAATTACAACAACCATGGCAACCGCCCTAATTATAGAGGCCAACAAAAGCCTTTTTTAGGGCACAAGAACTACCAGCGACAAAACAACCAGAACAAATTCAAATAGAGTCCACCCTTGGGTCTATGGTGGCCTCTTCTGTTAAACCTACTATTTTGACTAACATCAAGGGAGATTTTATTGTTTACAACTTCTCCGATGTCAATATAGAACAAGACCTAATTAAACTGCTGGCCTTTGGCCTGTCGTTTGTGCCTGACCAGAAGATTTGTTTATCTAAGTTCTTAATAGACTTTAAATGCTTTGTACGTAGCTTAAACCTCAAGGTGTTGTTTAATGGGGACTCAACAAAGGATAAACCTCCATTTAAGTTGTTAAGTGCTTTTAATCCTCCTTTACATCCCATTCTGCACACCTTTGAGTATGTTTGTGAACTTGATTTTAGGCAACTTTTTGAAAATGTTAAATGGTTTGATCACCAAAGTAACATCTCATTTGATCAAAGATCAAGCTTGAAAAATTTATGTAATCTACCAATTAGGGTGATAAAACCAGACAAAGGTGGGGGCCTGGTCATTTTTGACAAGGACGACTACATTGTAAGAATGTCGACTGTATTGAACTCTCCTGCTTATGAAGTTTCATCCTTAAATGAGACATCAGGCCAATATAACAGGATCAAAGGGTATTTTAGGGACTTGTTTATTGAAGGGAGGATTAACATCGATACCTTCAATTTTATAAACATCTCTTTTCCCAGAGTTCCAGTTATGTTTGGGATCCCTAAAATCCATAAAAACCTGTCAGATCCACCGATGCGAGCCTTAGTGGATGGGAGATGTTCCATTACCCACCCTTGTGCTAAAGTTGTTGATTACATTCTTGGTAAATACCTTACGCTACTACCTCAAATTTGTAAAGACTCTTGGTTTTTTAAAGTCTATAAATGACATCCCCTTTAACCCGTCTTTCAACTTTTTAACCATCGATGTGGTGGACTCATACACCTCCATACCACATCAAGAGGCAGTGGAATGGGTTGAGCTTATGCTGGTAGACTTAAAAGCCCCGAAAGATGAGATTGATGTTGTCACTCTTCTTCTTGACATCATTTTATCTTCTAATTTTTTTATTTTTAACAACTGCCACTACCTGCAGAAAAGGGGAATTGCCATGGGCTCCCCCTGTGGAGGCAGTGTGGCTAATTTAGTGGTTGCCTATTGGGAAAAAACCTTCCTCCTAAATAACCCTCAGTTTAAAGACGTCATCAAATTTTACACATGCTTTTTAGACGATGTGTTTGTACTCATTCAGGGCGATTTGGATATTGCTGCAAGTTTGATCAAATATATGAATGAGTCATGTACCTTTTTAAAATTCACTTATCACTTTTCAGTCAGTGAGATTGATTATCTTGATGTTAAATTAGTTAAAGACTTCCATAATAATCGACTTCTTTCTAGTATCTTTAGGAAGCCTACCTACTGCAATGCTTTCTTACATTTCTCAAGCAATCATCCTTGGAAACAGAAGAGGTCAATTGTTAAAGGCCAGCTAGTTAGAGCTACACGCATGTGTAACACCTTAGCGGCCTTTGAAGACGAGTGTTCCACCCTTAGAAATATGTTTTTGAATAGGGGATACCCTATTGAGTTATTAGACAATTTAATTGAAGAAGTCTCCTTAAAAAGAGATTTGGGATTTTATCAGCCCCTTCTTCAAGGTATTAAACAGGTTACCTTTGATGTTACCGAACCTTTGGGTACGTCCCCTTACAGTATGGAATCAGTACCCATTCAACATGAATCCAGTAGCCCTCTTCATGGTCAACTCACACTAACTCGTGACTTTAAGACCAGTTTAATTATTACACACAACAGACATGTCAATAATATGTGTTCTATTGTTAAGAAGAACTGGCACTTTATTTTAAATAATGCCTTCCTATCTGAGATTTTGGGCCCCTTCCCCTCTTTTGTGTTTAAAAGGGGTAAGAATTTAAAAGAGCTGTTGCAAACAGGAGATTTTTTATACCCCACATTTAGACAAACTGGGACACACTCCTGTGGGGCCTGTAACTGGTGTAGACTCTTGAGAGTAGGGAGCTCTTTCTCCATAAAAGGGGAAAAATTTAACATTAATCACAAGATCATTTGTGACACTAGGTCAGTGGTTTATATTGCATTTTGCAACTGTTGCCCTGCATTTTATGTTGGTAAGACGGACCGTAGGTTACGGGACCGAGTTTACCAACATAATTATGCTATAAAGAACAAAAAAGTTGACAATGCCCTTTCGAAGCATATTATAGATCATGTTGGGCATAGTTTCTGTTTCATGGGTATTGACCTTGTTAAGGTTGGGATTAGAGGGGGTCCCCAATCCCTTTTGCTTGAAATAAAAGAGTTGGAATGGCAATTGTTATTAAATGCTTTCTCTTCCCCTGGGTTAAATGAAGCCTGCAATATTTCTGTTATTTTAAAATATAAAAGTTACCTCAGATCTTAGATGTGCATCCTATTTGTTAAAAGTTGGTCTCTATACGAGATTACACCTTTTCCTTCTTGTTTAGATAGGACTTTTTCATGTTATGTCCCTTCTAACATGTTTTTATAAACTTTAAGCCTTTAAAAAGGCGTTAATACCGTTAGCCGGTTTTTATTAGATTGTTTCATTAAATTTACAATACTATTTTCGGTTACTGAAGTGGTTAATATAATATTTTTAATATTTTTAATATAACTTCTACATTTTTATTTATGTTGATGGTAATGTATATACATTTTTTCATTAAATGGTGTTTTTAGTTATTACAAACTAACCACCTTGGTTGTTAAGGAAATGACATCATGACAGCTAAATTTTAGAATTTAAACAGTGGTTTTGGCGCTTCTTTTTTTTGTCTGAAGAAGCTTCTGTTGCACAGAAGCGAAAACGTTCTTAATAAAATACGTTAACATTACTTTTTTGTTTCCGGAGGTTCTTTTGGACTCGCTTCGCTCTCTTGTTCACTGCATTATATTACATTATATTATATTATATTATATTTGTAAAAATGACAGCCTTTACAACTCTACCATTTTAGCAAGTACAATATAATATAACAATCCATATCAGATCATAGGATCATAGGAAGTTACTAGGCTATCGACACTGAGGCCCTCATAAGCCTAGCCAAGAGTTTAGCCCATGTATAGACAAATCAGCACCCGATGCCCCTGTCCAGCAGGGACATGGGTGGAATCCCAGGGTTATATTTTCTATTTCCCATCCAGTTATTCAGGTTGCACTTAAAAAGGGGTAAAGAGGTACTCTGCTTGATGTGGAGAGGGAGTATATAACACAGATGGGGAAGTCTCTCGGCCACAAATCTGTCCCACCAACAAGTCCTATTGACATCACTGACCAGGTTGAGGTTGCATGTGTGGGTTACTCGAGTGGAGCTTGACTTGCGGAAATGCAGCAGTCCTATCAAGGCGGGGTCTGAGATTGCCTTGTATGACAGACAGAGGTCACCTCTGAGGCATCTGTATAAAAAAGAGTAGAAGGACAGGGCTTTTAGCCTATCTGTGTATGGCAGATTTTTGAGGCCCTGGATCCTCCTGGTGAGGAACCTCTGTGGTGTTTCTAGGTGCTGCATGTGCTTTGTAAGGTATATGCTGAATGGGGTGATGTACTCAATAATTGGCCTTATAAGGGAATAATACAGGGATGTTATGACCTCCTTGTCCCTGGATGAGATACCCTTACTTATTAGGTGGACCATTTAGAAAGCTTTGCATACAATGGAAGCAACATGGTGGTTAAAAGTCAGGTTGCTATCAGTTTGGGTGTCCAAATCCCTCATGACTGACTTTGAGCTTAGGGCATTGTTATTAATGTGATAATTTGTGTGGGTGTCAGGCTTCTGAAAGGGGGATGATGATGATGATGATGCATTTTTTGTATTCAGCTTGAGACCATATTGCTGGCATCAGTCATTTCTTTGGGTGAGACCCTCTTGGAGGATATCCACGTCACTAGGAGAATTGATGACTGTGCTCAGCTTGCAGTCATCTGCAAACTTGGTCAGCCATAGCACACTGGTTTTAGCCTGCACCTCAGAAAAGTATATCCCAAATAACACAGGCCTCTAGACCAAACCCTGGGGTATGCCACTCGATACGGGTCTACTGCTTGAGGTGGCTTCCCCTACTTTGACTAGGTGGGTTCTATCAGTGAGCCAGTTAGCTACCCATCTGGTAACATATGGATTGATGCCTAGTTGAGAGAGTTTATCTATTATGCCCGAATGGGGAATAGTGTCGAAGGCTTTGGCCAGGTCAAGGTAGGCCATGTGCACCATCTTCCCCTCATCCATGGCTTTGGTGACTGTCTCAAAAAAAGTCAACCATATTTAACAGACATGACCTCCCCTTGACTAAGCCAAACTGTGTGGGATCAAGTGTATGGAGGTTGCCAATGTCCTTGTTAATGAGGTCCATAATTATCCATTTCATGGCCTTGCAGATCAGGCTAGTTAGGTTGATGGAGCTATAATTTCCCAGATCAGTGGACATTCCACCTTTGTGTAAAGATATGACAGTGGCTGTCCTCCACTCAGCTGGGACAAAGCCGGTACTCAGGCTTTGGTTGAATAGGGCACCTAATGGTGCTGCAAGTTCCTACTTGAGTTCATGTAGGATGCAGCCTGGGATGTTATCAGGTCCCATAGAGGCTGTATTTTTGCCTTTGAGAGAGCAGTGATGACCTGATCCCTAGATGTAAGGGGAAGGGGGCAGGCAGTGGGAATATCCTGATTTACTGATGGGGGTGCAGAGGGGTGAAATTTTCACAGAAACTATCAGCCAGCAAGTTGACTATATCTAGAGCATTTGTGTATGTGGTGCTCTTGACCACCAGTTTTGAGCAGATCTGGGTTCGTCCCTTGAGACATCTGTGAAGAAGACTACATTACCTGGCTGTACAGTGTTTTCTCTCACAATTTTATTGTTAAAAATGCTTACGACGTCTGATCTTTTCTTTAACTTATCATATCTCTAATTTGTGGAGAATGCTCTGATGTATTTCCCCCATTATAAGGTGGATAGATTGACTTTTTTGAAGAAATGCTGAATATAGATATTTTTGCAAGTTCAGAAATGATACTTGCTTTATGAATAATGTGACCATTTGAGGTTTCATTTCTAAATCTTTAGTCCACAATGGTGAGGAATGAGGTCCTGATGGAGAGATGGAATTAACAAAAAAAGGAGAGTAAAGTTGTTGGAAATGAATTCAACCTCAAATATTGGTGAGTACCTTCATGTGGTGGACCCTGTTTTTCATAAATTGCTACTGCTGATGATGAGATATTGCCACCAGGGTATAATATTCACAGATTAGACCGCACTACTAAGGGGGAGTAAAAGTTCTCTACAAAAACACACTAAGCGTTGATAGAGATTCCATACAGCCACCCCCATTTTATAATGCTGAAATCCTTATAGCTAAACTTTGAATTAACCATAACAAATGCATAAATATTGTCTGTATCTACATTCCTCCAGGGAACAATATAACCACCCCTAGATGATATCGTACAATGGTTATCTAATAACCACTCCCAAGAAACCATTGTGCTTGGTGACTTCAACATTGACTGGTCCACTTGTGCAGCTGAATCCCCTGTCACCCACATAAATCTCTTTGGGTTCAGTCAAATTATAACCACTCCTACTAGGATCAGCAAACCCAACAACAGAGAAAGTATTCTTGACTGGATTGTTATCAATAGTCATCACCACTTGTATAAATCTGGAACCCTCCCTGATGACCTAAGTGATCACTCTCTAACTTACATTATTAAGGATAAGGGTGAGAACTCCCATCAGCCCACCTATAGAACAGTCAGAAATACCAAAAACGTCAATCCTGTACATTTCCAAAATGAACTTAAGTCAGTCAACTGGTCAGTCCTAAAACATATACCACTGGAAGAGGCAGTGGCATATTTTAATATTAAATTCCTAAACATCCTGGACTCCCATGCCCCATCTCGTAACATTAAGACCAAAACAAATACAGCACCATGGCTCACTAAGGAAACCGAACTAAAAATCAAACTGAGAAATAAGGCCTGGGCCATCTGACGAGCAACTAAAGCCCCTCCCGACCAACTAAAACACCATAAACTTAGGAATAACACAAAAAATCCATTCAACAAGACAAAAAAAACTACCAAAACCTGCAGCAGAAGCACCAAAACAATCCCAAAAAGTTCTGGGCAGGTATAAAAACCAGCTTCTTCATCCAGGTCAATCTACCACTCCAACCTCAACAAATTACACCCAAAAATCACCTGAGACTGTAGCTAGTGCCTTTAATAATTTCTTCACTGAAACAATCCAATCTCTCGCTAACCAACTCAATCCCATACAATCTAACTCCACCACTAATACACCCTTGACTAGCTCCTCCACTAACAAACCCACTACTCACCCCCCTTCAACTTCCAACCTGTCTCTACCACTCTAAATCGATCACTAATCAAAAAATTGAAACCCACCATCCTATCTGCTGATGTGCTCCCAGCAGAATTCTTAAACATAGCTGCTTGTGTCATAGCATTTCCCATATCTGTCCTGATAAACAGGTCCCTAACTGTTGGTTCTATCTCCCCCCATCTAGAAAATATTCCATGTTATCCTACTCCACAAAGGTGGGAGTTCTACAGAATTATCCAATTATAGACCTATCACCATTCTTTCACCACTGTCCAAAATAATGGAAAAGTGCATTCACAAACAAATAATGAACCATGTCATACAGAACCAAAACTGTCAGTCTCACAGCATGGCTTTAGGCCACATCATAGCACCACCTCAGCTCAGCTCTCCTCTCCTTCACTGATGCCATAAATCTAAACAGAAATAATAACTTGCTGTCATCATCCCTCTTCCTAGACCTCTCAAAGGCCTTTGATATGGTCAATCACCAGTTACTCATCCACTCTCTGGAATCTATTTCCCTAGACAACCATACTATACAGTGGTTCCAATCCTATCTGAATGACAGACAACAAGCAGTACTTTGGCAGGGCAAACTACCCACTCTGTTACCTCTCACTCTTGGAGTTCCTCAGGGCTCCATTTTAGGTCCTCTACTCTTTTCCATCTTTATCAATAACCTACCCACTGCCATCCCAGATGCATCCTGCATCCAGTATGCAGATGACTCCACCCTGATCTGCTCAGCCTCCTCCCCAACAGCCCTGCAAACTCTAACCCAGAGTACGTTCAACACTGTTGAAAAGTGGCTCTCTAATCACTGTCTTCTGTTGAATCCCAATAAGATCAAACTGTTACTAGTTACCACCACTTGTAGGTCCATCCCAATTTCTTTTACTATAACATCAAACAATGGTACATCTATTTCACCAGATATCCAAACCAAGCTCTTAGGGGTAATAGATAATAATCTCAAATTTGACCTGTACATCAACAAGACTATCAAAACAATCAACAAAAAGCTTGGCACACTATACAGAAATAAACCTTTTCTAACCCCTATAGCTAGAATCGCTATTGCCCGCTCTCATCTTCTCTCCACCTTTCTATATGCTTCCCCTATACTCTGTAACTTAAACAAATCAGAGCTTATCAAACTCTCTCACTGTTACCACCATATTGCCAGATTCGCCACTGGATCAACATATAGGACACATCACTGCCACAGCCTCAATCTCTAGGGTGGCTAGAACTGCCAAGCTTAATACAGTTCAATCAGCTAATAGCAGCACATAATATTCTCAACCAACCTGAATACACTTCCGCCCTTAAAACTATCATAAAACCATATAGTAACTCCAGACCATTACGCTCATCTAACAAGCTGTTAGTCCAAACACTGAAAGCTAATGACTCAGCTGGTGACTCCCTATTTGCCAACTCTGTTGGGAAAGCTTGGAACTTACTTCCAGCAGACATTACCCTGGAACCCTCTCTAAGCCTCTTTAAAAAAGGCCTCAAACAGTATCATAAAAGGCACTGGCTCTGTCCATGTACCAACCTTGATTAATCCCCATAACAACTCCCTAACTCAACAGCAATGTACTAGCTTCTTGCTTACAAATGTTTGCAATGGCAATCTTGTTCTGTACATTTCTTTGTAATAAAGTGTTGCTGTAATCCACCTGTTTATTATTTTTTATATTCTACTACATACTGCTAAATTGTGGATCCCTCTTGAGGGACACACCATGATCACTTGTAATATCTGCTTGTTATTTATGTGTTGCTTGGGATGTATGTTTTTATCTGCACAATTGGAACTTTTCTCCCCTGTTACTTTGTAAATCCTGCAGCATGTATGTATGTTTTTTATCTGTATGTTTGGAGCTTTTCTCCCCCGGGCCTCCTCTAAAAATGGACATGCATCCAGTCGGACTATCATGGTCAACAAATGTAAAATAAATAAATAAATTAAATAATCTCACGAAGACAATATGAACATATATATATATATATATATATATATATATATATATATATATATATATATATATTTCCAGTTTATATATCATGGGAAAAGGCATATTAAAAACAAAAAAAAAAAAGACTGGACACATAGGTCTCATTAAAATGTGCTCATTCTTGGAAGAGACTATAGTGCCTAGCCCAGAAAAAAAAGATGGTGTAAGATCTTTTGAACAGGGAAGTGCTCATATCACAGGGCTGTGTCATGTTGCAAGTGGCATCTGTGGCAAGAGAAAGTAGCAGCCCACTCCTCAAATAAATAAAGGGCAAATTAGGAGGCCTACAGAAAATAACGTGGACAGCTGAAGATAAAAAAGAGATCACACACTCACTGTATGCTCATAGTTAAGTACTAAGCTATCTGTCTTTGTGGGCACTTTTTAAGCCTAGACAGTTTCCCTTTTTGTGCTCAAAATCAGATTTGGCCTTATTCGTTCCATGGCCAAAAATTATATATTACCCCTAATGAGAATAACTGGTATCATACCACAGATAATTTGAGGGGACCCATCCATGGGATAAAGCATTTAGTGCTGCCACTGCCCATTAACAGTACAGGTGGCAGTTCTGAGGTAAATTTTATGTTTTCCATCCATAGATCCAAGCTGTGCTTGAAAATAGACAGGGATGAACTTTGTTTTATGTGGATAGGGACTCTTGTTTCACAGCAGAGATATCCTCTATGAGATATACCTGTCCCTCCAAACCATTTTGTTGATGTTGCAGAAGACGTTTAGATTCCTAGACTGATAATTTCTGATGCCATTTGACTTGCTGATATGCTGTAAATCCATCAGTAATGGGTCGTAGGATGACCTGTATGCCAGACACAGATCATCTCTTAGCAGTCTGTAACATACTGAGTATAATGACAGGGTTTTGAATCAGACTATGTAGGACATATTGTTTAGGCCTTGTATCCTTTTAGTAAAGTATCTCTGTGGGTGTTCCAGTTGTTGTATGTGTCTGGACAGATACACACCTAAGGGGGTATTATATTCAATGATTGAACTAATGAGGGTGAACAAAGGGGGGCAATGACATCTCTTGATCTAGGCATAATCCCTTTGTTTATAAGCTGTGCAGTATAGAAGGACCATATCTCTCAACTTTGTAGAGCAAGAATTCTGGACAGAGCAATAAATGAAAGTGGGACAAAGGCCCAAAAATAGGAACAATTTTTATTTTTTTTTTCAATAAACATTTTTTATTATTTTTCACAACCATATTACAAATTCACACATTATATACAATATATACAAGATGCTTCCATTGGTTAATTTCACATATATATCAACCTCATGTATTGATCAAAGATACAGCAATAACAATCACAAGGAAAATAATAAAAATCCAACATTAACTTAATCAAAGCCAACAATCTGTCATTTCTATACATTTTCTATCTAATCTAAGGTTGATTTAGACTATACTCTGGTTCCCAAGAATAAGTGGATAGTAACCTCTAAGCCAAAACAATATTAAAAATTTGCTCCCATATTTTTATGTTATTGATATTTTTCTTGTGGTCACTAATTAACAGTTTATGCGCTAAGATGTGTTTTATTGCCAATAATCTGAAATTTTCCCACAATGTCTGGGCTGAGTTCAACCAATTTGTGGCTATATATAATTTCATTAATAGGCAAATATTCATAATTACAATCGTTTTTGATTTATCTAGATTCTCCGGGGGAATATGAAGAATCATAAACTCCCAAGAGAGTGTTGAACTTTGGTAACCCATTTTTTGTAACTGCAATTTTAATGAATTCCACAATTTATGAATGCACTTACAACTCCAGAGCATGTGAAGTAAATCTGCTGTCTGATCTAAGCATTTTGGGCATATGGGTGAATTCTTCGCATCAAATTTGTGCAAAGTGAGACGAGTATAGTATGCATTGTTAAATATCATCAGCTGCGTAAATACCAATTTCTGAAGGGATACGGACTTTAATGTTAACTCAAATACCTTCAATATCTTATTGTCATCTGGCAATAACAATTTCTCTCTCCAGTAACTCGATAAAAGAATATAATTATTATACTTCCTCTCTTTTATCAATTTATATGCTGCGGTAATATATTTTCTATCCTGCAACAACGCTTCACATAAATTACGAGAAATGGTTAAATCCTCCTCTTTCATGTCATAGTTATTAAAATAGTTTATAACCAAGTCTTTTAGCTGTCTTACTATAGTTAAATAGGAAATAGGAAGTTCTATTTCTTTTAGAATATCATGTACTGGTACTCCTAGAAAAGGATATAAATCGAGTACAGTTAACTCCATGATTAAAGGGAAGTTCTTTAAATCAATCAATTGACCACCAATTGTTAAATTTGGGTTCCTATGAAACGGTTGAAAAACCATCATATATTTTAGTAAATTTAAGGAAGCGAAAAGAGTTTGAATTGCCGTTACATAACTTTTGATGTGCTCCATTAACTTAAATTTACTCATTGTCCAATTATTTAAAAAGGGCAATGCTTTAGCATTGATTCCCACTTCATTTATATACTTGTACATTAAGAGCACCCATTTGGGTGTCCATTTTCTAGTATTACTATCGAAATAAGACGTCTTTAAAATCCTGTTGGCCTGAATCACTAAGTAGTACATTTCGAAATCCGGTAATTCCAACCCCCCTTATTTTTTGGAGCCATCAATTTTTCATATGATATTCTCGTCTTCCTAGGTTCCCAAAGAAATCTTCCCAATCTTACATGAAGCTGTTTGAAAAATGTTTTGGTAATTCTGAGTTGTGCAGCTCTAAAAATATACAACATTCTAGGAAGAACATTCATTCTTATAATAGCTGCTCTTGCCATCATTGGTAACTTCAATCTATTACATCTTTCCAGATCCAATGCTATTTGATCTGTAGTTGACTTTACATTGTTTATAAAAAAATCTCTATTTTCAGTTGAGAAGACAATCCCCAGATATTTTATCTTTTCTTCCGTCATTACTTGTCCTATCAAAGGAAGCATTGAAAAAGGTGTGTGTGTCTTTAATGGGAATATTTTAGATTTTTTAAAATTTAGCTTGTAGTTGGAAATTCTCTCAAAGATTAAAAATAGGAACAATTTTTAAATATTGCTCTTACTAACTTAGAAAGTTGATAGAACAACAGGTTTTATATTTTCATGAATAGAACGGTATGACGTCTATAACTCAAATGTCTGTCATTTTTTTCTAACTTCAATCCTTAATGATTTGCCACTAATTTGTCAGAAAACCACCATTTTATGGAAAACCAAACAAAAATGTGAGGCAAAAATCTGTACATTCTGTGAAAATCTGTACAGTTGAAAGGTATGAGAAGGACTTTCTTGCAACAATAGACACATGTTGGTCAAAAGTTAGGTCACTATCAACATAAGTTTCCAAATCCCAAACAACTGGGTCAACTCTTCGGGGCATACTGTCAATGCAGTAGTTCCCTGGGGGTAGATGACTTCCCAAAGGATACAATAATGCATTTTTTGGAATTTAGTTTCACTCCATTATTTTGACACGCATTATTTATTTAAGACAAACCATCCTGCAGGATGGCTAAGTCATTTGGGGATTCGATGCCTGCTCCTAGCTTGCAATTATCTGCAAACTTATTCAGCCAGTGCCTTTTGGTATTGCCTTTTACTTCAGAAATGTAGATGCCAAACAAAAGATGTCCCAGCACAGAACCCTGGGGGACTCATTTGGTAACTGGTCTGTTTGTGGAGGTAACTTCCCCTGTTTTGATTATCTGCATCCCATCTGTGAGCCAGTTGGCAATCTAGTGGGTGACATAGGAGATTATTTCCAGCTTATTTAGCTTTTCTACTATGTGTTAGTGGGGAATTATGTCAAAAGCTTTCATCAGGTTGAGGTACATGGTGTGTACAATTTTGCCTTCATCCATTGCTTTTGTGTCCTTTTCAAAAAAAATCCACCAATCTGAGGAAGCATGACCTGCCCTTGATGAACCCAAACAGAAACAGGTACAGTATTTGGAGGTTCCATATGTCCTGATTGATTAATTCCATAAGTCTTTCCATGGCTTTGTATATGAGGCTGGTCAGACTTATGGGTCTATAATTGCCTGGGTCTGTGGAAGGTCATCCCTTATGCAGGGGAATGACTGTACCCATTCTCCATTCGATTGGTACACAATCTTTATGGAGGCAGAGATTGAACAGGGTTGTTACGGGTGTGGTTAAATCGTGCTTCATGCTAGTTAAGATGCATGCAGCGATATTGTAAGGACAGAGGAATGCAGTACTTTTAGTTTTTGATAACACTTCTAGGAGTTGGTCTTGTGTGATAGCTAGATGTGAGCCAATTCCAGGTATATCTTGAGGGACAGACAGAGGGGTGAAGTTATAGCTAAATTTATCAGCCAGTAGGTACACTATATCTTTAGCCTCAGTGTAGGTAACATCGCTCATAATCAACTCAGTGCATTGCTGCATTGTGCTTTTGAGATTATGAGCATAACTAAAAAAATGCATTGTCTTTGGCTTGGGTAGCTATTTTAGTCTCAAACTTGGCTTTGATGGATTTTATTAAGCTAATGTGTTATTTGTTGATTTTAGTGACAAGGGCTCTAACAATCCTAGAATTATTCTTCTTACATTTAGTCAAAATTGTATTCCTTGTATTATAACCTTCTTGAAGTTATGGTTCTATCACATGAGTTTGTTTCTGGGGTTTGCCCTGCACTTGTTCCTATGGGGTACAGCTACAGCTATGCAGCTGTTTACATGCTGGTATAGTGTGGTGATACATTTCTGCATATTCAGTGGAGTTAACTGGGTTTGTTGGGGATTTGAAGCTTGCCAATGCATCACTTAGGAGTCGGTAGTTAGTCTTAAAGAAAATTATAAGGGTACCTTGGGAGAAAGGGATCACTGGTTTCAGTTTTATTTGAAGGAGTCTGCTTTATGGTCAGACCTAACAAGTGATGAATATAGAGAAGATGGTGCAGCATGCTTCCGTATTAGTAAGGACAGGATCCAAGATGTGGTTCCCCCTAGCTGGTACAGACTAATTGTTATAGGGCATTTGTGCTGACAAAGTCCATGAATCTCTTTACTTATGCACAAGTGGAGGTGTAGGTTTCCCAGTCTGTAGTTGGATAGTTTAGATCACCCAGTAAAATGGCACTGGGTTTAATACTGAATTATTCTAGTTCCTGTTGATAGGCATTGTGACTTCCTTTTGTCGTAGAGGGAGTTCTACAGTTAGCTAATGTATGGTACTGGACCTTTCTGATGGTTCTTTGGACATGACAAAGCTCTAGTGTATCATGCTGCTTTACCTGCCTTGATGTATGTACCTTTTGGATGTAGACTGTGACATTTCCACCTTTTTTCCTCCCCTGTGCAGTAACTGGTCTAAACATGTAGAAGGCATTACATCCCTGCATAGAGTGCTCTCAGGTATTTTAAACCATGTCTCAGTCACTATGCAGATGTCATTGTCTTCCAGGGTGAAAAGGGCAAAAAAAGGTACTTTGAGGATGGACAATGTCTTCACCAATAATGGCAACCTGAGAGGGAACAGATATAGGACATCTGTAGTTAAGCAGTGTGGTCTTTGGATCATATCCTCCCAGGCTAACAAAATTGGACCCCTTTTGAAGGACACCAAAAACAAAGCCAATTATTGATTTTAATTATTTTTTGCACATATCATAGCATCATCCTTGGAGAAGGTAGAGTGTTACTCAGTGCTAGACTCATACCTGCCTTGGAAACATAGTCAGAGAGCTCCATCTTGTCTCTCTTCATATAATACAGGCAGGTACACCTCAAGTCATTGACACTGGCATAAACTATGACAGAGTCATAGTGGTACTTGTTCAAGGACATGAGTGCATGCATGATCTGACAGATCCTGGCACCAGACAAGCAACTAACCATCACTCTTTCTTTGTTCAGCTTGGCAAGAGGCACATCTGTATGTTTTAGAATGGAGTCACGCATAACAAGAATGTTTGGTAGAATCGATGCCTGCTTTATGGGCTCAGCATCTGTGACTTTGGGACTCCTTATGCTATGTGAGGAAGTAGGCTTAATATGCTGAGTGTGCTTTGTGCCTGTGTTGTGTTTTGGATGTCTTTGAGGTTTAGGCAAGTTAATCGTTAGAAACTAAGCATATGATGGATTTTGTTTATTGTGATGTCCTTGGAGAGGTGTGATGTCTGGTGGACTGCTGATGATTTTGGTATCTGAGTTTACTGTATGTGAGATTTTTGCCTCAAAGAACATTATATATGTGCATCTTTCAAACTATGTTATGCTGTTTGAAAAACAGATGATCACCAGACAGGATGAGACAATTCTTACACTGTCTTAAGATACCCATCTCGATCAGGCTGGCTAGACAAGTTGTGGGGAAGTGCTGGTCCAGGATAATGAGAGGAATGACTCTAGGGGTAGGGGCAACTATAACTTCTTGGAATTCAGTTTTAGAATAATGTTTAGGTGGGCTTGCTGCTGAGTATTTAAATTTCAGTACATAACAACTAGCCTGGAAAACATCTGCCACCAGCAAGAACCAGTAAACTAATTACAGTAGAAAAAAATATACACACACACACACATATATATATATATACATGTATCACTAATCTGATATTAAAATCAGTGCAGGCATTATCAGTACACTCAATATTAAGCAATTTTATCAAAGGTTTTTTAGCCTGTTGAGTAGTTTAAGGGAACAGACTTTGCAAAATAATACGTATGTGCTTATTGTCAACAGTAAATAAAGAGGGAAAGGGAGAGAATTATGCTGTCAAATTATCAAAACATAACTAGATCAAGTTGGATGGTCAGGAAAAACAAATCATCCCTTAGCTTTCATCTGACGGGCCTGGAACTGCCCCCAAAGACAAGTCCTGAACTACTCTGACATACATTCAGTACACAAAAATGGAACTAGCCTTTAATAACAACAGTTAGATCAGTTAAACAGCAAAAATGCAGTGCAACTATGTAGTGGAATTACTATTAAAGACTTAAAGACCTTACCTAAAGTATATACCCACTCTTAAAATGAATTCAAAATATGATCAAGAAATGAAAACACATTCTTCTCTTTCTCTGTCTAATGGAGTTATTGCAATGCAGCAGTAATTAAAAAAAAATCACACCAGACATCAGCTATGGAAATCTTAGACCCTTAGCTCTGAGCTGACTGGCCTGGAACTTCCCCAGTGCAAAAACAAGTCCTGAACTAGCCTGACATACACCCTGTGCACAAGAATGAAACCAGGGCTTAATAGCAGTTCAACCCCTTAAAGCAACAAAAATGCAGTGCAAATTATGTACTGGAATGACTAATATGGGCTAATATATAATGTTAGAGAAAAAAACAACAAGCAAGTTCTTAAAAACACTTTTCAACAGTACTCTCTAGAGCCTCAGCTAACGTCTTCTATGGAGAATAGTCTTAATATCTCAAACATCTTAAATACTTCCTTCAGACCAATCATAACAAAGCAATTAAAGTAGATAAATACTTAAAGTGGCAGACTTAAAATAACATACACTCTTCAAAGAGTAATGCTTCCAACAATATTCTTATTCAAAATATTATGATACATTATGTCAGACTTTAAAATAAACGTAGTCTCTTTATGCAGCAAAATTTTTTTAATGCTACACCTATTTTCATCACCTAAAAACACCTGGAACATTGATGTCTCCAATAGCAAACTATTGCTATTATATTTATCTAAAAAAATGCATAGCAATAGATTTATCCTTATGTGCAATATCTGTAATATGTTCCTCCGGTACTGTTAGCCAACAGGGTGCTGGCGGAAAATGGGCTACTGTTGGCCGAAGGAGGAGAAGAGGCAGAAGGCATGGCCGAAGGCAGGAAGAGAGGAGAAAGGCTAGGACTGTTGTAGTGATGGTTGGAACTTTGAATGTTGGCAGTATGACTGGTATAGGGAGAGAGCTAGCTGATATGATGGACAGAAGGAAGGTTGGTATATTGTGTGTGCAAGAGAACAGATGGAAGGGGAGTAAGGCTAGGTGTATCGGAGGTGGTTTCAAATTGTCTTACCATGGTGTGGATGGCAGGAGAAATGGCGAAGGAGTTATTCTGAAGGAACAGTATTCTAAGAGTGTTTTGGAGGTGAAAGAAGTGTCGGATAGAGTGATGTTTATGAAGGTGGAAATTGATGGTGTAATGATGAATGTTGTTAGTGCATATGCTCCACAAGTTGGGTGTGCAATAGATGAGAAAGAAAAATTTTGGGAGTGAATTAATGAAGTGGTGATGACTGTACCCAAGGGTGAGAGAGTGGTGATTGGAGCAGATTTCAATGGGCATGTTGGTGAAGGGAACAGAGGGGATGAGGAAGTGATGGGTAGGTATGGTGTTAAACAAAGGAATGCAGAAGGTCAGATGGTAGTGTATTTTGCAAAAAGGATGGACATGGCTGTGGTGAATACGTATTTTAACAAGAGGGAGGAGCATAGGGTGACATACAAGAGTGGAGGAAGATGCACACAGGTGGATTATATCCTATGTAGGAGGGCCAGTTTGAAAGAGATTGGAGACTGTAAAGTGGTGACCGGGGAAAGTGTAGTTAGGCAGCATAGGATGGTGGGTTGTAGGATGATGTTGGTGATCAAGAAGAGGAGGAGGAGTGTCAGGGAAGCACCAAGGATCAAATGGTGGAAACTGAAAAAGGGTAATTGTGAGGTGGAGTTCAGGGATGATTTAAGACAGGCACTGTGTGGCAGTGAAGAGTTACCAAATAGATGGGTAACTACAGCAGAGCTAGTAAGGGAGATGGCTAGAAAGGTGCTTAGTATGACATCTGGACAGAGGAAGGACAACAAGTAGACATGGTGGTGGAATGAGGAAGTACAGGAGAGTATATAGAGAAAGAGGTTGGCAAAGAAGAAGTGGGATTGTCAGAGAGATGAAGAAAGTAGACAGGAGTATAAGGAGATGAGGTGCATGGCAAAGAGAGAGGTGGTGAAGGCTAAGGATAAGGCATATGAAGAGTTGTATGAAAGGTTGGACACTAAAGAGGGAGAAAAGGACCTGTACCAATTGGCTAGACAGAGGGACCAAGATAGGAAAGATGTGCAGCAGGTAAAGGTGATAAAGGATAATGAGGGCAACATACTCATAAGCAAGGAGAGTGTATTGAGGAGATGGAAAGAGTACTTTGAGGGATTGATAAATGAAGAGAATGAGAGGGAGCGAAGGTTGAATGATGTAGGGATAGTGAATCATGAAGTACAATGGATTAACAAGGAGGAAGTAAGGATAGCCAAGAAGAAAATGAAGAATGGAAAGGCTGTTGGCCTAGATGACATACCTGTGGAAGCATGGAGGTGTTTAACTGAAATGGCAGTGGAGTTTTTAACCAGATTGTTTAATGAAATCTTGGAAAGTGAGAGGATGCCTGAGGAATTGAGAAAAAGTGTTTTGGTACCGATTTTTAAGAATAAGGGTGATGTGCAGAGCTGTAGTAACTAGAGAGGGATTAAATTGATCAGTCACAGCATGAAGTTATGGGAAGTAGTGGAAGCTAGGTTAAGAAGGGAGGTGATGATTAGTGATCAGCAGTATGGTTTGATGTCGGGAAAGAGCACTACAGATGTGATGTTTGCTCTGAGAGTGTTGCTAGAGAAGTACATAGAATGTCAGAAGGAGTTGCATTGTGTTTTTGTAGACTTAGAGAAAGCATATGACAGGGTGTCTGGAGAGGAGTTGTGGTAATTGTATGAGGAAGTTGGGAGTGTCAGAGGAGTATGTAAAAGTGGTACAGGATATGTACGCGGGTAGAGTGACAGTGGTGAGGTCTGCGGTGGGAGTGACGGATGCATTTAAGGTGGAGGTGGGGTTACATCAAGGATCAGCTCTAAGCCCTTTCTTATTTGCAATGGTGACGGACAGGTTGACAGACGAGATCAGACAGGAGTCCCCGTGGACTATGATGTTTGCAGATGACATTGTGATCTGTAGTGAGAGTAGGGAACAGGTGGAGGAGACCCTGGGGAGATGGAGATATGCTCTAGAGAGAAGAGGAATGAAGGTCAGCAGGACTAAGACAGACTATATGTGTGTGAATGAGAGGGAGGATAGAGGAATGGTGAGGATGCTGGGAGTAGAGGTGGCTAAGGAGGATGAGTTTAAATACTTGGGATCAATAGTTCAGAGTAATGATGAGTGTGGAAGAGAGGTGAAGAAGAGAGTACAGGCAGGATGGAGTGGGTGGAGAAGAGTGTCAGGAGTGATTTGTGACAGACAAGTACCTGTCAGAGTGAAAGGGACGGTCTACAAGAGGGTAGTGAGACCAGCTATGTTATAAGGGTTGGAGACAGTGGCATTGACAAAAAGGCAGGAGTTTGAGCTGGATGTGGCAGACTTAAAGATGTTAAGATTTGCACTGGGTGTGACGAGGGTGGACAGGATTAGGAATAAGTATATTAGAGGGTCAGCCCAGGTTGGAAGGTTTGGAGACAAAGCCAGAGAGGCAAGATTACAATGGTTTGGACATGTGCTGAGGAGGGATGCTGAGTATATTGGGAAAAAGATGCTAAGGATGAAGCTACCAGGTAACCGTAAAAGAAGAAGGTCTAAGATAAGGTTTATGGATGTGGTGAGAGAGAACATGCAGGTGGTTGGTGTGACAGAGCAAGATGCAGAGGACAGGAAGAAATGGAAACAGGTGATCTGCTGTGGCGACCCCTAACAGGAACAGCCAAAAGAAGATGATGATGCTTCTAACTTTAAATTTTCTATTAGTTTGTCCTATATATGCTAAGCTACATGGGCATCTCAAGGCATATATAATGGCCTTCAGCATGCACATACACACACACACACACACACACACACACACACACACACACACACACACACACACACACACACACACACTCACACACACACACATACACACAAACACACACATGTGTGTATGTATATATATCTGTGTGTATACATATATATATATATATATATATATATATATATATATATATATATATATATATATATATGGGTCTACTACGGTTGACTGAAAACTCACTTGACTGAAAATTAAATTACTAGGACCACTTCACTGAAAGCTCACTTCACTGAAAACTCATTTCTTTGAAACTCATTTTGTTGAAAGTCACAAATGGCCTTTTCCCCACTGTGGTGCGACCCTGGAGTTAGTATATAAAGTAAGGGGGGTGTGAGGGGCACAGCCCCCAACATTGCGGGTGTGGGGGGGTGTAGCCCCCTGCATATTATAAACATTTTAAACTATACACAGTGATACTTACAAGTGCAATAAATAACTGTTTCCAAAAGGGAATATATAACCAAGATATGTGGGGGCTTCGGCCCCTACTCCCCAGACCCCCCGTTAATTTATATACTAACTCCAGGGTCGCACTACAGTGAGGAAAAGGCCATTTATGACTTTCAATGAAATGAAATTTCAGTCAAGTGGGTTTTCAGTGAAGTGAGCTGGTCCTAGTAATTTCATTTTCAATCAAGTGAGTTTTCAATCAACCGTAGTAGACCAATATAGATATATATATATATATATATATATATATATATATATATATATATACATATGTGTGTGTGTGTGTGTGTGTGTATATGTATATATATATATATATATATATATATATATATATATATATATATATAGGTCTACCTGAAAATGCCGTAATCTCAAAACGCTGACGACGAGAACACCGACACCGGAAGATTGACAATGGAGAAGACCGACAGTTGTAAATCCTGATGCTGAGAACACCAACATGTAAAGGTAAGTGTGCGATAGGGATGGACATTAGGGTCAGGGTGTGGGTAAGGTAAGTGTGCGATAGCGACGGTCTGTAGGGTTAGGGGCAGGTTAACTGAGTTAGGGTTAGGGCGCGGGTCAGGTGAGTGTGCGATAGTGATAGATGTTAGGGATAGAGACGGGTTAAGTGAGTTAGGATTAGGGCACAGGTTAGGTGAGTGTGCGATAGTGACGGACCTTAGGGTTAGGGTTTGGGTTAAGGTTAGTGCATAGATAGTTTTGTGTGTAAGGTTCCATGTAGGTTTGTAAGATTTTTGGTGTGCTTGTGTTGTGTGTGTGCTTTTTGGACAGGGGATTTGTTTTGTTTGTTGAGTGTTGGGATTGTGGTTTGTTGGGTATCTAACGTTTCGTGTTCCTGAACTTTCAGTTTTGTGGTGTCGGTGATTTCGTTGTCGGTGTTGTAGCACATCAGTGCTGTCAGGTAGCCCTATATATATATATATATATATATATATATATATATATATATATATAGCTAGATATACATGCACATACACATACACATACACAGAAATAGGTAGATGTGTATGCGCACGTGTGTGTGTGTGTGTGTGTGTGTGTGTGTGTGTGTGTGTGTGTGTGTGTGTAGATAGCTGGATAGATAGTTGTTTTTTTTTAGGAGGGGGGGTTGTTCATTTTTTTGATGAGCAAAAAAACAGCTTTTGCGATTTTTACTTTCCCCTTCTTCAACAGGCTCATTGTGCCTCACTTTCAGTCATTAGAGTAATTTAAATAGGTCATACCCCAACTGAAATATATACATTTAATTGTCCAGTTGTAGTGTTATGTCATGCTATTTATTTTAAATTCATAAATGAACGCTCAGATTTAAGATTTTGTTATGCTTTTTCCTATCTTTTCTTCTTTTTATTACTGACTGACAGTAAGTTAAATTCTGGAAATGAATGGTAATGAATATGTCTAGAAAGGATTAAAATCTACATGTTATGACTCATGCTTTAGTCACATTTATACAGTTTACTATATTATACATAAATACCATTGCAGCTCTTCACCAATTAGCAGTCTTCATGATAGTTCAATTGATAAAAGAAATCTATTTCTCTCCCCCCATCATGAATGTTTAAACATGTTTCCATCACATTGATAACAAAAGAACCTAAAGTACATAAAGTGCCCGGATTATTTCAAAGCTGTTATTAATTCTGGTAGTTCCCTTACTTCTTGTAATTTGAACTTGCTGCAGATGACCTGGGTAGATTCTATTTTAAATTAATTTGTTTACCAAATGCATAAGAACACAATCTGTTTATAGAGAGTGTAAGTCCAATTTTTGAAATTTGATGTACAGTTAGAGGGAAATGTGATTGTCAGAAATGTTTTATAAAATTAACTTTTTGGCAGTTAGAAAAAATTGAAATTCCTGCCTGTGTGCAAACTTTGAAAACTGATTATACACAAGTCAACACACATTTATGAACCAGGTTAATTCTAATGCATTGATACAATGCAGACTGTAAAACTATGCAAATGTTTTTGTAGAATTATGGACATTTGCTAAAACATAATGTATGATCATGAATACATTGAGCACATCACACTTAAAAGAAATTTGGTGAATGTAGTACACCAAACATGAAAGCTGAGCTATCCTTAAAAAGGAATAACAGTGCTTACTAACATTGAAGCCCAAAGCTATCAAGTCATTTTGTTCATTTAGGGGGAAATGACTTTGCACCCCTCATGAGGGGGGCTGTGATGTCTTCTGCTGTTTAACATAATCACTTTTAAGACAACTGCAAGTTGAATGAATAAATAAGTAAACCCTTCCACTTTATAAAAGTTCAAAAATTCCTTCTTAATGTTTAAAACCTCATTGTGCTGTTTCTTACCTATACACATAAAAAGAAATTGCCTGTATTAAATGCCTTTCTTCATACTTATCCTATGCATGCTTATCACACTGTTTGTAGTGTACAAAAATATACAATAAAGCATGTTTCAAATTTCCTATGAAAGAAAGGGCTTATTTACATACTCTTCATAAAGCAGCTCTTTCAATCATTTGCAAACCAGGATGCTAAACATCTTTCATTTACGCACAACAGTCGCCAATCTACTGCATTTAAACTGTTCAATTGCAATGGGATCCCAAAGCTATCCTTTTACCATTTGACAAGTAACAGTAAGCCTGTGCTGTGCTCAGTTTTTGTCTAGCTAATAAGCTGATGTAGGCTCTAGCCATATTGTATACATGTAATGAATATAAATAAATTATTTAAAAAGGGCATTTTGCAACCACATCAAATGAGTATCTGATTTATGGATGTAATTAAAACTTCAACTTCAGCAAAACGAGTTGTTTTTAGGAAAGCTTATCTCTCTGGTATTGCCCTATTAGTGACTGAAATGGACCATTATAATGTTATTGGTAAATATTTAGCTCTTCAAACATTGTAGACATTGTTTTAAGACATTACTAAAGTAAAGAAAATGTCAAATAAAATGTACATTCAAAATTATTTAGAATGACTCATTTCATAAAATAAATTGCGAGCCTATAAATACATATTGGGCAACCTATTGAAATAAATGTGTGTGTATTCTTTTTTACCAATAAATCCCTGTTCCTCTAGTTCATATACTGTACATAGTAACAGTAGTAGCAATGATGATAATAATAATAATAATAATAATAATAATAATAATAATAATAATAATAATAATAACTGTAATCTAAAACAACATACCTCTAACACTAGCCAGAGCCGATCTCCATTCTTGACATCTTTCTTGTAGTACATTCCATAGAACTTGACCACATTAAGGTGGTCAGACAGGTTCTTAAGGATGTTATACTCCGTTTCGATCTCTTCATCAATGTCCTGCATCAAATGAAACAAATATGTGAGTGTCATGTTGCACACAATGTCCACAAAATGCTCAAACTACTGCTGTTTGAATCATCTGTATTCTTAGTAGATCGGTGAGAATAAAAGGATTCTCATTATTCCGTACTTGTACTTGAATATCTTAGTGAGGACCTTCTCTGAACTACATCCCCTTTGGTGTCAGAATCTGGAGAGCGTAATGCATCTTATTCTTCTTTTGTTGGTCTATTCATAATTTTCGCAGGAAGTGAAACCATTTGTTTTTTTTTTTTTTGTTTTTTTTAGGGTGAAGTTTGGTACACCACTGGAGACTGAATATACCTTAAAACAGCCATCTAGCTGATAACAAGTGCTTTTAGCAGTCACAACATAATCACTATGTAATCACTAAATGTTTAATGTCTTGAATAATGTCAGAAAATTTCATTCATTCATACATTCATTCATTCTCTGATTGCCTGCTTAAAACAATGCAGATTCATTTTAAAACCAGAGCTTATTCCAGTAGTAAATATATCCTAATCAGGGTGCCAGACACATAGCATGTAGTGGTCGCTTATGTAAATGGGGTCCCTGCACAGATTTTTCAGCAGCTGATTATCCCTCTGCACATAATATTGCATTTTCAAAATTGGCCATGATGGCAGCTTGGCTAGAAAGGATAGCAGGCTATGTGATCAGCTACCTAAACTAAAAAACTCAACACTATTCTTATAGCTCTGTTATGCCATTTTGGACTTACTCTTCTCAGCAGTCTTGATAAATTATTTCCTAATGAGTTCTTACTTGAAACTACAAATATATTTAATAGAGTTTAGCTAAAGATACATAACAACCCTTGAGAAGGTCAACAAAAAGTACTTTTGCAGCTTTATGATCACAGGATTATAGAAACATATTAACTACAAGGCAATTAAGTCATTAAGTCCATTTGCACCATGTTGATATTCACCATCATTGTGTACCTCACACTTCTAGGAGAGCAAAGTATGCCAGGACGCATATTCAACTGTCAAGCATACAAAGGTGTCACACACCTTTGTTTATTCCAGACAAGGAAAAAAAATGTTCCTGAAATGTGCTTTGTTTATAGGTTATTAGTGATTCAAATCATTGGATCTAGTCTTAGTGGAGATGGCTGTATTGCAAAGATGTAAGAGATCAAGTAATGTTTGGTCTTTGATGAGAAGGAATACAAGATGTAGATCCCCTCATAAGAGTTTATAAAAGAGTGAACACAGAGTTAGCTATTCGAATTTGTATTAATACATAATTGGTTTTACAAGGTTAGAGTTGTTAGGTTGAGTTTATAAGGTGGATATATTGCTGGAGTGATGAGATGGGTAATTGTTATGTAGGATGATGTTTATGTGATGCCTGAATTTCTAGGGCACTGGCATTTTGAGTTTCAAGTAGATGCCTTTTAGGTTTGTTTTGGAAGTCTGGGAATTTTTTTGGTATATGTATGTCAGGTAGCAGTCCATTACCATTTAGAATATTGCTGTTTTCTGCATTACTAAAAACAACAACTGCTAAGAGGCTGGCAACTGAAAGGAGACAGCTCTTTTGGTCATCCATTCTGACCAGGTTTATGTAAACATAAGGAAAAGTGCACTAATATATAGGTTAGAAGGTTATACCTCTTAACCCCTCAGCACAAGAAATGTGGAGAAAGCTAAAAATAAATGGGGTACAAAGGCTTAAAAATAAGGAAACATTTTAAATATTCCTTTTATAAACTTAGAAAGTTGCTAGAATAAAAGGTTTTGTGTTACCATGCATTTTCTGAAAGATATGAACTCTGAAATTCAAATGTCTGTTATTATTTAATGAATTCAATCCTCACCAATTTGCCAGAAAACCACAAATTTTCTTAGGAACAGACCAAAAATGTGAAAGCAAAAATCTGGACATTCTGCAAAAATCTGTCCAGTTGAGAGGCATGAATTTAATGCACAGAGATGACAACCAAGGTAGAAAGTATGTCAGTAGCCAATAACATGCCTACAAGATGTTTAAATATATAATGCAACTCCACTCAAACAAGGGCAAAGTTGGCTAAATCAGCAATGCATAGACAACCAACAGCCAACAGAAATGTAAAATGTTAGCTTACTTGCAGCAAATAAAAGTTCAGAGCCATGGTCATAGTTAGGAAGCCATAAGGATATAATACTGATTCATAAATGAATGCTGATATTATATTTGCAGTCAGTTTTGACTGCAGTGCTAGACTACTCACTGTGTGATAATTGAGTGTAGCAAGCTTTTTGTTATATTTGTAGCAAGCAGTTTCATACACTTTGAGTGATCGGCCTCTCTCAACAAATAGCAGAAGAGCATTTTTGTCATTTTCAACTTTGAGAAGACCGTTTTTTCTTGACTTGAGCGGGGAGATGCCAGTTTGGGGAAATGTATAGGGTTCTAGATGAGTTACGTATGACTCTGCTCGAAACATGGCAAATTCCCTTTCTGTCACAAGAGAAAAACTGCAAAACAGTTCTAAACTTTAAAATATTAGCAGCTAAGGCAATCTGAATATTAGCTATAAATTAGATAAAGTATGAACTTTCCTTGTGTCGGAGCTATCAAATCTATAGTCACTTCCACTGAATAAGTCTCAGGTGGGGAAGGTCCAGCAACATTGTACAACTCAGCTTAAAAAAACAGAAATTCATAGCTGAGCAATGTATTAACAAAACTCAAAGTAAACAAATAAAGAAAGAAAGAAAGTAAGAAGCATATCAGCCTCTTGTGTATTGTAGGAAAAACCCTCCCAGCAAAGGAGTTTCCTGTGCTGGAGGCAAACCTGGCACTATAGCCATACTGTCCCATCTTTGCACAATGATGCGGCTGAACTTCCACCAATGGGATCTTGAGCAGCACCAGTCTTCCCTTATTTATGCTCTATTTAGGCCTTCTCAAAACTGACTATATGCAAAAGTCTGCAATCATGGGACTACATATGCATATTTCTTGATCTCATCACATCCAAACATAATGAAAGTTCGAGCACATTAAGGGAATATGTCCAAGATGGCATCTTTGCTTAATTTAGCAGAAACATTTCAGTGAGGAGTGGGAATGGAAATCAAACCAAAAGTAGATTAGAACTAGGCAGCAGCAAAAAGTGCCAAAACAGAAAGAAAGAATATAAAGAAAAGGATGACAAGAAAAGGAAAGAAAAATGGAAAGACCACGGTTATAATGGTATGGATAAAGAACTTCTGGAACAACCACAGGATGCTCAAGATTTGATGTATAAATGATTATGGAGAGGTGAATTCAAACCAAATGATGGCACGCTAATAATGGCAGCTCATGACAGATCGCTATTGTACATATTGGTTTATAACGTTTATAGAAAAAGTGGGAGAAACAGACAAATGCAGGTTCTATAAAACAGAACTTGAAACAGTTGCATATCTCATTGCTGGTTGCAATTCACACAATGCTGAGGGCCTATAGATTAAAAGGTACAATAATATGGTAATACTGTTGCACTGATGTTATGCAAATACTACAACACATAAATAGGTGAGAAGTATTGCAAAGGCGAACCACAAACCACTACTGAAAATTATGAAGTTCTTACCACGTGATCAACCAATACCGACACTTAAGAAAACAGAAGACAGAAAACCACATATAGTACTCCAAGAAAAAAGGACAAGCATATCATTAATCATTAGAATAGCCATACCCAGCAATTAGTGTCCTACATTCTAAGAGAGACACAAAGTCATAAAATATAGGGATTTGCAAGCAGAAACCACAGTAATGTGGAATAAAGATATTCAGACAGTTCCAACAGTAGTAGGAGCAACAGGTCTAATAAGAAGGAATTTATAGTTGTACTTAGATATGCTATCAATACATATAACTCCATATGAACTGCAGGAGGCAATTTTAGGTATATTGCAAGTACTGAGGAGAACAATTTTAGCAATCATAAAACAACGAAGCAATGCTAATTTATTGAACTCTAATTTTGTCATGATTTGGGAAAGGGGTCCATTCTTGTCACATTGTTAGAAACTCAAAATATTTGTAGAATATTAAAAGAGAGAAACCATCATAGGTTCATAGGTAGGTACTAGGCTATCTGCCCGAGGGCATTTATAAGCCTAGCCAGAGTCTGTCGGCTTTCACCTCCCCATTGATTAATTAACTAAGCCGCTGTCAAGAAGAGCCAATGAAGTGATCCCAGGGGTGTATTTTCTGTTACCCATCCACTCTTCAAGGTTTCTCTTGAAGAGTGTTAGTGAGGGGCTCTGCCTAATGTAGTTAGGAATTTTGTTCCAAAGCATGGGGAGTCTCCGTGACAGGACTCTATCCCTCCAGCATGTTCTATTTATTGTTGTGGTGAGGTTTAGCTCACTAGAGCGAGTGGCTCGCAGTGACTTGGATTTTTTTAGGTGGAGCATGTCCATCAATTCTGAGTTGGACATTGCTTTGTAAGTCAGGCAGAGATCACTTCTGAGTAAGCGATATGCCATTGAGTACAGCCGGAGTTTTTCCAGCCGGGCTGCATAGGACATATGTTTGAGGCCAGTAATCCTCTTGGTGAGGTACTTTTGTGGTCTTTCCAGCTGTTGGAAGTGTCTTGTGAGGTACATCCCAAATGGGACATTGTACTCTATGATGGGTCTGATGAGTGATGAGTAGAGGGGCACTATAACCTCTTTATTTCTAGATGCAAACCCTTTAGTAATTAGATGGGCTACATAGAAGGATTTCCTAACTACCTTGGCAATATGATTGTCAAAGGAGAGATTACTATCTACCTGGGTCCCCATATCTCTTATTACCTCTTCTGTATTAAGGGGGGTAATTCATGGGTGTTTTGTTTTTCCTAAACTAGACGACTTTGCATTTTTTGGCATTAAGCTTGAGACCATGACTTGACACTAGGTGTCCATCTCAGTAAGGCCCTTTTGGAGAATGTCCATGTTAGATGGAGAGTCAATTATGGCTCCCAGTTTGCAGTCATTGGCGAACTTGATTAGCCATAGTCCTCCTGTGTTTGCCTGTACTTCTGAGAAGTATATGCCGAACAGTAGGGGTCCCAGGACTGAACCTTGTGGGACACCACTTGTTCCTGGTTTAGAGTCAGACCTGGAGCCCACTATTCTTACCGTGTCAGTTCTGTCTGTAAGCCAGTTGGCAACCCATCTCGTGACGTAGGGGTTTATGTTCAGGCTGGTGAGTTTTTCTATAATTCCCTAGTGGGGAATGGTGTCAAAACCCTTGGCGAGGTCAAGGTAGGCTATGTGTACCACCTTCCCCTTATCTATGGCCTTGGTGACTGTCTCGAAGAAGTCAACCAGGTTTAGTATGCATGATCTGCCCTTAACAAAGCCTAACTGGGTCGGTTCAAGTGTTTGAAGGTTTCCAATGTCTTTGTTAATGAGTTCCATGATGATGCTCTCCATAGCCTTGCAGACCAGGCTAGTCAGGCTTATGGGGTAATAGTTACCAGGATCAGTTGTGGTCCCGTCTTTGTGGAGCAGAATAACCAGTGCTGTGCACCATTCTATGGGCATGTAGCCTGTGGAAAGGCTGAGGTTGAACAGTGCGTTTAGGTGGGGAGTTAGTTCGTTCTGTAGTTTGTGCAAGACGCAGCCTGGGACACCATCTGGCCACATTGATGCTGTGCTTTTGGCTTTTGAAAGGGTTGTTTTCACCAGTGCGTCTGTGATTTCCGGGACACTACACTTTTCCGGTATTGTTGTGGGCCCTTTTGGGGGTGAGAGGGGGGTGACGTTTGCACTGAATCTGCCTGCCAGGATGTTGGCAATATCGGTAGGTTCAGTATATTTTGTGCTATTTTGCACAAGCTCAGAGCATATCTGCAAGTTGCCACTTAGATTCTTGACATAGCTAAAGAAGGTTTTGTGGTTATCTTTCGAATCCTTGGCTATTTTTCTTTTGAATTTCTTGGATGATTTTATGAGGGACCTTAGTTTCTTACTGATACTGATCAGGGATGTCTTTCCTTCTTGGGATTTGCTTTTTTTCTGAACTAGTTTTCTCCTTCTATTGTATAGCCTGTTTATGACAGGGGTCCACCAGACTGGTTTCCTTCTCTTAGGGGAGTGAGTCTTGGTTTTGCTAGGGATGGAATAATCCATACATCCTTGTAGGTGCTCATAGAGTGCATTTGTAAAGGTTTCTGCATCTTGGACACTGTTATCCTTTAGTGTGGGGGCTGTAAAATTTACCACCTCTGTCTTAAGTAAGTTGAAGTTTGCTATAGAAACGTTTTTCACTGTGGTTTCCTTGGTTGGGGGTGGTGGTGTGGTGTGGACATCCAGAGTGATTAGTTTATGGTCTGATCTAAGCAGTAATGGGTTGACCTCCAGTGCGGAATACCTGTCGCCCATGTTGGTGATGACCAGGTCAAATATGTTTTCACCTCTGGTAGGGGAGTTTACCAGCTGATCCAGGGCATTTGAGTTGATAAATTCCAGGAAGCGCTAGACCTAAGAGTTTGTACTTGAGTAGTTTTCCCAGTTAATGGTAGGGTAATTGAAATTGCCCAATATCAGGGTGTTCGGTAGGACCTTTATGTTTTCCAGTGTCTCCAGAAAGGTGGAGTGGTGGTCCTGGGTCAAGGAGGGTGATCTGCAGCAGGCCACAATTTGCATTGCAGATTTTCCCAGTGTTAGTTGCACATGGATGATTTCAGAGGTATCATGCTGCGCTACTAACCAGGAGGCGTAGGTATCCTTGATGAATATGGATACACCCCCTCCTTTTGTTTTGGTCCATGTTCTGTGGATGAAATGTGTGGTATGAGTTGTAGCCCGGTAGTGCTGGGGTGCTCTGTGGAGCCTTGAACCAGGTTTCAGTTACTGCACAGATGTCGACGTTCTCATAGGTTCATAGGTAGGTACTAGGCTATTGGCCCTGGGGCCTATACAAGCCCAGCCAAAAAGGTACCCTGGCTTTTGCCACCCAAGAAAATTATTTTCCTGTGCCACTGTCGAGCACAGCCAAAGAGGTGATCCCCGGGGGTGAATTTCCTATTTCCCATCCAATCATCAAGATTTTTCTTGAAGAGTGCTAATGAGGAGCTTTGTTTGATACAGATAGGTAGTTTATTCCAGAGTATGGGAAGTCTTTGGGACAGGAATCTATCCCTCCGGCATGTTCTGTTTATTGTGGTGACAAGGTTTAGGTCCCTAGAGCATGTAGCTCGGAGGGATTGGGATTTCTTTAAGTGGAGCATGTCCAACAGCTCTGGGTTTGACATAGCTTTGTATGTTAGGCAGAGATCACCACTGAGTAGGTGATTTGTGACGGTGTAAAGCTGGAGTTTTTTGAGACGGTTGCATAGGGCATCTGTTTGAGGCCGGTAATCCTCTTTGTGAGGTATTTCTGTGGCCTTTCCAGTTGTTGTAGATGTCTTGTGAGGTACATACCAAAAGGGGCGTTGTACTCTATAATGGGTCTAATGAGTGATGAGTAGAGGGGAACAATGACCTCTTTTTTTCTGGATGAGAAAACTTTAGTGATGAGGTGTGCCATGTAGAAGGATTTCCTGACTACTGTGGCGATGTGACTATCAAAGGAGAGACTAATGTCCACCTGTGTCCCAAGGTCTCTTATCACACTTTCGGTGTTAAGTATACTACCGTCTATGTTGTAGTTCATGGGTACAGAGTTTTTACCAAAGGGGATGACAATGCACTTTTTGGCATTGAGCTTGAGGCCATGGCTTTGACACCAGGCATCTGTCTCAGTGAGGCCCCTTTGTAGGATGTCCACATCATTAGGAGTTTCGATTATGGCTCCTAGTTTGCAGTCATCTGCAAACTTTGTTAGCCAAAGACCTTCTGTGTTAGCCTGTACTTCAGAGAAGTAGATACCAAATAGGAGATGACCCAGGACTGAACCCTGTGGTACTCCACTTGTCACTGGTCTGAAGTCGGATTTGGAGTCTGCTACTTTGACAGTGTGAGTTCTGTCAGTGAGCCAATTGGCAACCCATCTTGTGACATGGGGATTTTTACCTAGTTTAGTGAGTTTATCTATAATTCCAGAGTGGGGGATGGTGTCGAAAGCCTTGGCAAGATCTAGATAGGTTGTGAGAACCACCTTACCCTTGTCTACGGCTTTGGTGACTGCTTCAAAGAAGTCTATCAGGTTTAGAAGACATGATCTGCCTTTTACAAACCTGAACTGGGTGGGGACCAGAGTTTGGAGATTACCAATGTCTTTGTTTATAAGTTCCATGATGATACGTTCCATGGCCTTGCAGACCAGGCTTGTCAGGCTAATGGGGTGGTAGTTCCCATGGCCTGCAGTGGCTCTCCCCTTGTGGAGTGGGATAACCGTCGCGGTGCACCATTCAGCAGGCACAAATCCTGAGGTGAGGCTATGATTGAACATGGTACTTAGGTGGGGTGCCAGTTCATTCTGTAGTTCATGTAGAACGCAGCCTGGGATGTTGTCTGGTCCCATGGATGCTGTGTTCTTGGCTTTGGAGACTGTGGTCTTTACCTGTGCAGCCGTGATTACAGGAACTTTGCATTCTTCCGGTATAGAGATGGGCTATTTAGGGGGTGAGAGTGGGGTAAAGTTAGCACTGAACCTATCTGCCAGGATGTTGGCAATATCAGTTTAGTGCCATTGTGCTGTAACTCAGAGCAGATCTGAGTGTTGCCATTGAGATTCTTGACATAGCTATAGAATGCTTTGTGGTTGTCTTTAGAATCAGTGGCGATTTTGTTTTCATAACTAGCTTTGGAGGATTTTATCAGGGATCGCAGCTTCTTTTTTCCATACTTCATACTGAGGAGTGCTTTGAGAGTGTGCATTTTGAGATTTAATGGTAATGATCCTATTTCCACTGTCATGCTAATGAGTGAATCATTTTTATGAATCACCATTAGATATGATGATAGACTGTAGCATAAATGGGAACAGCGACTTAGTTTGGTGATTTATACCTTACAAAGTAAGTAATATGTAGCTACTTTATAAGTTATATTGTGCCACAATAAGCTACTGCTCCTGCTGTGTTATGTAGTGCTATCATGGTATGCAGTGCTCCCACCATGTGACACCTGCAGTGCATACCAGCCTATGGTGAACTGTGTGCTCCTGTACAGCATTCTGGAGAACTGATAGATTTGCTATATGCTGCCACTGAAAAAACACAATTCATGTCAAACTAAACGATAAAAGTGTCATGTTATTACTTTTGGCAGACAACCCCCCCCCTCCCCTTATCATACTGTCCAGACAACACACCTCTACAAAATGAAAATGAAAATGTACTGAGGAATGTAGGTACCTGGGATGATAGCTCCCTATCTTTTGACCATCATGTGACAACTCTGGAAAGCCTTTTAATTAGCCAAGCTAATTGTCAAAGGAATATCACCAAGGGATAAGGAGATAATCCCCTCCTCATACTTAGCTTGGATCAGGCCAAATACTGACTATAGTGCCCCCCAACTGGGATGTATCTTACTGAACACATTAAACAATGTTAAAGACTCCAAAAAGATTCTAATGAAAAAAAACATAAGAATTAAGTCCCTGAGCTACCAAGAAATGCTGGAAGCTCTATCTCTTTTTTCAGTGTCTTACAGACTTTTCAGGTGGGGGATGCTGTCTGTCTCACTTACTGCAGAATTAAGAGACCTGACTGTCTTGGACCTCCTGTTTTCATAAATTCAATATCTCCATCAGTGCAAGACCCAGGTACCTACATCTTCACAAACACAGTCACAGGTTACATCAGACAGTGGTCTCCCACTACACACAGACTCACACATTCATACTCTTATAATAAGCATTTATTCAGAGGCAATCTCAGTTCCAGTCATACATTATCCTATCAGGGCACCCAGAGCAAACAGCCAAATACTGGGGATTAATAGTCATACATAAAAGGGCTAGAAGGAGCATAAACTGGTGTGGCTGAAAGTTCTTAGTAGAATCCTTAATTACATCCTTTCTTCTGTTGCTAAGTACTATATTCATTTATTAACAGTCATATATTTTGATCAGATAATAAATCTTTCTGAAGTATATAGATATAATAGAAACTGGGGGCCTGGGTAGCACTAATAGAATGTTTGTGTACTGAGTTATTAGTCTACATCATTTTCTTGAAGATGTATCAAGGGAAAATTAGCATTTTATCAATTAATGGCTTATTGGAATCTTGTATAGACGATAGGAAAAGGTATTTAAATTGTCTAAATTAATATCAATTAATAGCATATTGCAGTTAGGATCATAGAATCATATGATTCTAAAAGTCCCTGACTCTCTCTGTATTTGGGAGTGTGTGTGTGTGTGTGTGTGTGTGTGTGTGTGTGTGTGTGTGTGTGTGTGTGTGTGTGTGTGTGTGTGTGTGTGTGTATGTGTGTGTGATTAATTTGACTTTAGTCACTATGCTGAGGGGTTTCCTAGCTGAAAGGAGAAGGCTCTTAACGGAAAACTCATCTCCTATATGACCAGAGGTTCTTCTTGAGTCCGAATCCTAAATAACAGCTAATAGTTACCTTTTACTTCTAAGAATCAAGCAAATCATGAAATTATTTAAGCGAACACTGTTAAGGACAAAATATTGTTTAGCTCTGATATTTGCATATATATTCATATAAGTTTTTATCTGATTTTTTTTTCTGCTTGTAAATAAAATGCTTCCTGAAAGGGGGATCACAGTAGTATAACATCCACACCAATCATTCTCCATATTCAAAGGAAATTTCTTCTCCTCCAATCTATGGCTCATTTTTTCTAACCAATCAGATTTTGGATCCTATCAACCAATCATGACAGGCAACCTGGCCCACTCCCACCTCCTCAAGAGGATTTAAATCACTGCAAACTAAGAGTTTTATTACCTGAAGTTTAGTTATTATGAAAGTACTTATAAAGAAATAAACCAGACGATCTAAACCTACAGAAAGATCTTAGTGAATGTGTATTACTTGTTTTTGTTTTGTTTTCTTACTGTACTAATTTTGAGTGTAGGCTAGAAGTATAACTTACAGATCAGTTGGATTACAGTCAAGTACCACAAAACCTTAAAGGCTCACCTTTCTCTGCTTTCTGTTGAACAATAGGACAGTTTATTCCAGGGATGGAATAAATGTTGATTAACAAATCTGTCCCTCAACCATGTCTCATTTATATTTTGGTAGAGATTCAAATCCTTATGCATAGTATTTTCATTGCTGCTTGTGCTGCGGAGATGGATCCTTTTTAGCATAGAATGCAAGATGTAAATCTCCACATAAGAGTCTATAAGAGACCAGGTATAGAGACGGGGCTTCATGCATGTCATGGAAGCCAGGGTTCTTTAGACCATTAATATTTTTTGTTAGGAACAAACAGGACTTTTCAAGTTGTGCAATGTGTCTAGACAGGTACATACCAAAGAGAGCATTGTACTGTATAGTAAGCCTAATTAGAACTGAGTACTTAGTTTGACCTAAATGAGACATCTTTAGATATCAGTTGTGCTGAGTAGGATTTCCAGATTATGGATGATATATCACAGTGGACAAATGAGAGAGAGAGAGAGAGTTGTTGACACCAAACTACCAAACACAGTTTTTACTACATTTCTCCAGGGGGGGCTTGATATAGTGGGGTTAAGAAATTAACTTTTCCCCACTGTTGTGTGATCTTGGAGTTGGTATATTTAATTTATGGGGGGTGTGGGGGCAGAGCATGTGTTTGGTAGTTTGGTGTTGTTATATGTGCAGGGAATGTTATTTTCTTGTGATTTGTAGTGTTAGATGTTATAACATTTGATGCTGTGGGTTTTAAATGTTTTGGGTTTTAGATGTTCTGGTCTCAATGTTATAAAATTAGATGTTATGGGTTTTAGATGTTTCAAAGTAGACCCAAGGGATTGAGGGACTTGAAGAATTTCTTTTTGCTTATTATTTTAAACATCTTTATTAACATCATATATTACATAGTGACATGAGTATACATTCAATTGTAAAAGAGAAAACAAACCTTTGCAAAGACTTTTAAATGCATTATACAAATATGATTTCTGTCTTAACAATGATCTTTTAGATTAATATTACACAGATTGCTCAAATCCTACCTTCCCTGAAATATCACTCATCTTCCTCTTGAACGTTATGCTGTATGTACTGATCCTCTAAAATCCATTTATTTCTATGTAGTTTGTTCCCATTGTTTCTTTGCTGCAGAGATACCACCAAGATGTGTTAATAACACCAACCATTCTTGGGTTCCAGTCTTATTGAACCTCTTCTGATTAATTCCTATAGTTGTCATGCATGATTTTATATACCCTACTAATTATCCCTTTTTTATCACAGCTTCTGTTCCAGGCTCAAACAGAGCTTGTCTTTCAGTTAACACTCCCATGTCCATTTCTCTGTGCCTGTACTTTATCAATCCCTGGTAGGTAAGGCAGTCTCTAACCCAAAGTCAAACTTTTGCTTGGCCTCATCCCATTCTAAGCCTTTTCTCTCACTAGATATTTGCTCTCAGTACCTTAATTAACTTGATAATTTTCTCCAATAAATTACTACTCATTTGTGCACATTTCCTACGCCCCTTCTTGCAGCCATCCCTAATGGTAAAAATCTCATTTCTCTATTCCAGTGTTGGCTTAGATTTCAAAATATTTTCTGCTGCTTTGTAAATACAATATTTTGGATGGTTGTTTCTGTTCTCCTTACCTTATTTTGTGAACTCCCCAATTTCAACATAATTCCTTTTCACTTTGATTTGTAACCTTTTGCTTCTGTTATGTATATGAGCCTTAACTGTGTAGCTCTGAGGTAGCCCTACAAATCTGGTAATCCTAAACCAGCTTGTTCTGTGTGACAAATAACTTGTCCCAATTAATTCTTTCCCTCCCAACTTTCCTTTAGTTCTTAAGTAATTATGATCCACACCTTTTCTTCCGGTTGATAATATGTCTTCACTGCATATGATATTTAAGGGACTAAAAACATTTTCACATTTGTGCCTTACTTTCCATATCCATAGCCAAGAGCTTCCAAATTTCCTGTTTTTGTACTATTGTTTGTTTAATCTCTTCCTACATATCCTTACCTACCATAATAGAACCTCTTTTAATCCAGAATCCTAAATATTTCATCTTATCACATCCCTATAACTAAGGATATTGCTGAACCATTTAATGTGTGCAAATGTAGTTTACTGCTAAAACCTTTATATTTCCTTCATTTATTTTATATCCTGAAAAAAACTGAAACTATCACAAAATATTCAACAGCAATGCAATATAATTTTCTTGATTTATCAAATAAAAATAGTATCTGCAAATAAGTTCTTTTTCTTGACTACAATACCAGTTATATCCTTGAATTTGAGAGTCTCTTATTTTCTTTGCCATTTGCTCTAAGTATTTGACAAATCACAAAAAAGGAAAGAGGGCATCTTTGCCTGGTTCCTTTGTTCAACGACAGCTTGTCAGATAGGAATCCTTCCACCTAGATTCTTCCTGTTGACCATTCATATATCTTCCTATTTAACACCATTATTATATCAGGAAATGCAAATGTTACCATTGCCATACATATGAAATCCCAGCTAAATGCATCAAATGTCTTCTCTCCATCCTGCCAAACCAAAAATAATAGGACTCTATTGCATAATTTGCAGAATTTCAGTGACTGTTTCCAGGGTAGAACTGGCATTATTATACTTATTGGAAAGTATATTAACTGTATCATTCAGATCAGAGGGTATGATACCATTTTAGATTACTTTAGGGCACTGCTGGGTGCTGTTCCGTAATTTTTTGATGTAACTAAAGATTTTTATAAAGATTGCATAATTATTATTTGGTGTAGATGCTGGTTTGAGTTTACATTCGTTGCAAGCAAGAAAACACAAGAAGGCAGCTGAATACAGCTTACAGCAGAGCTAGCTGTGATCAAATGCCAAGAACAACCACACATTTCAAGCATATATTTGCAAGGGTCTTGCCTGTATCAGCAATCTGCACAGGGTAAAGGTTTCTTTTTTCACTCCTTATCCACAGACATTATCCCTCACTGTAAATTTGCAACTCATATATTGTATTTAGCGGATCTTCAGCTGATCAGGGGTGTGACATCCGGCCAATATCCCACCAGACTAACACCAATTAAATGTGACATCTGGCCAATGTCCCACCACACTGCCTCCAATTAAATGTGATTTCCCTTACTATACTGGGTCAGTAACTAAGGAGCTTTACTCCTCACTAGTGACTCCAATGTGACACTGTCACTTAAACAGGAGTAATATCTCGCAACTTTCCCCTAACAGCACAACAGGAACATGTTCTATAATCCTGGACTGAACTATATACTTCTATCCACCCCTAATTTAACTCCTTATTACACACTTCAGAGCAATGTGTCCCAGTTTAAGATGTCTGATATACTCACATTCAAAGTAAATTTAAATCTCACACATCCAAACACTTCTGGGAAAGCCTGACACAGATTTCCAGCTATGTCCCTTCCCCAAAATAATATGGTAATGCTGCTACCAATCAGATTGTCTTCATGCCCATCTAAAGGGGTATCTAGTTATGAAAATTAAATATCAAAATAAATAATAGCTATGACCAGAGCAGCCCAGCCTTCAAGGGAACCTGAGGATTATCAAACAAGTATAAACACCCTCTAATCTCTAAAGAAAAAGACTGGCTTACAGCCACATTGTAAAGTAATGAAAAACATTTAATAATAAGTAAAATGATTACAAGAATGTAACTCAATTGCTTTTAATAAACACCAGAATTCAATCACCAGACATGTAAAATTAAACTGAAGGATAGAAGTCCATCATTCTAGGAAAAACTCTATCTGAATAACAAAACTTTCCTATTCTAACTAGAGAATGCTGTCATGGATCTAATGTAAAACATAACAGTAAGACAAAGGCAGGCTTACATTTTTTTGGTGAGTTCTCTTTCATGGGTGTCCTCTGAGTGTAACTCTTCACAAACTGCACAGCACTTGACTAACTGCACAGCTTAATAGTTTCAACTGTCTTATTTTAAAAATAGTAATTAGCTGTTTGAAAAAAGTTATTCTCCTGTCAATCTGCTCTTCAAATAATCACCTAGCAACCAGGAACATTCTAATGACATCACCTACTGTTCAGTTGATTCTCCACAACACTTTAGAATCTCCCTCACAAACATGTGCAGTTTGAAATGTATCAGAGCAATGACATATTCTTTAAACATTCTGTTTAAAAATAGAAATACTCAACATTTTAAAAACTTATTTAGATTTTTCACAATTAGACATGCTGGCATAAACTACAAGTTAATCTGAAAATATACACAAATCGCCTGCCAGACATGCTAATTCAAATGACAGTGTTTTCATTTTCTTCACATTTCTCTCTCCTTATGACTCAAGCATGATTTTCAAGTGACCCTTGAAAACCAACGCTTGAGAAAAATGAGTCTATCTGGGAATATCAACCCACTCCTCTCCTGGGTAATCCATTTCCATCGACATTATTAACCCCACTGCAGAGTTTTTCTCCTTCTGAGAAAACTCGGCTGAGCTCAGTCCCCACCCCATAATTTGAAGCATCTACCTGTACAATAAATTATTTATTGTAATCTGGGCTGTCTAACAAAGGAGGTCCTCCTAAAATCTCTTTTAGTGTTTGGAATGTTTGTTCACCATCTATGGTTCATACTACCTTGTCCATTTATTCTTCCTAGCTGGGTCAGTAAGGGGTGTAGCTATGGTACTGTAATTGGGCACAAATTTCTGATAGTACCCCACTGTCCCTAGAAATGGTCTCACTTGTTTCTTAGTGACAAGAAGTGGACAAGCTTGAGTAGCTTCCACCTTGACAGGTTCTGGCCTAATTTTACAACTTCTCACTCTGTGTCCTAAATAAGTGACCTCTGCCATACTCACTTGACACTTACTGGGTTTAATGCTTAATCCTGCCCTACTTAACCTATCCAAGACCTCCCTCACATGTTGGTCTGCAAATCACCATAGCAAGTCTTCAATGTAGTGTTTAACCTCTCCCCAAGACTATTAGACTGGGGATGGTAGAGGGTGGTCTTTACAGATCTCCTGCCAGACATGATAACACAAATTACAGTGTTTTCATTTTCTTCACATTTCTCCCCTCCTTATGAGCAAAGCATGATTTTCAAGTGACCCTTAAAATGATGCTTGAGAAAAATGGGTCTATCTGGGAATATCACCCCACTCCTCTCCTGGGCAGTCCATTTGCATTGGCATTATTAGCCCCACTGTAGCATTTTTCTCTTTCTGAGGAAACTTGTCTGAGCACAGCACTCACCCCATAATTTGAAGCATCTACCTGTGCAATAAATTATTTATTGTAATCTGGCCTGGTAAACCCAGGGGGTCCTCCCAAAATCTCTTTTAATTTTTGGAATGCTTGTTCACAATCTGTGGTCCACACTACCTTGTCCGGTTTATTCTTCCTAGTTGGGTCAGTAAGGGCCCTGGCTATAGTACTGTAATTAGGCACAACTTTACAATAGTACCCTGCTGTCCCCAGAAATGCTGTCACTTGTGTCTTAGTGACAGGAACTGGTCACTCTTGAATAGCTTACACCTTGACAGGTTCTGGCCTAATTTTACTACTTCCAATTCTGTGCCTTAGTAAGTGAACTCTGCCATACCCACTAAACACTTACTGGGTCTAATGGTTAATCCTGCACTAATTAATCTATCCAAGACCTCCCTCACATGTTAGTCTGCAAATGCCTGTAGCATAGTCTTCAATGTAGAGTTTAACCTCTCCACAAGACCATTAGACTGGGGATGGTAGGGTGTGTTCTTTAGATATTTCACCCCACAGCACTTCCACAGACAAGTTAGCAGGTCTGACATGAAGTTGATACCTCGGTCAGTCAGTAGTTCCCATGGAAAACCTACTCTGCTAAAAATTTCTTGCAAAGCACTTGCACCTTTTCTACATTAATATCACCTGCAAAATGAATATTAGGGACTTTAGCTAGAAGTGGCAGATGGTAGGCTCTAGGCTCTACCAACTGCTGCATTACCATACCTTCCAGCCCTCTCTTAGGAGTCCACTTTTTCTATACAGCAAACCTTCTTTCTCTGCCTCAATATCACCTGCAAAAGGAATATTATGGACTATAGCTAGAAGTGGAAGATGGTAGGCTCTAGGCTCTACCAACTACCATAATACTTCACATTCCAACCCTCCCTTAGGAGTCCACTCTTTAAGCAACAAACTTTTGTTCCCATATAAAGACTGCCCTCCTCGAACCTCAAGTACTTCCTTAGCTGTCTCCCTCAAGCTTTGTACTGTAGGGTCCATAAGTTAAGCCTGTCTCAACTGTACATTTGTGGCCCTCCCAAGCTCCCCTTCCACAGGAAGTTTAGTATCTTCCGACAGCTGTACCTCACTGTCAATATGGGTATCATCACTCCCCCTCCATCCTTGCAGTTACTGTGTCCAAGGGAACATCAGTACCTCCCAGCAGCTGGGGCTCACTTTCAAACTTACTGCTACAAGATGGCTCAATCTTTGAAACAGCCACCACACTAGTGCCAGCTTCAGGTATGAGATTTGTCTGGTTCTCTCCCAGACTACCGGACCTACATGCCCATTTCCCAGCCTGACTATGTGTCACTGCATGCACACAAGGCACTGCATCATCAGAGTCATTCCCTATCAGGACATCTGCAAGAATGTCCTCAAACACAACTATTTGCTTTCTTCCTCTCCCACCCTCCCTGTCAAGATGAACCCTAACTAAAGGTATTTGGAATGGGATTCTTCCCAAAGCTGTAACTGGAGTGGACTGCCCAAGCAAGTTCTGCTCTTCTCTAATCATTGCAGGCCTCACAATAGTTGTATCCAAAGCTATGTCCCTCTTAGCAGCTACCTGTTTACCACCTACTAAAAAAGGACATTAATTTTGGTGATAATGTGATAACTCGGTTGTTTCTAAACAACTTACCACTGGCACTTTGTCATCACCAATTGCTGGCTCCCTAACCTTTTGTTTCTCACCTTGCATCGATGGATGCTTGACTGCTATGTCTCCCCTCTGGTTACAATTGAAACATCTAATTCCTAACCATGCACTTGGATGAGTAGTTTCCCTTGTTAATGGTGTACTCTGTTGGAATGGTTTAGACTTCCCTCCAAGGGTTCCCTTATGTTTATGTACAGCATTGAGTATCCCTTTCCTATGTAGTGGTGTTCTGTTTACCTGGTAGAGATACCCTTTTCTCTCTAACTCCTCTGTAGAGCTGCACTCACGGTATGCTAACCATACTCTAATGTCATCAGGCAAAATACTGAGTGCTTGTTCCGTCACCAAAATGTCTGCCAGTCCCTCAAAAGTGGTGATCTGACACCAACTCAACCATCTGTGAAAGTAAATACTTAAGTCAGCAGTATAATCATGTACATTTTCATCTGCCTTGCATCTATGATTATGAAACATTTTTCTATAAGCTTCAGGTGTTAGTTTAAAACAATCTAGAAGCCAGTTCTTTACTTTAGCATGATTCAAACAATCCATATCAGACAATTTTGACATGGCCTGAACAACTTTACCATGGAGTAAGGGAGTCAGGAGCTGAACCCAAAGCTCATGATCAGTATCATATTTTCTACATATCCTCTCAAAAATATGAATAAAACTATCAAAGTCATCCCCATCCCTGTACTGGGAAAAAAGTTTACTGACTTTACAGCTTCTGTGGTCCAGTTATTCTCCTCCCCATTACCTCCATGACCCTCTCGAAGGGTAAGAAGCTCCACTTCATGCTGGTGCTGTCTCTCATTCGCTTCATGCTGTCTCTCATTGTCCATAGCTTCTAAATGCCACAGTCTCTCTTCAGTCACCAGCAGTTTGGTCTCCAGTTCATACTGACTCAGTTTATTCTTAGCCTCCAGTTCATATTGGTACTGTATCTCCTTTTCCTCAGCCTCCAGGTGTCACATTCTGTCCTTGGCCTCTAAGTGTAGTCTCTCTAACTGCAGACAGATTCTAGGTCTTCTGAAGAAAAGGTGGACTGCCTGTTCCAGCAGGCTGTACATCACCAGCACGAAATTGGATATCCACAGAATGGCTGGTCTGAGCTGTGGCTGCAACAAAAGCTGAAATCGTTGCTTCCTTGGTCTGGTTGACATGCACCAGTCCTCTGGCTTCACACTCCTTAGCCAGCTGGATCTTCGTCAGCTTGCTAAAATCTTCTGCTGACATCCTTGCTTGCTATACCTGACTATCTAACTAAAAATATAAATAAAACTGTGGTGGATTGAAATTCTGAATGTTAACCTTGTGTCTATCAAGAGTGCACACCTTAATGACAACTACCCAGAAGCTACTGGAATCCAAATTAAACTTCCATAGCTGCCACCAATATCCCCCCAGACTAACACCAATTAAATGTGATATCTGGCTAATATCCCACTGACTGCCGCCAGTTAAATGTGATGTCCCATACCATCCTGGGTCAGTAGCTATGGAGCTTCAATCCTCACTACTGACACGAATGCAAGACTGTCACTTAAACAGGAGTAACATTTCACAACTTTTCCCAAACAGCACAATAGGAACAGTCTCTATAATCTGGGATTGGACTGTATACTTCTGTCCACCCCTAATATATCTCCTTATTATCCACTTCAGAGTAATGTGTCCCCGTTTAAGACCTCTAATACATGCGCATTCAAAGTAAATTTAAATCTCACACATACAAACACTTCTGGGAAAGCCTGACACAGATTTCCAGCTGCTTCCCTTCCCCAAAATAATACGGTAATACTGCCACCAATCAGAGTGTTTTCATGCCCTTCTAAGGTGGTTGGCAATTATGAAAATTACATATCAAAATAATGACAGCTATGACCAGAGCATCCAGGTCTTTGAGGGGACCTGGGGAGTATCACACAGGTATAAACACTCTAATGTCTGAAGAAAAACATTGATTTCCAAACACAATGTAAAGTAATGAAAATCATTTAATAATAAGTAAAATGATTACAAGAATGTACATCAATATCTTTTAATAAACACCAGAATTCAATCACCAGAAATGTGAAATTAAACTGTGGGATAAAAGTCCATCATTCTAGAAAAACTCTATCTGAATAACTAAACTTTTGTAATCTAACTGGAGAATACTTTCCCTTATCTACTCTAAAACACAAAGGTAGGCACACCATTTTTGATGAGTTCTCTTTCATGGGTGTCCACTGACTGCAACTCTTCACAAACTGCTAAGCACTTGACTAACTGCACAGCTTAACAGTCTGAAGCTGTTATAAGAAAGTTGCTTTTCCTGCCAATCAGTTGTTCAAATAATCACCTAGCAACCAGGAACATTCCAATCTCATCACCTACTGTACAGCTGATTCTCCACAGTACTTTAGAATCTCCCTCACAAACATGCAATTAGAAATGTGTCAGAACACTGACATATTCTTTAAACATTCTGTTTAAACAGGGAAATACTCAACATTTTAAAAACATATTTACATTTTTGACAAATAGACATGCTGACATAAAATACAAGTTAATCTGAGAATATACACAAATTTCCTGCCAGACATGCTAACACAGATGACAGTGTTTTCATTTACTTGACAGGGGGATTGGTCAGTCTTTCTAAATGCATAAAACAAATTTAAGTATAAATAGAAAGGCATAGTTAACATTCAAATAATTTTAATCTAACTGGTACATAGGAAAAGCCACTATCTCATCATGTTTTCCTCCCCAGTCATGGTCTCCCTGTTCTCAGTTTTCTGCATGGCTGTTCATGCAAACTTGCATTGCACAGACTGTAGAACTGGTTCAATATTTCACAAAGAGCTCATTGAACTTTTTAATAAACAGGGTATTGAGCTTATGAACTTAATGTGTAAACATTATCAAACTGAGACGAACGATCTTTCAAGCGAAGTTGAAGTGTTAAGTAACCAGATTAGAGGTCATACTGATTATTCGAGATACTGTTATGACTATAATAGGATCTTTTCAAGCATTAGTCAACAATTGGATAAATTAAAATCCATTAAGTTAAAAAAGCTTGAAAGGACCAAGGCGATTTTAGTAGATGCACTGCATATCCAAACCCGCCCCTTTCATAAACTTGGGACAGGATTGGTTCACAACAAACTGCTTCATCACACCATGCCTCCACTGTTGGGTCTATTAATATGGAAGTGATGTCTCCACCACCTTCTACTAGCTCACAAAATGATGAAAGGAATGGGAATGTTAGAAGGATAACCACCAAAACCCTAACAATGAGCAACGCAAGCCAGTTAGGTACCAACTCCTATTCTGAAGCTGTTCAAACCACTCGACAAAATTTTCACCAACCAAAAGCCAAGAACCACAACCCTGCAAAAGGAAATGCACAGAACCCTTACAATACCAGGGGGAAGGCGAAGTTCAAGAGATGAATCAACAAGGTGATGTGACTTTAAAAGATGTTTGTAGAATAGTTTCAAATGTTACTGGGGACTTTAAAATATATAACTTTTCCAGTTACAAGCTGGCTAATGAATTAGTTGATCTACTGTCTAAAGGCATGACCGTTGTGCCGAGTGCTCATTCTGATATACCCAATACATTGCTGGATTTTAAATGTTTTATTAGGAAACTGAACCTGGCAATTTTGTTTGACGGACATGATTTTTCACACAACCATTTGTATATATCAAGTACATTTAATACCCCCACCCACCCAGTTTTGAACATGTTTGAACAGGTGAGGGAGGTAGACTTTAGGTCTGTGCTAAGCAGTAATAGGTGGAACATAGACAGGAACCTGTTCAACATTTTTAGACATGAATTACAATTGCTATCTGACATCAGAAAGCAACCTTTGAGAATAATGAAACCAGACAAGGGAGGGGGTTTAGTGTTTATGGATACAATGGATTACTCATTGAAAATTAATGTAATTCTAGGGAGTGACACATACGAAAAGGTCAGCCTAAATGAATTGACTGTTGCTTACTGTAGAATAAATACGTATTTGAACGATTTATTTATTGAAGCAGTTATTGACCTGAGCACATTAAATTATTTGACTAATATTTTTCCTAGGTTACCAAGAATTTTTGGTTTATCGAAAATACATAAGAATTTATTTGACCCACCTATGAGGGTGCTGGTTGATGCATAGCATTCTATAACTTATGCCAGTGCCAAATTAGTTGACATTTTAAAGAAGTATGTTAGCCAGGAAAAACAAATTTGTCATGACTCATGGTCTTTTTTACACAATATATCTTGAGTTGAATTTAAAGCTAACTGTAATTTTTTTACTGTGGATGTCCGTGACTTCTATTTTACTATACCCCATGAAGAAGGTATTGAATTTGTTTTGGCCAGGATGCGTGTATAAGGTGCTTCACATACTGATTTGAGATTAGAGGAAGAATTACTTAATATGATTTTATTTAATAATTTCTTCAGCTTTGAACAAGATATTTACCTGCGACATATAGGTGTGGCTATGGGCTCACCATGTGGCGCAAGTTTTGCGAACATGGTGATGGCCCAGTGGGAACACATGTATGTCTTTAGTAATGAAAATGTAATGCACCATATTCTTTATTATACTCGCTTTCTGGATGATATCTTCATTTTACTTGATGGAGATGAATTTACAGCTAACACTAGCCTACAAGGGTTTAATGAGAGTACTAAGTTCTTTGAGGTTTACGAGTAACTTTGGGTATGATAGAATCGCTTATCTAGATGTTTTACTAAAGAAAGATATGGACTTAAGCTGTTACACAGCTACTATTTATAGAAAAGTTACTTATTCTAATACCTTCCTTCATTACACAAGCTTACACCCATTGAGTCAAAAACATTCAGTAATTAAAGGCCAGTTCGTACAAGCAGCTAGGATGGTCATGAGAGAGAATGATTTTATGAAGAATGAGACCTATTAACCCAAATGTTTCTTAAGAGAGGTTACCCTGAACCTTTGGTACATGATTTGTCAGTAGAAGTTACTCAGAAACAAACAGCAGAGACCTATCAACCAATTTTAAAGTTACCAGTAAGACTAGTGACTCCATTAGGTACACCAGCTGAAGTTCATGACACCATAGATGGAACTTTTCCTTTAACGACATCTACTTCCAGGCCCTACAACTATAATATTAATTTAATTTTAACCTTTAGCTTGGATGCAGCAGAATTAAAGCAGATCATTATCAAAAAATTGGAGCATTTTAATTAATGATAGGGCCATTTTTAATAAAGTAGGGTGTACCCTGGTAATAACTTATAGGAAAGGGAATCATTTAAAATGACTTTTGGAAACACCTATCCCTGTGATGGTTAGGAATCCGGGTATGTATAAATGTGAGTCCTGTAACGTTTGTGGTTCTATAGCTACTGGCCAAAGATTCACTTTAAGGGAGGTCACTTATTCTGTAAAGAGACATTTCAACTGTAACACTAAAATGGTGGTCTACCTTGCCCAGTATACCAGCTGTTCAGCTTTTTACATTGGGAAGACCGAGAGGAAATTTAAGGAACGTATTTATGAACACTTATATGCTATAAGAAAGACTAAGTCTGAAAATGCCTTGGCAAGACATATTTCTACTTTCTCAACCCATAGGTTCAGTTTTAGGATTATTGACCAAGTGACACAAAATGTGAGAGGTGGCCCTAGTAATTGGCTGCTGGAAAAATCTGAACTGTTATGGCAACTTAGAGTTAATGCCCACCATTACCCAGGCCTAAATGAATGTTGCTCTATTTCCTGTTTTTTAAAACTTGAACTTGTTTAGATGACTTTAATATATACACACACACACACACACACACACATATATATATATATATATATATATATATATATATATATATATATATATATCTACATATTTTACATGATTTAATTAGATTTTAGCAAACTTGACAAGTAACACTTGAATGTTAGTTGTTTTAGTGATCAATAGATTGTATGATTTTTTTACACTTTGTATTTCTTTATTTTGTTATTTTTTAATTGTCGTCATTTATATTTATTCATTAGATGACATTATTTTGTGTGCAAATTAAAGTTTAGTGAATGGGAGACTTAGGCTACTATATTAATATGAATATTTTATACACATTATTATATATATTTTTTCAGTTGTTTTGGCAACTTTTTAAGGCTGTTGTTTTAGATTATATTTAAGTCAATTATTAACAATGAGTAATGATTTGATTGTTTAATTAATTTTTAAATTAAATTGACAAGTGACAATTTATAATCATGTGATTTTACCAAAGTTTAAATGGAGTGAATAGCATTGTTCATTGTCTGATGAAGTCCGGTCATTGTACCGGACGAAAAGCGCTTCACATAATAAAGTCTTCTGACAAGGAGTTCCAGACCCTTGTTTAATTATTTCTTAGACTGTAGAACTTCCACAATCTGCAGGTATTTTAAATGGCCAGCACACCTACAGACTGCCTATATACATTGTTAGCACATGCCATGCCCCTGACTACCACATTTAAATACAGTGCCAAAAATTACACTGGCCAATAACATGCAGCTGTGTTTTCCAGACAGCACACTGGCTATGAATCAGGACAAACTTGGCCTAGTATACACGTTGCACTGCTATGATTTTCTTCTTTTATCTGGTCTCATATGAGCATAATATAAGAAGAGATATTTGCCACAGATAAAATGGACTAAGATAATCCTTAGGATCCATAAAGACCCCATATAGCCTACAGAAGAAGTCTCTTTTTTCATGATGCAGTCAAAATTCATAGACACATTAGTCATGGTGAGAAAACACCCCAATTTTAGCTTATTTGCATGTTTATGAATTGCAGTTAACTACTGTGAGATGCAGATGACATCTCATTTGGTAGGTATCAATGATGGCTGCATCCTGTTAGCACAGGCACTCCCCCCTAATCACTCTTACACACAGACATACACACACATGCATGCACACACACACACACACACACACACACACACACACACACAAGCACATAGTAATGCGGGCACACACATGCACACACATATGCCACATACTTCATAGCTGTCCCTGTTGTCAGAACAAACACGATGTCTGCTTTTCCTCTGCCTTGGTAATTCACTGATGATTACATTGTTCTTAATGCCAGATATTCAAATTTAGCACTTCATGTTCATCAGTAAATTCATGCTATGGCAAATGTTATCATCCTATAAGGTTGAGCAACAAGCCTAACATTTTCTGTCCCTCTATATCGTATATCATGTCATGCTGCAGGCATTGCATGATGCCTGCCATCCTCAAAATATATCTAATAAAGCCCCTGCTGTATCAGTTAGTACAGTGAGTTAATGCATGGGTGTCTTCTGTCAAGGGAACCTGGTTCAAATTAATTTTTTTTTCATCTGTATTTTTTTAATCATTTATTTATTTTTAACATCAATTGCTGGTGTCTAATGGTGGCGCAGATGATTAATATTCTCTGTGGAAGGTGGAAGGCTTGGTTTCTGTTTTGCAATATTTAAGGCACACTACTTATACCTGATGTCTAGTGGTTCCCCACATTTTTATTTGTGTAAATAAGTGCCTCTAATGAATGCCATATTGAGTATCCTTGGGGTCTAATGTTCCATCCCCCAATCCATTTTATATTTACATGTCACTCAGTCAGTCATTTAAGGAGTTATTCCTGGTGTATAGTGGTACTTTCCACCTCTATACTGTTTTATGCCATGCAGGCATGAGTACAGAGTTATCCTTTGTGGTTAGTGGTTTCCCTATCCCCAGCTCCCTGTACTGTACTGTACTGTTGAAGTCCTGCTCAGGCACAAGTATGAAGATTTCCATGCTAGGTAGTGGTGTCCACCAAACAATCTTGCAGACTCTCCTCATTGGTATAGGGTTGTTTGGAAGCATGACAGCCACATCAACCCACACACACACACACACACACACACACACACACACACACACACACACACACACACACACACACACACACACACACTCACACTCACACATGACGGCCACATCAACCCTTACACACAGATACACACACACACACACATACACACACATACACACACACACACACACACACACACACACACACACACACACACACACACACACACACATACACACACATATGGAGCCTGAATGGAGAGATGATAAATCAGAAAGCAAAGGAGGGTAGTATTGCTGGAACTGAATTCATCCTCATGTCTTGGTGAGTACCTTCACAAGGTGGACCCTATTCTTCACATCAGTGAGGGTTCTGCACAAACATACTTGTAAAGCTATTATGACATGTCTGCACTCTATTAGGGTAATCATGCACACTGTCCTGACACTGTAACATCTGCTGGAGGTGTTAGGAGGGACACTGCTATACCTGTATGTGACGTTATGATCAGGCTAGTTGACTAGTGTGCATGGCATATATTCATAGCACAATTTACACTGTCATAAATGTTACCCATGCAATTAATGCTGTCAAACAGATGTGTATGTACTGTGTTCATCACTGGAACAGGTATAACACATGCATCTGGTGTAAAATCTTGATGAGGTTTCTGCACCATCAGACAATAATGTTTATGCCACAAAAATACCTAGATATAGAAAGTAAGATGTGTGACAGCTCACTGTGGCAAATGTGGTACACTTCAGTTAGACATCAATGGAAGATGTGTAATGAGCTACATGAAGAAGGGTGTACTGTACTCAGTTATTGTTGTGATAAAGGCTGTGAACTATGGAGGCATTATGGCTTCTTATGTGGATGTCCTTCACATACTCAGTAGTTGTGTCACATACAAGGGAGTAGTCAGAACTGTGGCCACATGCTGGTGTACATTCCACATACCATCTACCCCAGGACACAAGTCACATACTTATTGGTCTGATTTTAGGGTGTGATGTCTACATTATACTTAGATTATGTGAATGTTTTCCTAATGTAACAAATCCTCCATCTTTTTGTGTCATTTCAGGTGTTGTCATGGCTGTGGCAGCAATCTTTGGTATGTGCTGATTGTGTCTGTATTATACTAATATCACAGTTGAATTCCATGATTGCCTACAATCTCCCTCACAGATAAGGAGAGTTTGGATGAGCAAATAAATGCATGCATCAGGTCCTGTCACCCTCAACTGACATGGATGCATGTTGATGTACACCTTTCTAAAGGAACATAGTCTGTCTGGAGGGTGTGTTGAGCTGTGTATTCAACCATGCTGGGAAGTTGTATGTGCTGAGTCATACGATAGATGATTTGTGATGTTGTCACAGCCCATTGATTCTGTGAGCTAGACCTGGATTAAGGTAAGACAGTGCATACTGGCTATCCTGATCTGGCCTAGGGTTTGGACACAATTCCCCAAGCAGGTATCATTGAGAAACTCACCCAGCCTGGGATTAACCCTTACATCACTAGATGGGTAACCAGTTTAGCTCATTGACAGAGCACATACTTTGAATATTGGTGAATCAACCTGTACCAGTACAGCTGTCAACATTGATGTACCCCAGGGATCTGTGCTTGGCCTTTTACTGTTTGAACTCTATTTCTTGACAGTTCAGGCTAAAGTATATGGAATTTGGCTTATAACTTTTGCAATTCTTGTGTACTAGGTACAATCATTGAGTCTACCTATGATGATAACATACTACATGAAGGGACTAACACAGACAAATGATTGTTGACAAAACCATACTGTCTACAAATAAATGTAAAAAATGTGTCTTTATTTTGTCCTTCTGCAAAGTGGAATTCTCTGCTAATTACAGCATTAACAACAGTCCCACTATGCTGAAACCCAGTGATGCAAGCATGGGGATTGCATATAGATAGCAATCTGAACTTCAACTACCAAGTTTCCACATTGTTACTGAAAGCCTATGTTGCGAATATCATAAATCACACCATTGAACCTCATCAGAACACTAATAGAGTATAATGCTCTCTTATTCGTGTACCTCACCAGACACATGCAAAAGCTGGAGAGATAACAGGTGTTTCTCACCAAGAAAACACAGGGCCTACAAATCATGCCATGACATTGTGGATAGACTGAAACCCATGTCACTGTCATCTGGATCATATAGGAGGAGGTGACTTTTGCCTGGCCTCCAGGCCAGTGTCTGACCCTGGCCTGGTTTTAATAGTACACATTCACAAATCAGATATAGCTGATGATATCAGCAGTGTCTGGTGAGGAGACCACGGTAATAACAGTATCCCACATGGTGGTGTACAAGGCTCTCTGCAATGTCAAGCAAGAGTAGAAACACGTACACATACACACCCAAATGACTGCAAAGAGAATAGAACCCCCTACCTATCTAGGTACACAGACTACAGAGTTCTGTATTTAAAGCAAGCACCATAGTTCAGGTCTGACTTGGTATGTCTCAGACAACACTTTATAGCTGATGATATCAGTAGTGTCTGGTGAGGAGAATATGGTAATAACAGTGTCCCACATGCTGGTGTAAAGGCTTTCTATAACGTCAAGCAAGAGTACAAACATACACACACACACATTTGACTGCAGTGAGAATAGAACCCCTACCTATTTAAGCACTACAGTACTTTATGCAAGTGTCACTGCACAAGTGTGAATTTTGCAAGACTACAGGTCTATTTGTAGTGGATGATATCAGCAGGCATGTTGGCGAGAAGATGTTGGGAGGCCTGCATGAAATGGATGTGTAGGCATGTGCAGTATCAATACACTGTCAATTCATGGGATTGGAACAGTAACTGTAGGATACATGCTCCTGCTCTTCGGGATAGACACACAATTGATTGCAGTGAGAACAGAACCCCTTCCTATCTGAGTACACAGTCTACAGAAGTCAGTAATTTATGCAAGCACCACGGCACAAGTCTGACTTAAAAAAGACTGCAGGTCAACTTATAGTGGATGACATCAGCAGGGCATGTTACTAGCCTAATGACCCTATGGTGTTTACAAGCCTAGCCATATAGAAACACAAGTACCTTTAATGAGCATTGTTAGATGGTTATTGTTAGCACAGTAATTTTGTGATCAGCACCAACTGGCCCTGTCCACGTGCCACACTAGGGGTAAATTTACAATCTTCCATCCACTTGTCAAGGTTGTGCTTGAATAAGGTAATTGAGGAGCACTGCTTTACATGCAGTGGGAGCCTATTAAACAGGAATGGCAATAACTGGCAGATATATCTATCTCTCCAGTATGTTCTGTTTATGTCACAGGCTAGGTTGAGATCCCCAGAGTAAGTTATTCTTGTCCAATTTGATTTTCAGATGTCCAGCATTTCTAGTTGGGCAGGGTCTGAGACTGCTCTGTAGGCCAATCATAAGTCACCTCTCTGCAGCCTGCATGATACTGAGTACAGTGGCAGGTCTTTCAGTCTTTCCATGTTTGTCATGTTTTGGGCCCTGGATTCTCCCAGACACAGACCACTGTGTTTTCTCCAGTTGCTGCAGGTGTCTGGTGAGGTACAGACAGAAGGGAGCATTGCACTCAATTAGTGGGCTGATAAGGGTAGATCAAGGCAGAACCATGGCTTTCCTGGTCTTGGATGTGATGGCCTTATTTATGTGGTGCACAATTTAGAACGTGTGTTTCACCACTATGAACACACACCGATTGAAATGTAGATTGCTATCAACATGTTTTTCCAAGTCTTGAAAAACCGGGTTTGAGCTTAGAGGGGTACTATGTATATCATGATTAGCAGGGGTATTTCATTGCCAAAGGGGGACAATTAGGCATTATTTTGATTTAAGGTTCAGTCCTTGAGTTTGGAACCAGTCATTTGACTGCTTCTGTAATAGGTTAACATTGTTGAGGAGTTGACTATATAAGACTGTGTCCAGTTGAAAATCATCTGCAAACTTTGTAAGCCACAGGTCATCAACCTTTGCCTGGACTTCTGAGAAATAGTTTACAAGCAGTTGATGGTCCAGCACAGATCCTTTTGGTACTCCACTGGTAAGTGGTCTAGTGGTGGAGGTGCAGTCCCCAACTTTGACACTGTGCATTCTGTCAGTGAACCGGTTGGCTATCCATCTAGTAATGCATAGGGTTAATCCCCAGATGGAAGAGTTTCTCTATGATAAATGAATGGAGGATAGTGTCAAAGGCCTTGAATAAATCAACATAGAGACATGTCCTGTTATCCCTTATCCAGGTCTTTGAGATCCTTATCAAAGAAGTCCACAAGGCTTAATAAGCAAGATCTACCCTTGACAAAACCAAAATGGGTTAGATAAAGTGTGTTAAAGGTCACCTATATTCCTGTGGATGAGGTCCATGTTGATCCCTTCCCTAGCCTTGCAGATAAGTCTTTTTAGATGTATGGGTCAATAGTTATAGTTCTGCAAGTTAACAGATTGTTGTGCATTGCATATAACATGACATTTGATATTAATTTCTGTAGTGCAGGAGATATATGTCTGAAAAAAGTACTTATACACCCGGGTCGCATTGCTTGGGGGAGGCAACACATGGCTATATTATAAATATGTGACATATTGTTAGATTGAGCCTTCAGTTTGTTTGTTGCCACATGTAATTACAGGAAATGGACAGTAAATAGCAGGAATACATAATAGTATTTACTTTTCCATAGTGCAGCAAGCAGCTGGTTTGTGTTACAGTTGGCAAAGTGCTTACACATAAGTGATATACTTTCTGTGTTTGCGTGGAGGAAACCAGTGAGCAAATATGAGGGACAATGCTAAAGTCTGACAGTACTGAGCCTAGGAAACACACATGCTGCTTATCTGACTGTGTGGCAGCAGGTGTAAATGCATAGAGACATTTTTTTTTTGAGCCCATATGTTGCTGGGTTCGAATCCAGGTGTATGTAAGGCTTTTAAATACTTTTAAATAATCAGCAATAATGCTATGACATTAATTCTTTATATTACATGCATTGCTGTGTGTTGGCATAGTACTGCAGGGTTAAGTGAGATTGTGTGGAGTTAACCACAGCATTGTATCACTGCTGAATGTCACTCGGGATTGCAGCATGATGTGAAAACCACACAAATATAGTGGCCAAAAAGTGAAGGAATCCATTGCTTTTTCTGCTACTTATGTGTGTTGTGCAGGATCCATTTTTTGACCAGATTATAGGTGTTAAAATGGGGTAGAGAGGAAAGTGTTGAAATGGGGACCAAGCAGGAGGGGGGGACAAAGAGAAATCAATACAGAAATGTGCAGGAGGGTGGTAGGAAAGAACCATAGCTATCCAATTTCTTCAACACTAAAATCTGATCATATGTGCAGAATATTAGCTGAATTTGGACTGTCAACTCTGGAGACAGGGGTGACAACAGCGTAATCATGTTGTATAGGCAACTGGACTGACTCAAGTGTGTCAAGAAGACATGTGTGAAATGGAGAGCTATGTATCACACAATTATTTTTTTTTTTGTGGGACAGGTGCCCATTTCTTTGTTTTAATTCAGTAATAGAGGACTGCTGGGTAAGGACATATATGTGTCTGGGTCAGGTAAGTTGAGTAGGTGAGGAAGCAAATGCAAACAAACAAGACAAGAGGCAGGGATGGTGATGGATACAAAAGATTGGGGGACACCATGATTGGGAGAGGGAGGAGACAATGCTAGCTTATGGACATCAAGCTTGGAGACAGTAAGAATCAAGTCCTCACCCACTGGACTGTCATCACTGTCTACTTACTGTACTGGCAAGCTGGAGTGCTTGATGTCTTTTCCTCCTATCGACCATTAGGAAGAGCAGCCTCTCCATCAGGTATAGGTGTACAGCAATGATGCCATGCTCATCCCTACACACCATCCCTGGCATCTCCCTGTGGGTGATGAAATCACCACTTCTGCAACTGCTCCCAGAGGGTACCATTGCAGCAACGTTTGAGGCAGTACTTCCTGATGGCACAGGTAGTGCAGGGGCAACAGAGGCAATGATGCCAGATTGGTTTCTAGACATGCTGGGCATTGGTGCTGGAGCTGGTGTTGCGGGGTCAGGCTGATCTAGAAGGGCTGGCCTACCTTGCTGTTCTGTGCAGCATTTAGTGATGTGGTATACATGAATGACATGCAGACATTTTGATGACACATAATAGAAAATAAAAAAGATAGATAAGGGTTGGGATGAGAGGAAAAAAGAGATAAAATTAGTACCATCATATGTGACATACAATGCATTAATACAATTATACAATTCTGTTATCTGAAGTATTACATTTAAGTATATGTCTTAACAGATACACACTATAATACAGACTGCTGAAAGTAATCATTGAAATGTGCATATATTGCTTATATGTGTGTTCCAATTATACAAATTACAGTTTACAGCAGGGCATTTGTGCCACTGGTACAGAGTTTTTAATTAAAGAAATAACAGTATTGTATAGCTGAGATTCATGATATTTGAACCCACAGCCTCTGATTACAGTCTAATATTGGACTCTTACAACTGGTTTGTGCTACAGACAAATGCATGCATACTTGCTTTTACAGTTGGCATATGCATGCTCAATTTGATACAACTGTATAAAAGAGTAAAAAAGTTATCTTTAACTTTAAATGCTACAGTAACACTTCCCTTCTGCTGCATGCATACCACTTGCTTCCCTCAGTCTCTCAAATAGAACAGCATAAGCCTGCCGATTGAACTCATGTTTGTTGAGTGCTGGGGAAAGAACAGGAAAGAACAGAAGAGCATTATACATACCAGTCTTGCCAATATTTAGCTTTCTAAGTCTTACATGTACTCTCTCTTGTCATACTAACACAGCTGTGGGATGTCTGCAGTCTCAAACTCATGCAACAAATGGTTAATAGTATCCCTTTTTCTCCTGTGTAGGTTACTGAAATTATGCATACATTGCTCTCCAGTGTGGGGGATACCAGTGACACTGGATACAGCCTGGGCCAAACTATTCCATGCCTCAGACTTGTATGGGGAGCCAGAATAGTCCCCCTGGAAAAGCATTTGGTCGTGGTGCTTTACCAGGAGTCCAATAAATATTCTGGACTCCTGGACACCCCAGATTTGTGCCCTAAACTTGACACCTACCTCTCAATGCCAGCCATTTTTACCGGCCAAACTAGAGCAATGGAAACTGATTGTTTCCCACCAATTCCAGTTATGGCATTTACTGGTAGTGCACAAACCCAAGCAACAATGCCAACTACATTTGCATGATGTTAAGCAGAGCACAGAAGTGCTGGAGCAGGGTGAATTATAAAGTCTGAAACTGCAATATGTATCATTACTTTCTAACTTCTCTCTCTAATGATTTTCCGGTACAAACTTATGGTGCTAAACTGAGGGCATGCAGTGAACATCACTGCTTTTCAGAGGTATGATTGTGTGAATCTTTGATGCCTGAGGCCTACTACTTAATAATAAACACATATAAGTCAAATAAGTCTCTGCTGCTACATGTTAAGGTAATTTCTGTACAAATCTCCCACCTTTTACTTCAGTACACTACCAAGTAACAAAATGCAAGGCTATGCCATTCATTCATATTATTACACAATGGTCTCTAGGTTCAGTACTTACCTTGTAAATCCAGCAGGTGTAACAGTTTTAGTTCAGGGCTGGCTCTGTCTGACACAAGCAGTACACTGCCAATATAAGAGGAGATAACAGTTGTGAGAGTTGCCTGGCATCAATGTTACTATATGTATTTGTGTAGGAGGAAGGTTTTAGGCCCTTAGTTGGTGAATGAATGTGCTATGCATTGCCTCTTAGCCAATTCAAGGGAATATTGAGCATGTCTACATCTGCCAATACCCACAGCAGCTGCTGCTTCACCCTCTGTGGCTGTGGTGACATTGGCATTGATGGTGGGATATGTGCTCCTCCCACTTGCTGATTCTGCTGAAGCTGTTTTCTCAGGATGATGTTGTGTACCATGGCACATGCTGTGAATACTTCAGTGCATTTCTGTGGATTGTACTGCATGGCTCCATCAGCTGTATTGAGGCAATGGAACCACAACTTCAGCAGGCCAAACATATGCTGTACAATATTTCTGGTTTGAGTGCGTGCCTTATTATGGCATTCATCAGCAGGTGTGTGTGTATTTCTGATGGGTGTCATCAGTCACAGTTCCAGTGCATAACCTACATCTCCCAGTAAATGATCCTATGGGATATCCCCTCAGTGAACATCTGATACAGTTGGGGGGTGTGCCAGATATGTAATTTGTGGTAACTGCCAGGGTTGCCAGCAAACACATTCAAGGTGATTCCCTTGCATTACACACAACTTAGCAGTTAATAGAGTGAAAGTCTTTTTTCTTAACTTAGAGCCTTCCCTGTTCCCTGTGTGGTGCCTTAATTTCTGCATTTATGCAGTCTATGGCACCCAATACTTCAGAATAGTGTGCTATAGGGTAGACCTCCTGCATATTTCTGGCCCTATCCTCAGGAATATGGGGAAATATATGTGGTCACTAGCATGTTGGAGCACAGCATCCAAAAATTGATGGAGGATCCTGGATGCTGATGCCTGTGAGACCCCCAGTATTCCTCTGTTGGTCTCTGAAAGGTACCTGTAGCTAAGATTCTAACTGATACACATAACTTTGTCTCCACTGGGATGGGTTCTCCTCAGTTTGCCCTGGCTCTAAGATGAGGACAACAGAGGTTGTAAAGTTCCTGTAGTGTGTCTCTATCCACCATGTGGTGATCTACAATTAACACATCATGTATGTTGTAATAAGTTACATGGGATCTGAAAACTCTTCTCCTTCTTGGCCTTGGTATATTAGCAGCAGCAGCAGCGACATAGAGTTCAGCCTGTTGCACATATGCATAAATTAAAGCAACAGCAGCCCCTAACATTTTTTTGTGTAGACTCCTTTAAATGGCTGTGTTCCAATAGGTTTTGGAATTCACAGGAAAAAACAGCACTGAGTCTACACGGTTGCATTATAGCTTATTGAATAGCTCCTCTACCTTGGACTGGTTGATTAGCATACAATTCAGCTGTTTATGCTGTAAATTGCATGCCATGGTGTTTACCTTATTTGCATGGCTGTGAGCAGCTCTACGCACTGTGCAGAGCCACTTGCTGAATCCAGAATGTCGTCCTACCATATGCATGTTACAGCGCAACATGCACATAGTGTAAATGGACCGTGTAGGCTTTACTTAATCTGGCCAGATATTTAGACCAAGAAACCTTAGAAAAAGAAGCAACCGAGAAAGTGAAAAAAATTAAAGATCAAAATCTAAAGATTTTTCAAAGGTATAAAAAGGAAATATGCACATGGGAAAGAAAGAGAGATCTGATATAGTGCAATATTTACTAAAAGGAGAAAGCCAAATTAATCAATACAAAAAGTAGTCCCAAAGATATTCAAAGAGAAATACAGGCAAAGGCATCCAGATATGGAAAATTTCACAATACACAAAGGAAGAACACAAATCAGAAACAAAGAAAAGAAGATTAGAAAAGTAGAAGTTAAAAAAATAGAAGCTGAAGTTATGGAATACCTGTGAAGTGAAGGATTTAATGTAGAGTGTCTAATACAAGTCATATCACATTGTGATGGAACAACAAGACCCCTAAGTAAGGAGAAACAGGAGGAGCAGAAGAGATCTGAAGAAGAAGTATGGACATAGGAAAGAAAAAAGAGATTAAGTATAGTGCAATATTTATGCAAAGGAGAAAGCAAAGCTAATCAATACAAAAAGAGCAGCACCAAAGATATTTGAAGAGAAATTCAGGCAAAGGCATACAGATATGAAAAAGTTTACAATACAAAAAAATAAGAAAACAAAGAGAAAAAGTTGAAAAGAGTATTAGTAATGGAGAAATTAAAAATATGTAAACTGAATGTAAACTGAGGTCATGGATTACCTGCAAAGTAAAGAATTTGGTGTAGAAAATCTAACTTTGATAACACCACAGCAGGATAGAGCAATGGATCCCCAAATCAAGGAGAAAACAGTGGGACAAGAAACATCTGATCAGTTGCCTATAAAGATACTTTGGAGCCTTCCATATGAAACCTGTACAAAAGTTCCGTTGGAGTTGCACATCAAGGGAAGGAACAGGAAACTGTGCAACTCTGGCAGAAACTGTGACAACTCTGGTGCAGTCAGTGTTGTAGAGTGATAGGCCATTGTGTTCCCATATGAAAGAGCAATGGATGACACAGGATGAAACCAAAGAGAATGTGACACAGGAAGATGCTTTGGAACTTTCTGCAGAATGCCTGCAGGAAATGGAGAACAAAGAATGTGCC